>NC_058131.1:285406082-285427155 GCF_016433145.1 Gracilinanus agilis
AGAGAGAGAGAGAGAGAGAAAGAGAGAGAGAGAGAGAGAGAGAGAGAGAGAGAGAGAGAGAGAGAGAGAGAGAGAGTCAGAAAAACAGACAGAAGCAGAGGGTAAGGGGTAGGGAGAGGAGATAGGGATGTAGAGAAAGGGGGAAACAAAAGAGAAAGAAAGGGGGAGATACAGCAAGAGAGGGGGAGATTGGCAAGGGAAGGGGAGGGGAAAAGAAGGAGGAGTTCTGTGATTCAGAAAGAATGTCACATGATGGGAGAAAGGGAACTGTGGACTGCACCAGACCACGTCAGAATAAGGGATCTTATTTGGGAATATGTATGTCTGCACTCATCAGACAGCCAGACCTGCATATGCTGAGTCACTTAAAGGAAAGCTATCTGGTTTGGGATTTTCAAAATATCTCCCTCATTGATTTGTTAAATGGTAGTGCTGGAAGAGGTCTCAGAAAGCATATAATTCAACCCCCATTTTGCAGATAAGGAAACTGAGGTCATGGCATCTAAGGAAAAGCTCAAAATTTCCTTCACAATTTTGTGTCAAGGTTATAAATTAAGCGTGCAGAGTATCCTCACACAGAAAGCTCCTTACATTTGACACTGGTTATATCCTGTCACTACCAGAGACCAGTAAACACAGGGCTTGGCACATAAAGGCATTTGATAAATATTGATCGACTGACCGATCTATTCTTCTCCTTTGCGTCCAAAGCCTAGCTCCTCAAGCATCCTCTAAATCCTCCAAGAGGGGCTGGGGTCATCAGCCTATTACAATGTGCATGTTTATACCAAAAGGTAAATTACAGGTTCGCAGCTTAGTCAAAGATTCCAACTCCACTGGGCTTAAGACGCTGAGAAATTATTACTATTTAAACTTGCTTCATATCCAAGTTGGCAGGCTAGTATTCTAGACATGGGGGACAGCTTGTGCAAAGGCCTCAAATACTTGTTCATAAGGCGGGCAGCTGGGTAGCTCAGTGGATTGAGAGCCAGGCCTAGAGATGGGAGGTCCTGGGTTCAAATCTAGCCTAAGACACTTCCCAGCTGTGTGACCCTGGGCAAGTCACTTGACCCTCATTGCCTACCCTTATCACTCTTCTGCCTTGGAGCCAATACACAGTATTGACTCCAAGACAGAAGGTGAGGGTTTAAAAAAAAATACTTGTTCATAAGGATTCTTAGTCTTTCCTTGTTGCGCCCCAAAGTTGGCCCTGAGACAGAGCTCCCTTGTACCTGTCTCCTTGAAAATCTAGCAGCCCTTGAAGAAGGAAGGAGCCAGGTGGCAACAGGATCTATAATGTTCTTGGGCTCTGAGTACTGAGGAAAACATATGTTGTCACCTTGTCAGTTGTCATCCTCCGCTCCTGCTTCCCATCTGCTCCCCAATTCTCCTCCTACCAGTTCCCTTTGGACTCCTTCCCCTCTCTTATCCTTTTGTCTATCGCTTCCTCTACTTCCTTTGACAGTCCTTCTTTTCTCCTGGCCCTCCTCCTTGCTTCTTCCCACCCCCACCCTGAAATCCTCCCTCCTACCTAAACTAAAACAAAGCAATCTAAGAAAAAAAGGAAATTATATACCCAAAAAAATCCCAAAACAAAACAGTCATAGAACTACTGGTTATTAGAACAGGGAAGGGAACAAGATCATCTACTCTAACTTCCCCATTTTCCATCTGGGGAAAGAGAGGGAAAGTGACTTGCCTAGGATCATGCCGTGAAGGCCCGATAATCCCACGACCAGAACCTGAGCCTCTGGATTCCCAATCCTATGCTATTTCCACTAGGTCATACTGTTTCTCATCTCAAGACAGCCTAGGGAAGTGGAGCTCTGCATAAACTAAATATAAAATTTATGTGTGCGTTTTCCATAAAATATAAACTAAAAATAAAATATAAAATTTTCTCTATATAGCTTTTAAAACCTTAAGTGACCTGGACCCAATTTCTCTTTCTAGTCTCACTGGCCATAACTTCCCCTCCCACACTGCAATCCAGACAAACTATCCCAGTCTCCTTGCACTGGCCACACCCCATGTCTAGAATGCACACTCTCCTTACCTCTGCTGCCTCCAAAAGTTTTCTTCCTTCAAGATCCAGCTGACCTTCAAAACCCAAGGTTTAGGAAAGTTTTTCATATAAAAATGATTATAATTCAATCTTAGCTTGCCACACTTTGTAAGGAAAAGGGCTATTTCTAATCAGAGCCTAAAGTCAAAGAGGAGAGCACAGAAATGGATAATGGCAGATCTGAGATACAGACTAGGTAGGGAAGAAGAGAGTGAGCTCATAAGAGATGATCTCTAAATTTTCAGCAAAGAAAGAGGTGAGACCTCTTCAGAGAAAAAAAAGAAGATGTAGAAGATTTGAGGAGAAAGGAGAAGGATTGGAACAGCCAATGGGATAATCAGTCAGGTCAGATTAATAAAAGGATTGCCGTGCCACGATGCAGACAATTGAGATTCAATTATATAAATTTGTGGGATACTCAGCCCAGTTATATAGTTTTCTGCCACAACATTCAGCAATATGTGAATGGGGATGGAGAAGGTAAATGGCAAGTGAAATCCAAGGTTGAAGGAGAGATGCATATGGCAAAAGGATGAAGGGGCAAGAATTTGAAAGGGAGTTGATAGTGTGATTAAATGGTTAACTGGTAGGGTCCAGGTTATAAATGGAAGGAAGTGAGATAAGAGCAGGGATGAAAGGAAGTGTGCTGGGATTAGCCACCCTCTCTATCCCAAGCCTAGAGGTAGACTCAAATATGACATAGAGGAAAGAACACTGGAGTCCAATGGGTTAAAATCAAGGCTCTATCATTTATAAGCTCTATTGATGATGGGCAAGTCATTTAAGCCTTTGCAATGTATAAAAATATAGACAGTGATAGACAGTGATACTTGTACCATTCACCTCACAAGGTTGCTGTGAGGAAAGAACTTTGTATATTTTAAAGTGCTATGGAAGTATTGCAACCGCTGTTTGCCTAGGAGGCGGCTAAGTGGCTCAGTGGATTGAACTCTGGGCTTAAAGTGAGGAAGACCTGAGTTCAAACCAGTCTCAGATCCTGGGTAAGTCACTTAACTTCTTTTTGCCTTAATCTACTGGAGAAGGAAATGGTAAACCACCCTTGTATCTTTGCCAAGAAAGCCGTTTTCTTGGTCCATGGGGTATGAGCCCATGGGGTCACAAAGCACAGAGTCAGACACGACTTAACAACAAGAAATCTTAAATTAGGTAGTTCTCCTCAAAGAGATAATAAGGAAAAAGACTTGTACAAAAATATTATAGCTGTGCTCTTTGTGGTGGCAAAAAATTGGAAAATGAGGGGGTGTCCTTCAATTGGGGAATGGCTGAACAAATTGTGGTATCTGATGGTGATGGAATACTATTGTGCTCAAAGGAATAATGAACTGGAGGAATTCCATGTGAACTGGAAAGACCTCCAGTTATTGATGCAGAGTGAAAGGAGTGAAAGGAGTGATGCAGAGAAACCAGTAGAACATTGTACACAGAGAAGATACACTGTGGCACAATAGAATCTAATGGACTTCTCTATTAGCAGCAATGGAATGATCCAGGACACTTCTGAAGGACTTATGAGAAAGAAGACTATCCACATCCAGAGAAAGAACTGTGGGAGCAGAAATGCATTAGAAAAATATATGATTGATCATGTAGTTTGATATGGATATGATTAGGATTTTGATATTAAAAGATCACTCTACTGCAAATATGAATAACATGGAAATAGGTTTTGAACAATGATACATGTATAACCCAGTGGATCTGCTTGTCAGCTTCAGGAGGGGGGAGGGAAGTGGGGATCATGAATCATGTATCGATGGAAAAATATTCTAAAGAACAAAAAAGAAAAAAATTAGATAGTTCTTTGTTACAAAGGGAAACTTCTCCCAAACTCTTGAAAGAATATAATATTAGATTGATGTGAAAAGAGAATATTAAACATTTTGACCTCCAAAATAACATTTAAATTTAAAACGAAAATTTTTAAGTTAAAAAACCTTTGATTTTAGGGCTATAGCTTGAACTATATGTCCCCACAGGCTGATGTCATGGATAGAATCCTCCTTCCTTTTGTCTACATCTTTTGTCTTTGGTAAGGATGGGAAAGTTGGAGACAAGTTCTTTGTTTTATCAGTAAATAAGGATTCTCTTAGGTAATGAAGTCAGTCAGCTAGCCTCCACACTGGGAAACACCTTGCCATGTAGGGAAAAGTGCACATACTCACTCTAAATGTCTTGTGGTTCCCCAGTGCAACTATCAATAATATGGAAATAGGTCTTGATCAATGATACATGTAAAACACAATGGAATTGTGCTTTGGCTATGGGGAGGTTGGGGTGGGAGGCTTGGGGGGAGGGAAAGAACATGAATTATGTGACCATGGAAAATAGTCTAAAATAAATAAACAAACAAATAAATAAATAAATGAATGAATTTTTAAGAGGCACTTTTAAAAAACAAACAGTGGAATTGTTGTGCATTGGCTGGGGCTGGGGGCGGGGCGGGTTGGGGAGGAGGGAAAGAACATGAATCATGGAACCATGGAAAAATATTCTAAAAAATTTTTTTAATAAAATAAAATAAAAGATAGCACCGCAAAAATAATAAATAAAGATAAATAAATGTCTTGTGGTTACTCCTGGTGTCTGGAAGACCTTCTTGCCCTCACTGAGGTGTGAGTCCTCTAATAAAAGAGACTGGGAAAGGGATATGGAGGGGAGAAGAAGTCAGCCTTTTTCCTGGGACCAGGGACTCAGGACTGCTTGATCTGACTTGGGACTGGCTCAGCCTGCTCTTCGAGCAAGTGGCTGGCCATGCAGCTTATGCTTTTCTCTCTTTCTTTCTCTGTCCTCCTTTCTGCTATTTAATAAATAATTATAAAATCAAGATATGGTCTCCAGAAAATTTTTATCATAACATTGAATTTACTCTGCCTTTTTTTGTTATCTGGGTATTGTATTACAACTTAAAAGACCCGTCAGACTGCCCTTATGAGAAAAGGTTATAGTCACTTCACCCTAAATGAATTATAACTAAATAGTCACTGTACCCTAAACTGGTCACAACCAAAAAAATAATAATAAACACCTAGTGGGGCTGGAAAATCATGGTTTTTAGTGGCTATGTATCCACTTGAACTTTGAACCTAGAAAATACTCTGCTGGCCCAGCCTAGGAGACCGGAGTACCCCCAGGTGCTACATTACTAATAATACAAATGAAAATACTTTGAAAAGGTATTTTAAAAGAGCTAAGTAAGTATTAGACATTCTAATGTTGCTTCTGATTCATCATCTTCCTCTCCTTTTTGGGTAACATTTGACTAGTAACCTCACCCCTCTAGGCCTCAGTGTCCATATCTGCAAAATGTAGTCTTGATAATCTCAAATTCCTTTTAGCTCTAAGATTTCATGTTTTTTTAGGTCCTTTTAGCTCTAACAGTCTATGTTCCATATTCTAACAATCCTTACATTCTGGGATCCTATTCCAAATACCTATCATGACTCTAGAAAGAAGAAAAATCTGCTTTGGCTTCCCTCTCCTAACTACATGTAGGTCCATCCTGCTGCAGTAGCAGCATGGTGTAGTGGGGAGTTGTTGTTTGGTTGTATCCAACTCTTTAAGACTCCTTTTGGGGTTTTCTTGGCAAAGATACTGGAGTGGTTTGCCATTTCCTTTTGTAGCCCATTTTAAAGATGAGGAAACTGAGGCCAACAGGGTTAAGTGACTCACCCAGGGTTACATAGCCAGCAAGTGTCTGAGGCCAAATTTGAACTCATCTTCATCCAAGCCCAGCACTCTATCCACTGTGCCACCTAGCTGCCCTGTAGTGGGAAGTATTGGATCTCAGGTTAGATCGAACCAGCTTCTTACCTCACCCTAGAGATGCATCGGCACTATGACCTTGGACAAGTCTCTTAACCTCAGAAGAAAGGGAGTTGCATGAGAGCAGGGTATGATTTTCATTTCTTTGATTTCCCATTGCACAGCACAAAGAAAGTGTTGATTAAGTGCCCATTAAATAAATGAATGTTGAACGGAGATAATAATAACACCTATGCTGCGGGACTATTATAAGGATCCAGTGAGATAATGCTATCTAAAGCATATTGTAAACCTTAAAGTGCCATAGAAATGTGAGCTGTTTTTATAATCTCCCCCTGTAATGTGTTGGTAAATATTTAAAAACTAGTTTTTAGGGAGATGGGAGGAGGCGAGGAATATATCCCTGATATACTTTTAAGTTTAATTGGCATTATCACATTTTCTCCATCCTGTTCTTTCTTTTCTTTAATTTTTTTCTTTTTAAACCCTTACCTTCTGTCTTAGAATCAATACTGTATTGGTTCCAAGGCAGAAGAATGGTGAGGGCTAGGCAATGGGGGTTAAGTGACTTGCCCAGGATCACACAGCATCCCATTCTTAAGTCTGTCCTTTTTCTTTAGTCACTTCAGTCATGTCAGACTGGTAGTGACCCCATTTGGCGTTTTTTAGCAAAGATACTGGATTGGTTTGCCACTTCTTTCTCTAGCTTATTTTACAAATGAGGAACTGAGGCAAACGGTGTTAAGTGACTTACCCAGGATCACACAGCTAGTAAGCATCTGAAGCCACATTTGAACTCAGGTCTTCCTGACTCCAGACTGAGTGGTCTATTCACTATACCACTTAGCTACCTATATAGAGCCTAGAAAAATCAATGAAATAAGCCTAATTTGTCATATTTGCTGGTTTCATGTGTTGATATACACATTTCACAGGCTGATAGACATATAAATGCTCACAATGAAAATGTAACAATTGTTGATTCAATGGGGCTATGATTGGGGATGTAGACTCTAAACAATCACCCCAGTGCAAATATCAATAATATGGAAATAGATCTTGATCAATGACACATGTAAACCCAGTGGAAATGCATGTCAGCTACGGGAGGGGGATGGAGGGAAGGGAGGGAAAGGACATGAATCATGTAACCATGGAAAAATATTCTAAATTAATTAATTTAATAAATTTTTTTAAGAAGAAAGAAAATTTAACAATTGGTTTTCCAACACATCCCTGATTCTTACCCTTCTAGACTAGGGGAGGGGCATGAAGTCCCAGCAAGCAGCTAGACGTCACTGAAAGAGCACTGGCAGGGAGGGGAGGGTGAAATTGAGTTGCTCAGTGAATTGAGAATCAGGCCTAGAGATGGGAGGTCTTGGGTTCAAATCTAATCTTAGACACTTATCAGCCATGTGACCCTGGGCAAGTCACTCCACCCCCATTGCCTAGTCCTTACCTCTCTTCTGCTTTGGAAACAATACACAGTATTGATTCTAAGACAGAAGTAAGGATTTTAAATTTAAAAAAAGAAAGAAAGAAAGAGCACTGAATCTGGAATTGGGAAAGCTGCTTTCTAGTACATCCCAGCCTCTGATTCCCCTTGTAGCTCCCTCAGGGCAAGTCTCTTCACCTCCGTTTCCCCATCACAAAGCTGCTGTATGGCTTAAATTAGAAACTGTGTGTAAAAGTGCTTAAATGCACAGGTCCATGGGATTACTTCCTTAGGAAACACAGGGCCAGCAATAAGCAGTCTGCTTACTACCGCTAGAGGGCACTCGATTTCCACTAGAGATATCAGGAAGTTCCCAGAGGCCAGGAGAGGGGAAGTGGTCACTGAAGACAGCCCAGACTAGGGCTTGGAATCCAGGCCTGGAAATCAAGGAGGCAGAAACTAGAGGAATTTCTGGGCCAGGCTTGCAGGGAGTTCCACGCAAACTCCTATCCATTGCCTCCTCTTGCTCTCTGCCCTATTCATTTCCTTCCATTTTTTTTAATGTTAAAAATTATTGTTTAATAAAAATGAATGTTAAGAAGTAATCATCGCCAACAGACACAGACATTCTAGCATAGAGAGGAAAACAAGAGAGGATGCTACCTGAAACCATGAACTTCCATTAGGTCCAGTTTGGTAACAAAAATGCACCATTTGTGTCTCTTCTTTGAACTTTTCTGTTTTGCTCTTTTTTTTTTTTTCCCCAGCCCTTACCTCCTTAGAATCAATACTAAGTAGGGGGCAGCTGGGTGACTCAGTAGATGGAGAGCCAGGCCTAGAGACAGGAGGTCCTGGGTTCAAATCTGATCTCAGATACTTCTAGGCTATATGATCCTGAGCAAGTCACTTAACCTCCATTGCCTAGCCCAGTGTTGGGCAACCTTTTGAGCTTGGTGTGTCAAAATAGGCCAAAAAACCAAGCAACTCAGGTGGTGTGTCACTTCGAGAAAAAAATGGCATAACTCGGCATGCGGTCCCATACTTCTCTGTATGAAGCCACATTTGGCTGCCTGTCATCAAAATGGCTACATATGTCAGTGATAACACGTGTGTCATAAGTTTGCCATCAGGGGTCTAGCCTTTACCACACTCCTACCTTAGAACCAATATATAGGGGGCAGCTGGGTAGCTCAGTGGATTGAGAGCCAGACCTAGAGATGGGAGAACCAATACTTAGTATTGATTATAAGAAGATAAAGGTTTAAAAAAAAGAATCAATTCTAAGTATCAATTCCAAGGCAGAAGAGGAGTAAGGGAAAGGCAATGGGAGTTAAATGACTTGCCCAGGGTCACACAGTTTAAAAGTGTCTGAGGCCAGATTTGAACCCAGGACCTTCCATCTCCAGGTGTGGCTCTCTATCCACTGAGCCACTTAACTACCTCCATGTTCTGTGTATTTTTAGTGTATTATTGATGCTCTTTTTTTTTTTTTTTGCCTCTATCAGTTTTCACTAACTTTCAGCCCACTCACTGCCAGTTTAAGCAAAATAAATCAATTGACCATTTATGAAGTTATACTTCTCTTGAACAGTGCTGAGAGACTTATGAGAAAAAAAAGCTATCCATATTCAGAGAAAGAATTGTGGGAGGAGAAACACAGAAGAAAAACAACTGCTTGAACACATGTGCTGATGGGGATATTAGGAGATGTGATTGGAGATGTAGATGCTAAACAACCACCCTAGTGCAACTATCAATAATATGGAATTAGGTCTTGATCAATGATACATGTAAAACCCAGTGGAATTATGCATTGGCTACGGAGGGGTGGGGTGGTGGTTGGGGGAGAGGGAAAGAACATGAATCATGTAACCACAGGAAAGTATTCTAAATTTTAAAAAATAAACTAAAAAAAAAAAAAGAAATTACACCTCTCATTCTGTAACTGTAATCTATCATCTCTTCTTTGCCAAGAATCAGGAGGCATGCTGACAGTAGGTGCTTAATAAATGCTTACTTATTGGTTGATTCATCATCATCCTTCTGAAGCCATGACTGGTCAAGGCTTTTATCAGAGTTATGAAATCTTTCAAAGCTGTTTTGCTTTCCATTATTGAGAATGGTCTCACCACCTCTGTCTCAGGGTTGAAATCAATCAGTCCATAGTTTGGAACATACGACCTCCCCTCCTTCCAGCTGTAACACTGTTATCTGGCAAATCCACAGCATCTTAGAGCAAGAAGGGTTATTGTGCACGCTGAGCTTTGTTTGGCAGGCAGGAGGGAGAAAGGAGAGAGGAGACACTACAGAACAGCTTCCTGCCCTCTTGGAGTCTAGTAAATGGGTAAAAATCCTTTGCAAAGTAAATGTGTAATTTATTCTAAGAGTTCTCTTATTTTATTCTATATTGCTTCATGCAAGCCTCCCCAAATTTCTCTGCATTCTTCACCATGAGCATTTCTGATTGTGCAAATACCACAATTGCTCTGCCATTCCCCAAATGGCAAGTACCTACTTTGTTTCTAGTTCTTTGCTAGTTCTAGTACTAAAATAAATATCTTTGCATGTATGAGCCTTTTCCATATCTTTGACCCCTTTGGGTACATATACCTACTAATGATATTACTGGATCAAAGAACATAAATGATTGAATGACTCTTTCAATATAGTTCCAAATTATTTTCCTAAAATGGCTGGAAAAATTTACAAGTACATAAGCACTTCATTAATTGTGCCTTTCTTCTTCTTCTTTTTTAGACAGGATTTTCTACTGCTTTCAAAGTTCTCAGAAGATTGAAGTGAAGGAAGAAGGAACTTGAGATCTATGTAAATGGGTGGTCAAGAGCTTTGTAAAAGTGTGATGCCAAGTCAGGGAGATATCTTGCCCAAAATGGACAATAAATGTAGAGACAGTCCCTTCCCTCCTTCTCCCTCAACTATGTATTTTAGCAATTAAAAATTCTTTCAGAATAACAAGGTCCTCATAAAAATCCAAATTCCCCTTTGGAGGACTAAACACACCAGCTATTCATACTTAAACAAATATTTACTAAGTTATTTAAGTGGGAGGCATTGCACTAGGAGAGTGCAGATACAGAATTGAATAAGGCATAGTACCTCACCTCAAAAAGCTTGCAGTCTAGTGTGGGAAACATGGTACCTATAGTTAGGAGGTAAAAATGAATATAAGAAGCACAATAAAGAAAGTATGGATAGAATAATATGCTACACGGGTTTGCAAATGAAGAAAGCACTTTTCAGAGAGGGCAGATAGCTGGATACTGAAGGATGGATTAGATTTTAGTAGGCATAGATTAGATGATCCCCAAACTTGGAATGCTGTCCTTTCACACATCTGCCTCCCAGAATCCCTCCCTTCCTTTAAGATGCAACTAAAGCACCACCTTCTGCATAAAGGCTTTCTTTTTTTTTTTTTAATAACCCTTAACTTCTGTGTATTGGCTCATAGGTGGAAGAGTGGTAAGGGTGGGCAATGGGGGTCAAGTGACTTGCCCAGGGTCACACAGCTGGGAAGTGTCTGAGGCCGCATTTGAACCTAGGACCTCCCTCTAGGACTGACTCTCAATCCACTAAGCTATCCAGCTGCCCCCATAAAGGCTTTCTTGACTCCCTCTGCCCACCAATTACTAGTGCCCTTCCTAATTACCTTGTATTTATTTTGCATTTATTCTGATATATATTTATATATGCACATGCTCTCTCTATCAATAGCATGCAAGTTGCTAGAGAGGATGGACTTTCTGCAAAAGAGAAGATGTAGAAAATGCTGAAGGGACTGAGGCTAGAGAAGGGGTCAGCAAACAGCAGAGTGAATCCTAACTAGGCCTTATAAAAACATGCTGAAGGCTGGATTTGGCCTGTGGGACCAGGGGCAGTTAGCTGACCCCTGAGCTAGAGGGAAGAATTTGTATGGGTTTATGGTAGGAGATAAGACTAGAAAAAATTAGGTCAAGCCAGATTGCAGAAGACTTTAAATGATGGGCTAAGAAGCTTGGATTTTATCCTCTAGGCCATAGCCAGCCATGGAAAGGTTTGAGCATCTTCTAGGAGAGTTTTAGCTCACAGCACAAGGGTCAAAGAGTGAAGTGAAGAAGTCATTGATAGACCAAGAAGCATAAGGTGTTGAACAAGCTGACAAGGTAAAGTTAGCCTTGATCCCTTCCCCCATCTCCTGGTCTACTGGATGCTGGTGATTTAAAAACCTTAGCTTTTGGAAAGAGCTGCAGGAACTGATGCAGAATGGAATAAGAAGAACTGGGAGAACATTGTCCACAGTAGCAGCAATATTGGATGATGATTATCTGTGAAAACTTGGCTCCTCTCAGCAATGCAGTGATCTGGAACAATCCTGAAAGCCTTATGATGGGGAATGTTCTCCACCTCCAGAGAAAGAATTGGTGGAATTGTCTTTCACATCAGTGTATTTAGGGTTTTATTTTGGGGTTTTGGTTATGTATGACTTTGCTCTTACAACAATGACCAATATGGAAGCGTGTTTTGCAAGATAATAAAAAAAGAGTGATTTAAAAAAAAAAACCTCAGCTTTGCACTTTATATTTCTACTTCTTCCTCTGCCCAAAGGTTAATCTCCTTTTCTCACCTGTCAGATCTTACAGAAGTAACCAAATAAACCCTGATCCCAGGTACTCAGACTTATGGTAGGGACTTTACAGAGGGTGTTAAAAGCTTTGTCTGTGCCGCTCACTAAATTTATTTTGCATTTATTTTGTTTATATTTTCCATTTACTCACCTGCGTACCTGTTGATTTCTCTCAAAAATAATGTAACCTCCTTGAATGCAAGGACTTCTGTTTTTGTCTTGGTATATTCAGCCCCTAGCTTGGGGTCTGGAACAGAGCAGGCTTGTTCAATTGAATTGACTTACAGAGCAAAGAGCTCCCATACACCAAAGGGCCTCATACCTAGGAGAGCCAAAGCCCTCTTACAAAAACAAGAACTTGTGTTTTTTTTTTTTTTCTTTTCCTCATGAGTTCTGGGACTTCAGCTGCTAGTGCATCTATCTTAAAAGGTTGAACTAGAGAGAAGGGAGAAATTACCTTATTTCCAGTAGTCACAGGAGGTTTTGGGGAAAATTTGGAGACTTTTGAAGGGCAGGATTTGAAGCCTGGTCTTCTGGATGCTTCCTTAAGTGGCAAGTTTCTCGGTTATCTTTATTGTGCTGAAACATAGAAGGTGCTTACCTTTTTTTGTCGAATTGAATTGAAGCATACCCCCATCCCAAACTTTCCACCCCCTTCACCCACACTCACCAGTATGTAGGAACATAATATAACGTTAAGAAAACTGGGCTGAAAGTCAGAATCCCTGGACTTTAGACCTAGCTGCATACTGACTCACTGTATGACCTTGAGGGAATCATTTAATGATTTCTGTCACTTTCCCTATTTGGTAAATGGGCAAAAGAATGGCTTCACCATTCTCAGGGTTGAAATCAATCAGTCCTTAGGTTGGAGCATAGGACCTCCCTCCTTCCAGCTGTAACACTCTGTCATCTGGCAAATCCACAGCATCTTAGAGCAAGAAGGGTCATTGTGCACCCTGAGCTCTGCTCAGCAGGCAGGAGGGAGAAAGGAGAGAGGAGACAGACTACAGAACAGCTTCCTGCCCTCTTGGACTCTAGTACCTGGGTGAAAATCCTTTGGTTTTTTTGTTTTGTTTTGTTTTTGTTTTTTATGATTTGGAAATTTTTAATTAATTAAGAATATTTTTCCATGGATACATGATTCATGTTCTTTCCCTCCCCTCCCCCATCCCCCTCTTATAGCCTACACACACAATTCCCCTGGGTTTTACATGTGTCACTGATCAAGACCTATTTCCATTATTATTGATATTTGCACTGGGGTGATCACATATCCTCAATCACATCCCCATCAACACATGTGATCAAGCAGTTGTTTTTCTTCAGTATTTCTCCTCCCACAGTTCTTTCTCTGGATGTGGATAACATTCTTTCTCATAAGTCCCTCAGAATTGTCCTGGGTCATTGCATTGCTGCTAGTAGAGAAGTCATTACATTCAATTGTGCCACAGTGTATCCATCTCTGTGTATAAGGTTCTCCTGGTTCTGCTCCTTTTACTCTGCATCAATTCCTGGAGGTCATTCCAGTGGTGAAAATCTTTTGCAAAGTAAACAAACAAACAAAAAAACTACATTATACCAATATAACCAAACATAAAGGTCCTTTGTTATAATGTGGGTAGGAGATAGGGGATTAAGTAGCTAGACTCTAAGAGTCTAAGATGGACAAGGGAACCCTTATTCATATTGAGGCCAATCACATGGTGGCAAGAGGAGAGAGTTATCGTCATTTTAACAGTGTTTTGGACTCTCCTTGCAATGGTTTTATTCAAGGGCAGGAGTTCTTAACCTAGGGTCCAAGAACTTCTCATATAGATATCAGTGGGTCTGAGAATTTGTTGTTTGTTTTTTTTTAAAGTTTGGAGAACTGTATTTCAGTGTAATCCATTTTCTTTGTAATCCTAGGTATGGTATTTTATGCATTTAAAATTATCATTCTCTCCAGAGAAAGAACTATCAGAGTTGGATGGATCTGGATCAAAGCATACTATCTTTCACATCAGTGTATTTCTAGTTTTATTTGGGGGTTTTGGTTATGTATGAGTGTGCTCTTATAACAATAACCAATATGGAAATGTGTTTTGCATGATAATAAAAATAAAATCAAAATATCATTCTAAGAAGGGATGCATAGAAATCTTTGGCATTGTGCAATTAAAATTAATATACAATAACTCCAAATATTATATTTTATAAGATTTGTTAATAATCACTAGAAATAAAGGAATAAACAGGTAATTATCTAACAAAATAAAGCCACATGCCCAAGCTAATCTACCTGCTCAAAAAGTTTGCTCCACCAAAGCCACAAGAAGATAAGAGCAAGAGAGGCAGAAATACCCAGAATTTATATTCTGCCTACATCAGTACATAATGACAGGAGGAGAGTTGGGTGCTAGGAAATGGAGTTCTGGGTACAAAATTTTATTTACACATTTTCCCCCATGATCCTTTGGGAGACTAGTCTCTCTCCTAGGGATCATTTTAAACATTTTCAATTTAAAACTCTAAAAATTATTAACTAAAGGTATATATAATATTGCAGTTTATAAAGGGAAGTTACAAATATTTAGGGGATAAAAGGGAAACAAAAGAGAAAAACCCAAAACCAAAAATTCTACATTGACAAAAAGTCAATTTGGGGGCAGTCCCCTTTGGCATAAGAGTATACATTCAAAATAAATGCATTCAACCCCCCACAGTTCAATTCACCACATCCCAAAGTTCACTTTGGATCTTCTGGTACAGCATGTAGTCTCTACAGCCATCTTCACAGCACCTTCTCCAAACAGTCCACTTTCTAGATTATGGGAGGTAGCAAGTTTCTTATCCTAAAATTACTCTCAAAAGAATTTAAACTTTGCATTATAGGATAATAATATAGCATAGACTGTCAGAGAGGTCCATAACACACACACACACACACACACACACACACACACACACACACACACAGTTAAGAATCCCTGTCCTAGAGGACAGCTGGGTAACTCAATGGATTGATAGCCAGGTCTAGAGACAGGAGGTCCTGATTCAAAAAAAAAAAAAAAAAAAAAAGAATCCCTGTCTTAGGACCTGTTTTCTCATCTTTTTATATCCTTGATCTCTCTCTTCTCAGTTCATTTTCTCTGCTCTGCTCACAGCCCTGACCCTCCTCTACCCCACTTCTCTTGTTTTATCCTTTTATTCATATGTTTGTTGTTTATTTGTTTCTTAAAAACCCTTACCTTTCACCTTAGAATCAATACTATGTATTGGTTCCAAGGCACAAGAGTGGTAAGGGCTGGGCCATGGGGGTTAAGTGACTTCCCCAGCATCACACAACTAGGAAGGGTGTGAGGCCAAATTTGAACCCAGGACCTCCAGTCTCTAGGTCTGGCTCTCAATCCTCTGAGCTTCCCAGCTGCCCTTCTCTTTATCCTTTTATATGAAAAACCAGAAGAGAAATAGAAGGGACAAGCTAGAGGAAATATACTGATGAGATGGTAAGCTCTAGTACCTAGTTCTGGTCCTAGCCTTAGTTATGTCACCTGAGATTTCATTTCCTGCTCAGTAAAATGAGGTCAGTAAGTCAATAAATATTATTAAGAGTTTAGTATGCAGTGGCAGCTGGTGGGGGAGGAGGGGGGTGTCAGTGGATTGAGAGTCAGGCCTAGAGACAGGAGATCCTGGGTTCAAATATGACTTCAGACATTTCCTAGTTGTATGACTCTGGGCAAGTCACTTAACCTCCATTGCCTGTCCCTTACCACTCTTCTGCCTTAGAACCAACACCCAGTATTGATTCTAAAATGGAAGGTAAGGGTTTAAAAAAGAGACAGAGAGAGAAAGAGAGAGTGAGAGAGAGAGAGAGAGAGAGAGAGAGAGAGAGAGAGAGAGAGAGAGAGAGAGAGAGCTCCTACTATGGGGGCAGCTCTGTATCAGAGTGGATTGTGCACTAGGCCTGGAGTCAGAAGGACCTGGGTTCAGACACTTCTTACCTATGTGACCCCGAGAGCAACACACAGTAACCCCAGTTGCCTAATCCTGGCCATACTTCTGCTTTAAAATAAATACTAAGAGAGAATGTAAGGATCATTTAAAAACCATTTTTTAAAGAGCATATTATGTGCTAAGTACAATGCTAAGCACTGGGAATACAAATGCAAGTTAAAAAAAAAAAAAGATAGTCCTTGTCCTCAAGGAGTTTACATCTTAATGGGAGAAGACAACACCCAAAAGGAAGCCAGAGATGGTGTGTAGAAGTAGGGAAAGTCCACAGAAGCCCAAAAGCTGTGAGGCTAGTGAAATATAACCCGAGCCCCTTCTTTGAAAGGAGAACCTGGACCCCATGACTTTGCCCTTCACACAAAAGGGCCACTCAAAGGGGCAGAGGGCACCCAGCTGATTCAGTCTTGCAGTAGAAGATTTCCTGGGGAGGGAAAGGAGGAAGGAGAGGTCCAAAGAAGCTCCAAGGCATTATCCATGCTGGGTAAGGGAGGAGTATTCAGGAATTTCCAAGATCCCTTCCACTTCTGGCCATGAAGTCCCTGAATCTATGACCCTTCAAGAACCTCACATCCCCAGGACAGATAGTCCATGCATGAGCTGCTCTAGAGTTCTAGTCGATCCACTTTAAGAGGGAACAGAAGCCTGGAAGGGGTTACTGTTCATTACTCCCTGTGTGATTCTGAATCACCACTGGATGAATGGCAGCTGGGGCAGTGACCATAGGTGTCCCAGCAGGAAACCCTGTGGTTGGGTCTTGAAACCAGGGGATTTGGCAGAAGACAAAAACATCTCCCAATTAGCACCGACCTAGCTCACTGCTGTGTGAGTCAATGCGGGTGCATCTGTGTATGCTTGCATCAGTAAATTCAGATTAGAGAATAAGCTTGTAAAATATTCAGCCTCTCATCTAAGTTCAAAGTATGGTGCTTGATGCCCAGTAGACAGCAAGTGATTTGCCTGAAAATAAAAAAGGGCAGCTGGTTGGCTCCATGGAAGGGTGGGCCTGAAATCAAGAAGACCTGGTTCAAATTCAGCCTCAGACGCTTGTTAACTGTGTGACCCTGGGCAAGTCCCTTCATCTCTCTTAGCCTCAGTTTCCTCAACAGTAAAATGAGAAGGATAATTATAGCAACCTTAGAGGGCTGTTGTGAGGATCAAATGAGATAATATTTATAAAGTGATCTGCACAGCACATGCCACATGTACTCAATACATTTTTCTTCCCTTTCCTTCCTCTTTTATCTTTTTTTTTTTTTAAACCCTCACCTTCCATCTTAGAATCAATACTGTGAATTGGCTCCGAAGCTGAAGACCGACAAGGGCCCAGGGTCACACAGCTAGGAAGTGTCTGAGGCCAGATTTGAACCTAGACTCTCCCAACTCTAGGCCTGACTCTTCATCCACTGAACCACCCAGCTGCCCCCTCCCCCCTCCCTCATTTATCTAACTGGAATTCATCTCTCTCTCTCTCTCTTAAATACTGGAGTGGTTTGCTATTTCCTTCTCAAGCTCATTTTACAGATGAGAAACTGAGGCAAATAAATACAAAAGAGAGATTTTTTAAAAAACCCTTACCTTCTGTCTTAAAATCAATACTAAGTATTGATGGTGGTAAGGGGTAGGCAACTGGGGTGAAATGATTTGCCCAGGGTCACACAGCTGGCAAGTGTCCGAGGCCAGATTTGAATTCAGGAAGAGGAGTTTTCCAGATTCCAAGTCTAGCACTCTATTTACTGGGTTGCCTAGCTGCCTTTTGAAGTCATCTTTTCTATGGAAATCTTGGTCACTGTAACTTCTAATTCTTAGTCTCAACTCCTCAAATATGTATTATCTGTGCCACTAATTTGGCAAGTAATCATGTACTATCTTATTGCTTCACATGTCCACATGTTGTGTCCCACCCGGAGGACAGTGATTTTCTTGTTCAACTTTGTTGGTTCTCAAAGCAACTAACTAGCACAGGGCCTTTTAAATGATATCATGGCACATTGAACTGGAAGTCAAGACCTGGGCTCAGACCCAATTCTCTCAATTTCTAGCCGAGTTGCTTGAAAGTGCTGGGCTTTTCTCTGAGGCCTTGGTTTCCATGTTTGTAGTGGTGGAACTGGACTATCTCTAAGGTTCCTTCTAGCTCTGGTACTCCATGTTCTTTCCAGTTCTAACACTCTATGACTCTACAACAAGTAAATGCTTAATAAATATTTGTTGAATGAACAATGAAAAAATTTAAATTCAAGAGACTGTGCCAGGAATGAAAGCATATCAAACTGGAGCTCCCTCAGTCATCATTATGGGGGTTGATAAAGAGGCAGTGAGTCCTGGCCATGGGCCAGACACTCTTTGAGGTCCCGGGCAAAATGTCCTGAAAACACAATTTTTTTCCACCCTGACTGGGCTGGGGGAGGGGAGTGCCTTTTACCCAGCTGCTGATGACACCAGGAAGATGTCAATCCCATAAGTAGCAAGAAAAGGGCAGGCTGGCACGGAATCTTCTTTTTAAAAACACTCACATGTTTTTCTTTGATTCTATTTTGCTCTTTTTGACAATTTCAGGTCTGACAGGTTTGGGGGGGGTGCTGAGAGCCAACAGGGAGGGGAATGGGGAAATAAAGGGGAGGGGGAGACTCCTCCCAGATCTGCCCCTAACCCCTGTCTCTCAGTTGCTGCACATTGGGCTCCCTTGTTTCAGGGTATCCAGCTGCTTTGCTCCTGGGGGTAGGGTGGGGTAGGGCTGACTAGGCATGAGGAGGAGGAGGAAGGCTGGCAGAGGACACTTCCTGTTAGGGAAAATGAGTGACTCAGGGGCAGTAGGTGGCATTTTCACAGGGGTGGGGGCGGTGAAGGAGAGGAAGAAAAACGAGCTCTAGCGGTCAGGCCTTTTCGTTCGTGGGAGGGGGACCCATGTTTGTCCAGACACAGATTTGTAAACATATTTTCCCTCTTCCCACTTCTCTGGGTACCTTGTTCACTCCACCCAAAATACCCTCATTACCATAACATAAATGCTTGTGAGTGGAAGGGAGAGCACTTGGGGTAAAAAGGGAGAAGCTGCTTTTCATAGAAACCTAGGAGCCAGGACAATATTTTTCCCCATCTCCTGGAATAGAGATCCTCTGTCTATGCTTCATTTCCTGAGTGCCTCCCATTCTAAAAGTGCTGTATGACTTTTTTTTAAGTGAAAGAAAATTGAGAAGTGTTTTTTTTTTTTTTTAAGAAATTCATAACCTTCCCCATTGCCTACTGAATAGTGTCCAAAAGTCTTAGCCTGATATTCAAGGCCCTCCTCATATGGCCCTTTTCCAATCTTATCTCCCACTGTTCCTGACATATATCCTTTACTGGGGGTCAGACCGGTTTACTCACCATCCTCTCTCTTGGTAAATATCTTTTTCTTGTTCCTTTCACCATCTCTTCCACCCATAGTCCGGATCCCTTATCTCTGACACCAGTTTAAAATATTTCTTCCTCTGAAGCTTGCCCCCAACCACTACCCACACTCTCAGTGCTCTCTCCAAAAACAATGGGGTAACAGTGGAATTGCTTGAAAACTTCAGGAGGAGGGAGGGAAGACAGGGAGGAAGAGAAAATGAATCATGTAACCATGGGAAAAATTTTTTTCAAAATAAATAAATAAATGGAATTTTAAAAACAAAAATAAAAGCAATGGGGTAAGTGGAAGGACTTGGAGTCAAGAAGACCTAGACTTGAATATTGCCATGTATGGTAGGCCAGCTACATCTTCTTTCTGAGCCCTCAGTTTCCCCATTTACAAAAATGAGTAGAAAGATCCTGGTGTCCTATTCTTCTTCTTTTTTTTTAAACCTTTACTTTCTCCCTTAGTATCAATTCTAAGACTGAGTAGCAAAGGCTAGGCAATGGGGATTCTGTGATTTGCTCAAGGTCATACAGTTAAGAAGGATCTGAGGTCAAATTTGAACCCAGGTCTCCCCAATTCTAGGCCTGATATTCTATCTACTGTACTACCTAACTGCCCCAGTGCTATATTTTTCAAAGGATTATAGTGAAAAAGGCATTTTGTAGAACTTATATTCCTGTAGAAACAAGATTTGTTACTGTTCCTCCTTCTTCTGAATCCCTACAGTGCTCACTTGACTATACTCATTACACTCAGAATATCCTGTCTTGCATTGTAATTTTTTGCTTACAATTTCTGTCTCTTTTACAGCTAGCTTATAAATTCCTTGAGAGCAAAGAATGTGTCTTATACCCCCATGGTATCTTCCTGGCACAAAGTATTCTTAGTAAGTATTGAATGAATGAATGAATGAATGAATGAATGAATGAATGAATGAATGAATGTTCAACCTCCCAAAAGATTACAGGGCTGGGAATGAAAGAATTAGCTGCTATCTCTGATGGATGGGTGGAAGTACTCTGCCCCAAGGCTAACCTTGAATCTAACTAGTATTTATTGCTCATAAAGATAACCTTGTTAAAAAGGAAAATAAAGGCGAGTAGCTTAGTTTCATTGTTGATGGCATTTTGTATTGAGCCAGGTCTGGGTCTGGATAGGTAAGCAGAAATAGAAATTTTCTTTAGGCTGAGGGTAGCTGGAACCATGGAGCCTGAGAAATGATAAAGTGTCTCTTGGATCATTATTGTTGGTCATAAATATTCCATCTTTACATATGAAGATAACAATAACCCTTCATTTATATAGTACATATATTCAGTTATTGTTTAGTTGTGACTCTTAGATCCTATTTGGGGTTTTCTTGGCAAAAATATTGGAGTGGTCTGCTATTTCCTTCTGCAATTCATTTTCAGATAAGGAAACCAAGGCAAACAGGATTAAGTAATTTCTCAGGGTCACACAGCTAATTAAATGTCTGAGGCCTAAGATTCATTTGAGAAAGATGAATCTTCCTGACTCCAGGTCCAATTCTGCCCCAATTCTGACTTACAGACAGGGAAATGGGGTAATGTTTATATGATTTGTTTCTGACAGAGGTAGAACTTGAATTCAGGCCCAGTGATTCTTAAGAAGGCTCTTTCAACTGCACCAGACCCCCCTACACCTAACCCTGCAGGCTCCCATCACTTCTGACCCTTATGCTGAATCTGTTTGCATAAATTTTTTTTCTTTCTTCCTTCCTTCCTTCCTTCCTTCCTTCCTTCCTTCCTTCCTTCCTTCCTTCCTTCCTTTCTTTCTTTC
>NC_058131.1:285432096-285475828 GCF_016433145.1 Gracilinanus agilis
CCCCCCCCCCCCGGCCTCCACTCCACTCCCCTCCCAGGCTCGGGAGAGGAGAGGAGGCTCGGTTCCTGAGTGGGAACTGGGCAGTCCCTCGGGTGTGAGCGCTTAGCCCCGAGTGGGCCGAGTGAAGGCTAGCCCCCTCCCCGGGGTGCTCGGTCGTGTTATTTGATCTGCGGGTGTGTGCCTTCTGGGTCGGTGGCTGGGATTCAGGCCCAGCTTCGACTCCAGCTCTCCCCTTCGTGGAGGCTCCAGACGCTTGTTGGCTCGTGGGAGGAGATTGGTGATTCCTACCAGCCTTTACTCGCCCCATCTGAGTGCCACCTCCTCCCTCCTTCAGCCTTCCTTTCTTGCCCAGCTGCTCTTACAGAATGCCCTCTGCTCTTTGCCCTGTATCTTTGAAGCTGCCGGGGGTTTAGGAATATCCCTGGCAAACTTTTCGAAGTCACGCACCGCAGGAGAGTTCCAGAGCATCGGTGTTTGAGGTTTAGGGTAACATTTAGCAGGGCTGGTCAGTCATCCTGGTCTCACAGTTCCATTTAACTCTGCCATGCTTCTTCATTCCTCCCCTCCTCCCGCATATCCTCAAACCCACTCAGTGGTCAGCCCCATCTCCTCCCAGGAGCCTTCCTTGACCACTTCCAGCCCTCATTACTAGGAACTATTGTTCAATAAATCTCTGTCCCCTTCAATGCCTAGCACGGGCTGGACACTTCTATTTGTTACAGCAGATGTTCAGTAAATGTTGGTACAGTGATCCTAGCAGTCACGCCTCTTAGACAGGCCCTGGGCTCTTCACACCTATATGTGGCTTCACAAATACTGCTGGCTTCCCTAGCTAAGTCTCCTAAAAGATGAGGATGGAGAAATAAATAGGTGTTAGTTGCTGTGTCTTTGCTTGCATAGATTAGTTTTCTTTATCCTCTTTTTTTTAAAAAACCCTTACCTTCCGTTTTGGAGTCAATACTGTGTATGATTCCAAGGTAGAAGAGTGGTAAGGGTAGGCAATGGGGGTCAAGTGACTTTCCCAGGGTCACACAGCTGGGAAGTGCCTGAGGCCAGATTTGAACCTAGGACCTTCCATCTCTAGGCCTGGCTCTCAACCCATTGAGCTACCCAGCTGCCCCATATCCTCTAGAAGCATTAAAGAGGAATGAGGGTGTGGTGAGGCACAGGGGCAGGGTGCTTTGGGGTGCCACTGGGGGTGGAAGCTGGTTTGAGGTCTTTGGAGACCTGAAGGCTGCTTGCTGACATTCCAGTCCCCAGCTTTTCTGAGAGTCTGGATCACACACTCAGGGGACTGGAATGTGGGACAGACACCATCCAAGCAGAACCCCATAGAAATTCCAGTGTAGGTGTTTTTTGCTAATGTAGATACTTTTTGCTAATTGAGTATAGACAGATTTCCTAGTCCCTCCGCCCATAATATTTAAGTCATTCAACAAGCATACAGGGTCTACTATGTTTGCCTACTATGGTATGGTCTCAAGGACTTTTCAGCTTAGAGGAGATAAATCGGATGGTACCAGACTGAAAGTGATAGTGCCACAAAGAAGGTATGAACAATTAGGAAGCAGAAGAAAGCAGAGATATAATCCCCAAGACCCTTCTGTTCAGTGTGAAGGGACTTTTGTTGAAGTTCAGTCCTGTCCTGGGGAAGTGTAGAGGAAAGAGTGAGTTGACCTCAAGCTTTTACCTTCTATGCTGTACCCCATGACTTGGCCCCCCATGACACCAGTTGAATATGCTTTCCTGAACCCGGGGTGGAGTGTAGGGAGGCCTTCTTCAAGGGCCTGCTTTTCTTCAGCACTGTTAACTCTCCTTCAAATGCCTTAAATTCCTGGTCCTGCCCCACCTGAGGCTGAAGCCTGAAAGGGGAGAGGGGAATGTAGGACCTTATGCTTTACCTCCCACTGACCTGAGCAGCCTTGGAAATGTTGCTTCCAGAGGCAAGGGGTCATTTCATCCCCTCAGGGTCCCATAGGCTCTGCCTCTCTCCTTACTTCTCTTTTGGGAATAGTTGGGCACAATGAAACCTCCAGAGGCCCTACTTAGGACCTCTTTTACTAGCCCCTTTAGAAAGTCACCTTTAGGAGCATCCCTTTCTACAGATGCCAGGATGATATTTGTTATCCTGAAGTTTCTTAGAGTAGTCTTCCCCCCCCCCCGCCCCCCAACACCTTATAAATGCCAGAGCAGGTGGAAGGCAGACTGCAAGTCTTGGCAAAGGTCAGGAGCATTCAAACTGTTGATAATGTTTTGTTTATTCAGTCTCTTTCATCCATGGATTTCAAAGCATCTTGCAAGTAGCAACTTGCTTATCCAGGAGTATCCATGTGGGGTAAGTGGCAGACTTGTCCCTCTTTAAGTAAAGATCATGGAACCAAGTAAAGAGGCCATTCATTCCTCCAGAGTGTGTGTCCTAAGCTCTCTCTATCTAGCCTCTCTCTCTTCCCCCCTAAAAAAGCTGGCATTTTAACCTCCATAGCAAAATAAGACTCTGGATGTTGGTACTCTCAAGACAGAGACAGCAGCCTAGCATTTACTGTTTGTTATGCTTTAGAACTCTGGAATAGCCACTTGTCAGTATTTTCTTGGACAGTTTAGCATAAGGAGTCTGTAGCTGATACCTAAAAAAACCTCAGGCCAAGCTTATAAAGCAGGGGCTGTATTCACTTTGTCCCTGCAGCTTTTGGACCAAGCGAGCTGGCTGCATAGTGGTGGCAGTGAGCATCATTTCTTAAGGCAGTCTTGTGTAAGAGAGAACAGACTTATTCTGTGTAGCATTAGAGGGTAGAACTGGAGCCAATAAATGAAAGTTATAGAGGAACATATTTTGGCCCAATATAAGGAAAGGCTTTCTAACAGAACCATCTAAAAGAAGATGAGCTATCTTGCAGGGTAATGAGTTCTCCATTGCTAGAGGATAGAGAAGAAGGTGTAACTTTGTTGTTCAGTTGTGTCTGACTCTTTGTGATCCAGTTGGAGTTTTCTTGGCAAAGATACTAGAATGGTTTGCCATTTTCTTCTCCAGCAATCCTGAGGAAACTGAGGCAAACATATTTAAGTGATTTGCCCAAGGTCACGCAGATAGTAAGTATCTGAGACCAGATGGGTCTTCCTGATTCCAGGACCAGCATTCTATTCACTGTGCCACCTAGCTGCCCAAAGTTTGGGCTACGTAGCTGTCAATGTACTTTCCAGCTAAGATTGTGTGATCGTACCTTTAGGATCCCTTCAAGTCGATTGGTGAGGGAGTATGGAATGGGATAGGGTTACAGATGATTAATTAATGTTAGGTGCTAATGCATCTTTGATATTTCAAATATTAGAAAGTTTTAAAATGTCTGTTTTGAAATATAATTCTTAAAAAAAATGTTTGCAGCTATAAGTTGTTCACAGATTTCTCTTGAGGTAAAGGGGACATGTGGTTCTTAATTTCATGTTCTGACTGCCCAGAGATATGTGGGTGTCTAACTATCATCTTACTTAGGACCAGGAAACCACAGTTAACAGGAAGTGATACCCAATGGACTGTTCAATGGGTGCAGTTGGGCCAGAATAGTGTGGTTTGTGCATTTGCCTTATCGTGGAAACTTCACCATCCATCCCCCCAAATTGATACAATCTTGATTTTGTGTCACATAACATTTTCATATGTAGAGGTCTATTTGATTGGTGGTCCAGGCATGGATGGCATGGATGTGAGATAGGAGCAATCAGTTATCAGACATTTATTTAAACACTTCCTATGTGCCAGCCTCTCTACTAAGTGCTGGAGATACAAAGTACAAAAGTGAAATTGCTCCCGCACTCAAGAAGCTCATGTTTTATTGGGGAGGTATTGGCTTGCCAAATACACGAGTCACAAATTTCTGAATTATTCTGTAAAAATATATTCTTAACCGGGTGTCCATGAACTTAAAAAAAATACTTGTTAACTGTTTTTCAATACAATTTATTTCATTTATAATTTTCCATTTTTTATTTTATGTATTTAAAAACATTATTCTAAGGGGGCAGCTGGGTAGCTCAGTGGATTGAGAGCCAGGCCTAGAGACGGGAGGTCCTAGGTTCAAATCTGACCTCAGACACTTCCCAGCTGTGTGACCTTGGGCAAGTCACTTGACCCCCATTGCCTACCCTTACCACTCTTCTGCCTTGGAGCCAATACACAGTATTGACTCCAAGAGGGAAGGTAAGGGTTTTAAAAAAAACAAAAACAAAACATTATTCTAAGAAGGGGTCCATGAGTGTCACCACACTCACTACAGGGTCCATGAGTGTTTTTTTAAAAAACCTTTACTTTCTGTCTTAATCTCATTTCTAAGAAGAGTAGCAAGGGCTAGGCAAACTGAGTTCATTTGTGTGACTTGCTCTGGGTCACACAATCAGGACATATCTGATATCAGATTTAAACCTAGGTACTCCCAACTCCAGGCCTAGTGCTCTATCCATTATGCTACCGAGGTGCCCTGGGTTCATGTTTTTAAAAAAGGTTTAAAACCCCTACAGTAAAGGATGATAGCCCACCCACCCCCCAAAAAACAAAACAAAACAAAACTAGAGAGTTGCAGTCCCAGTCTTGTTGGATATGAGTTATGATGCATGTGGTTTGGTTAGCACAGAGTTAAGAATGAAAGGATCCAAATCATCACTGAGCCTTGCACATAGTAGGTGCTCATTAAATGTGAAATTGAGCTGGAATCTACCTTGTAATAATACCTTTTTCAGAAGGAAATCTTTAATTAGTCAGATATTTTAGGACCATAATAGTCTTTTAATTTTTTTTTTGTCTAGTCAATTTAATTGCCAGAAACACCATCTTTCTCATTCCCATCTGCCCCGCCCTCCAACTCAGAAAAACTTAATTCAGCTTAACCAAGGTGCCTTGCTCAGTGAGCAAAATTGGTTTTGGAGCCAGGCCAAACGAAGGAAGTTGTACTGAAGGAAGAGAAAAATATTAAGGAGTTTGTCCTTGAGCAAGGAATTGCTAAAGCTTACTGACTTTGACCTCCCAAATGTACAGCTGCTTTGGGAACAGATTGAAGGATCTGTAATCATTCCATCCCTCCCTTCCCCTCGACAGCTCCAGCCTTGACCGGTACAGAGTATCTTTGGGGACCATCATGTGATAGCTCAGAGACCCTGAATATGGAGAGGGAGGACAGTTTCATCTCCTAACTGATGCCTGCTCTATTGGGTGCTATGTCTGAGAAGGTGCCTGGCCCAAGACAGCCTGTGGAAGATAAAGACAGGCCTGCAGGGGCCGAGCGAGAAGGGCAGAGGGAACAGACTGTCATGTGTCAAAAGCCCTTGTATAGGTTGCACAAATACATCACTCTCTTTATTACTCATGTCTGAAACTCAGGAACAATCTCCCTTTGACCAGTCCCTCCAGGGTAGCTCATGACTCATTTAACCTCGGGTCTCCTCTTAGCATCATCCTGTGGTTTCAGAAATTCCTGATCCCCCACCCCCACCCAACCCTTCCATTTCCCTAACCAGAGGAAGAAGGGTTTCTATACAATGGAGTGGGCACCGCTTTAGGGAAGGATTAGGGCAGATGCCAGGGGTTTAATACCATGTAGGTGTGGCCAATCCAGTAGTTGCTACTCGTTGAATCCTAGAATTAGGGCTATAGATTATAG
This sequence comes from Gracilinanus agilis, assembly GCF_016433145.1. Classification (NCBI taxonomy): domain Eukaryota; kingdom Metazoa; phylum Chordata; class Mammalia; order Didelphimorphia; family Didelphidae; genus Gracilinanus; species Gracilinanus agilis. Next base: position 285,437,742 of record NC_058131.1, read on the forward strand.
AGGAGGGTGGAAAGACAGGTAACAGAATGGTGATGGCTTTGGGCCATAGAGGAAGAAAAGAACAAACGTGGGCAGCACTTCTGGTCAGTAAGTGGTAACCATAAGAGTGTATATCTGGAACTTCCAGATGTGCCTAGGCACATAGGCATGCTCTATGAGTGTTGAGGTGAAGTCTTGGGACACTCAGAAAGAAGGGAGGGCTGATTTACTAATTGGAAAGTGTGAACCTCTTTTTGAGCAAGCATGTGGCATGGAGCATTGGTCAGCAGTGATACTTTGACTGCAAAGAGCCCTAGCTCTAGAGTCAAAAGTGAGATTGCCAACAGGGATGGCACTTGTGATTTCACACAGGGATAGGGAACTCTCTACTGAAGAAACTCTCTCTAGCAATGCATTTTGGTTGGTATCCCTTCTGTAACTTAAGAGTCAGAATTGTCTAAAGCAGTTCCAGGCTAAGTGACTTGCTCAGGGTCACAAAGTCAGTATGTATCAGAGGCAGGATTTGCACCCATAACCTTCAGACTCCAAAGCCTCTTAGGAATGAGCTAAAGAACCTAAAATTAAAGCCCACCTTGACATGATCCATGTGACCTTGGGCAAGTTACTTAATCTCTCTGGCCTCATTTTCTTCATCTGAAGTCAATAAGTCAACAGGCATTTCTTAAGCACTTACCATGTGCCAGGCATTGTGTTAAGTCATCTGTAAAATGATGGAATTGGACTTGAGAGTCCTTGAAGTCCCTTCCAACTCCAAACTTGTGATCCTGGGATTCAAACAGCTCCTTTTGTGACTCAAAACTATTGTGTGGGTCAAGGAGTGGGTATTATCTTGAACAGGAGACTTGTAAAGACAGGAAACATACCCAATCTCTTTGTTTGGATGGTAAGTGTATATCATTTTTTTTAAACCCTTCTCTTCTGTCTTAGAATTGATGTTCAGTATCAGTTCCAAGACAGAAGAGTGGTAAGGGCTAGGCAATAGGAATTAAGTGACTTGATCAGGGTCCCACAGTTAGGAAGTTTCCGAGGTCAAATTTGAATCCAGGACCTCCAGGTCTGGCTCTTTATCCACTGAGCTACCTAGATTCTCCTCAGATATGTCTTCTTAATATAACTGACTGTTGGTGACTGGCTGGTTAGCAGGACAAATAGGAGCTGAGTGCCCAAGATGTGGCTGGTATAATATTGAAAATCTAGCTAACATGTAGTTACGCTGCCCTTACTTGGCCCCTCTGAAGAGACATAAAACTACTCCTCCTCCCCTACTTTCGGGAGGTAGTGGGCAACGGGTTTGGAACATTGCGTAAACTGGCAGGAGACTTGTTTGATGTGTTAGTTTTGCCAAACAGATTTTTTTATTCTGTGAGTGAGGAAAGAGGAAGGAATATGTTGGGAAATGAAGGTGATATAAAAAATAAAAGATATCAATAAAGAGGGGGGAAAGAGTAGAGTCACTTCCACTAGCTCATATTCTACATTTAACAGCTACTTGTGAAATTGATCTACCTGCCTTCAGCAGCATCTCTCAATGGCTTTGCTAGGTTGGGCTTATGCTGTTCAGTTGTGACCCTGTTTGGAGTTTTCTTGGCAAAAATGCTGGAATCATTCGCCATTTTCTCCAACTCATTTTACAGGACAAACAGGGTTAAGTGACTTGCCCAGGATCACACATCTCAGAAGTGTCTGAGGCTTTGAACTTGAAAAGATTCGTCTTGTTGACTTCAGGCCAGGCATTCTATCCACTGTGCTACCTAGCTGGCCTGGCATTATAGCTTTTCTCATTTATTTTTTTCAAACTTTCGATTTGTATGATCACGGGCAAGTCATTAAGTCACATATATATATCTGGGATAGAGTCTGTAGGGAAAAGTGGTAGAAGAATAGAGGCACTAAACTAAAACACTGCTTTTCTCCAGCTAGGTAGGAATCTGGAAAAGAAGGACACAAAGAACTCCAAACTGGAGCTCATCTGTAGACTTGGTTCTGTGGAAAGAGTCAGTCAATTATTATTCTTGAATGCTTTCCTGATAGGAATTAGATGATATAAAGGAATAGAGCAGTCTGCTTTTTTTTTTTTTTAACCCTTTCTGGCTGAGTAACAGTTCTAAAACAAAGAGCAATAAGAGCTAGGCAATTGGAGTTAAATGACTTGCCCAGGGTCATGCAGCCAGGAAGTGTCTGAGGCCACAGTTGAACCCAGGAGTTCCCTTCTCTAGGCCTGGATCTCTGAGCCACCTACCTGTCCCTGCAGTCCGCTCTTATAAAAGAAGCACTAGGCAAGGAACTAGGAAGATGGACTAGCTAGCTAGTCCTGATAATAACTAGTGGTGTTCATTCATGTAAGTAGTTAGGCTTTGGTTTCCTCTTCTATAGAATGACCAGATAAAGGGGCAACGTGAAGCATGCATGGGACCTGAAGCCAGGACAGAACTGGGTCTACCTCTGGTGGTCAGGCAGTAAGCATTTATTAAGCACTTACTGTGTGCTAGGAACTGTGTTTTAGATAAAAGTCCCTTCCCTCAAGGAGCTTACATTCTTTTTCTTTTTTCTTTTTCCCATTTAAACCCTTACCTTCTGTCTTAGAATCAATTTAAGTATCAATTCTAAGGCAGAAGAGCAGGAAGGGACAGGCTATGGAAATTAAGTGACTTGCCCAGGGTCACATAGCTAGGAAGTGTCTGAGGTCACATTTGAACCCAGGACCTCCTATCTCCAGGCTTGGCTCTCCATCCACTGAGCTATGTATGTAGCTGTCCCAAAGAGCTCTTACATTCTTACATGGTAGATTTCACATGTAAATAAAGACATGTGCCATATATACAGAGTAGATGGAGGGTAATCTCATAGGGGATACCTACTAACCATACCACTCTGGATAAACCATTTAACTTCCTCAAATCTCAGTTTCCTCATCTGTAAAATGGAGATGGTAATACCCATCACAAGATTATTATGATCCATTTGGATAATGCCTCTAGAGCACTATAAACCTTGAAGTAGCAAATGAATGTCAGGTATCATTACTTTTCCCCCCAGTAATTTATTCCCCTAAGTACATGTAAAAATAATTTTTGGCATTTGTTTTCTAACACTTTTGAGTTCTACATTGTCTCCTTCCTGTCCCCCTTCTCTGAGATGGTAAGCAATCTGATATTGGTTATATATTTCCAACATGGAAATATATTGGTCCTATTGTGGAAGGACACATGTGAAGGAAAAAAAAGGAACTTGGGAAGAAAATAAAATGAAAAATGGTCAGTTTCCATCTGCTTCCAGAGTCCATCATTTCGTTCTCTGGAGGTGGGTAGCATTTTTCACCATGAGCCCTTTGGGATTGTCTTGGACTTCGGTATTGCTGAGGATTCCAGCTCTCATGATTAACCAGTCATGGTCTCTGCTCTCATGGAGCTTATGGTCATATTAGGAGAAAGGATGTAGACATGTAAAAGAGGCAACTGATAATAGGAAACATTGAGTGCTCCGGGCTCCATTGCATGTAGAGCAAAGCACTCTTAGGCATTGTAAGCTTTTAGAGGAAGGAGATGTCCCTGTGGGCTGAGGTTGACAGGAAAGATTTCATTAAGGAGATAGGACTTAAGCTGAGCCTTGAAGGATGGACAGCCTTCATAGAGGTCGGAGGGAAGGACATTCCAAAGAGAGGAAATTGCCAGAACAAAAGAAAGGAAAACAGTGCAAGAGGACAGTGAACAGACTAGTCTGACTAGAACAGAAATTTGTAGCAGTGTCTGGGAGGGAGTTAAGTCTGGAAAGGGAAGTTGGAGCCAGATAATGGAGGGCCTTGAATGCCAGTCTGAGAAGCTGAGATTTAAGGATCAAGTAGGCCACAGAAAGTCACTGAAGGTTTTTTAGAAAAGACCATCTCTTCTCCCTCTCCCAATCCCCCACCCTCACCCCCCAGATTCTGTTCTGGGCTCTGTGGCTTGGCTGTGGGTTCTTTCTTTGGAATGTCCTAGCTTGTCTCTTCCTGCCTGAACAGTCCCTGTCTGTATCAGGCCCGCTACTGGTGCAGGAGGTGTGTATGGAGGAGGAGGAGGAGGAGGTTGGGGGACAGGGGTGGGAGGGTGGGATGGTGTTTAAGGATCTGATCTTCAGTAAACCCAATTGAGCTCTTCCTTTTTTTCCCAGATGGACCTGGTTTTTAACCTGTCTGATACTCAGCGCAGTGCCCCAAAGCACCTAATAAATAAATAAACAAACAAATAAATAAATAAATAGACAAATAAATAAATGAATGAATGAATGAATGAATAAATCCTTATTGACCAATTGAGTTTTAGGACCTTTTTGTTTGTGATTAGGTCCCTCTGCCTTGTCCAGGCTAGAAGCATAGCAGCCACTGTGCAGGTGGTCCTGGCATCACTGATAATTGGCCTGGAAGCTTCGATCTTTTTCATTTATGTTTCCAAGTTCATTCCATTTCAGACTTGGGGCCCCCCTCCTTAGGTATTCTGGTGGTCACTACCACCCTCTTCGGGGAGTTCACCCTTATTGGGGTTGGACTTAGTGAAGACACCAATCACTTTTAGCCTTCCTGTAGCTCAGAACTCTCAGATAGTCTACCAGCCTCAACCTCCTGGTAATAGGAATTTCAGGGATGTGCCACCACATGTGTAGGGTTTGCTTTTGGAAAATTTTCCCTTTCCCTCCTTTTATGCCCTTCTCCAGTGTGCAGGCCCCTATTATAAGGAAGAAGGGAGAACGGTGGGGCACATCAAAGTTCTCTTCTCTACTCCAGCCATTTTGATCAATTCATTGGCCCCTCGATGTACCCCAGATTTCTTCCTGAGGCTTTTTTCTCCTATTAAGGAGTTCTCACCCTACTAGGTCTTCTTTCTTCATGGAGTTATGAAATGTTAGTGTTAGAAGTGGCTTAGTGGATAGAGAAGCCAGTTCTAGAGGCAGGAGGTCCTGGGTCCAAATCTGACTTCCATTATTCCCTATGTGACTCTGAGCAAGTCATTTAATTCCAGTTGTGTAGCCCTCACTACTCTTCTGCCTTGGAACTGATATTTAGGATTGATTCTAAGATAGAAATTAAGGTTTTTGGTTTTTTTTTAAGTCATCTTAAAGAAATGATAATATCATAGATTAAGAGTTCAAAGAAGCCTAAGAGACCAGCGACTCTCATCCTTCATTTTACAGATAAGGAAACTGAAAGAAGGCTCAAAGGTATTAAATGACTTGACTAGTCACAGACCTACTAAGTATCCTAGTCTGGATTTGAACTCAGGTCTTCCTGACTCCAAAGCTATTGTTCTACTAAGTATAACATATCACTATTATTTTAAAAGTGAGGAAATAGCATCAAAGGTTCAAGGAAAACAATTTACCTAGAATCATCCAGTAAGTTAGTGACCAGCCAGTGACTGGATAAGAACTCGGGCCTTGCTTCCTGTGCTAATTTTTTTGTTTTTCCTGATATATTCCATGTTCCTTAAAGGTAGTTCAAAGGTTTAGTAAAGCTATTCCTGTGACTAAACCCAGCTTGAGTCTTGATGGTCTCAAATGTTTCCTTTAACACTGCCTTAGGTCCTATGGTTCTTTTGACTTGAATAGTCTACAATTCTAATCTTAGATACATTTCTTTTTAAAAATTAATTTAATTGTTTTTATTTTAATAAATTTCTAAATAAGTTTTCTGAAGTTATATGATCCAGATTGTCTCCTCCCTTCTTCCCTTCTACCCTTCTTCCCTCCTCCTTCCAGGAGCTGGCAAGCAATGCATTTAAAAAAAAAAAAAACACCCTCTTACCTTCTGTCTTAGAATCCATACCAAATATTAGTTCTAAGGCAGAACAGTGGGAAGGGCTAGGCAATAGAGGTTAAGTGACTTGCCCAGGGCCACACAGTTCTATCTAGAACCATATTTGAACCCAAGTCCTCTTGACTCCAGGCCTGGCCCTCTATCCACTCTACTAACCAACTGACCTGAATTTCTGATAAATGTCTTAAACACTCTGGAAGCCAGGCAGTTCTGGGCTGGAGTATTCCTTGAATTCAGAGATGTGGACATTTTTACTCAGGTCCCAGACACTAAGCTTATTCTAAAATTGCTGCTTTAGTTTTGCTGTCTTGGGAAACAGCAGAAAAACTAGAAATCAGGATGATGTGGCCAGCAAACAGAGGGGGAAGGGGAGGGGGAGATGATTAGTTCTCTAAGCCCAGAGGTGGGGCCTATAAAGGGTATAATTTAAAAACCGAATAAACAAACAAAACACCCACAGAGCCAGGCTCTGTGTTGGGCACAAAGATCAGCCCTGTGTCTGCCCCTAGAGGAATTCACAATTTGCTGGAATCAGAACATACAGACCTGGGCGAACACTCACAGTGAGCCATTTTGTCAGATTAAACATATATACATGCAGGACCTCAGTGTCTGAGAGCAGGGGTCCATCCTCCATGCTTCTAGTGACATAAAGAGGAAAGGGAGGAAGAGCTTGGGAGAAAGAAGGAGCGTTGGGTCCAAACTGCTGGGTGGAAGAGAGTTCAGGTTCTCTTTTAAAAGCTTTTACAGGGTAAGGAAATGTGCTCTGGCTCCTGAGAAATTCACCTTGGGTTTTGCTTTTTGCTCTTGGCACTGTGCCCTGATTCGGATGTGATGCCTCCCTCAAGGTCCCATCAGCATACAAAGACACATTCTCTTAGGCTGGGTCACTAACCAGGTGACTTTGGGTAACCAAGTCCTTGTCTTTGGGCCTGGATTTCTTCATCTTCTAGAAGTGGGCTTCGCACTAAATGAGCACAACTCATTCCAGGAAAATTCACAAATTCTATTTTGATCTGCCTTCTTGCCCCCAGCTTGGAAAAGAGTAGCTATTCCCTGTAAGACTTCCTGGACCCCAAAGATGATTCAACAGATGATTCAACAATATTCAGCAAACATTTGTTGAGCATTTGCTATGTTCAAGGCCCATATTACTTCAGAAATCTAGGTTCTGGAGGGCAGCTGGGTGACTCGATGGATTGAGAGCCAGACCCAGAGGTGGTAGGTCCTGGGTTCAAATTTGACCACAGACACTTCATAGCTGTGTGATCCTGTGCAAGTCATTTGACCCCATTGCCTAGCCCTTACCACTCTACTGCCTTGGAACCAATACATAGTATTGATTCTAAGGCAGAAGGTAAGGGGTTTTTTTTGTTTGTTTGTTTTTTGTTTTTTTAAATTTTTAAACCTTTAACTTCTGTGTATTGACTTATAGGTGGAAGATTGGTAAGGGTAGGCAATGGGGGTCAAGTGACTTGCCCAGGGCCACACAGCTGGGAAGTGTCTGAGGCCGGATTTGAACCTAGGACCTCCTGTCTCTAGGCCTGGCTCTCAATCCACTGAGCTACCCAGCTGCCCCCGGAAGGTAAGGGTTTTTAAGAAAGAAAGAAAGAAAAGAAAAGAAAAGAAAAGAAAAGAAAAGAAAAGAAAAGAAAAGAAAAGAAAAGAAAGAAATCTAGGTTCTGGTCCTGACTATGCCATTGACCAACTAGCTAGATGAGAAGGGAGCAAATGACAACTTCTGAGGTCAACTCTGAGGTCCTTTCCTCTAACATTCTGTATACTCTCATGAAGACCTTTCTAATCAGAAATCAGCTCAAAAGACCGTAGAACCATAGACTGTTTGAGTGTATGAAAGGGACCTCAGAGGCCATCTGGTACAGTGATTCTCACACTTCTTTCACTCACATAATAGTATTATTAATTTGTATGCTACCATGTAATTGAAAATGTAATGTCTAAACAATCTGTGATTAGGCTGAAACTTAGTGGTCCACTAATGTTCCTCTGAGTCATGTTGAATTGAGAAGCTTTTATTGTGTCGGTTATGTGCCAGACACTGGGCTAAGGCCTGAGAATACAAAGAAAGTCCTTGCCCTCAAGGAGCTCACAGTCCAGTGGAGGAGACAACATACAAACTATATATGAACAAGTTAAGAATTGGGGGAGGTAATCCTTGAAAACCACTGATTCAGTTAACAGGTAGAAATAGCACCTTTTGTTGTTGTTTGGGCATTTCAGTTGTGTCTGACTCTCCGTGACCCCGTTTGAAGTTTTCTTGACAAAGATACTGGAGTAGTTTGCCACTTCCTGCTCCAGCTCATTTTGCAGATGAGGAAACTAAGGCAAAGAGGGCTAAGTGACTAGTAGTGAAGTGTCTGAAGCCAGATTTGAACCCAGGTCTTCCTGACTCCATCACTATCTATTGTACCAACTACTATGTGCCAACACTATGATGCTTACAAAGAGGTATAAGACATGGTTTTTTAGCCTTCCAGGAATTTACAGTATAGCTTTGGAGACAACACTTACCCAGAAAACAATAAGAGTAAGGGAAGGCTGAACTGTGACATTCAAAGTACAGGAAAGAGGAGTACAGAGAAGGGAGAGAGCAGTGTGGCCTGGAATCATCAGAAGAGAGACTTATTTAAGCAAAGCTGTAGTATATGATTTTGATGTAATACTACTCCATCATAAGAAATGAAGAGCAGGAGGCAGCTTAGGTGGCTCAGAGATAGAGAGCCAGGCCTGGAATCAGGAGGGCCTGGGTTCAAATATGGCCTCAGAGACTTCCTAGCTGTGTGACCCTGGGCAAATTATTTAAACCCAGTTGCCTATCCCTTACCCTTCTTCTGCCTTGGAAGTGATACTCAGTATCACTCAGTAAAATTTTTTTTTAATTGTACGTCTGATTTTTTTTTATTTTTCCCAATTACATGTAATAACAAATTTCTGCACAAGTTTTCTTAAGTTCTATGATTGAACTTATTTCCCTCCCTCCCTTCCCTTCTCCCTCCTGGTGTTGGCAGGCAATTCCATCTGCGCTATACATGTATTATCATGCAAAACATATTTCCATATTGTTCATTTTTATAAGTGATCTTATAAAACCAAAACCCCCAAACATAAACTCAGATAAACAATTGAAAAATCATATACTTTCATCTGTATTCTGATTCCAACAGTTTTTTTCTCTGGAGGTAGATAGTCCTAATTCCCTCAGAGTTGTCCTGGATCATTGTATTGCTGAGAGTGACAAAGTCTATTGCATTTAGCCCCACAGTATTGTAGTTACCATATATAATGTTCTTCTGGTTCTGCTTATTTCACTCTGCATCAGTTTATGTAGGTCCTTTCTGCTCTTTTTGAAATCATCCTGTTCACCATTCCTTACAGCACAATAGTATTCCATCACCATCATATACACATTTTGTTCTGCCATTCCCCAATTGAGGGTCTGTATGTCTGATTTTTTTGTATACCATCTCAGCTCCTCCAGAACAAAGACTGGTTTAGCACCTTGCTTGACTCATCAGCACTTAAATGTTTTTGTTGGATTGACTGGTTCTTCGCCTCTAAAATGAGAGCATTGGACTAGATGACTTTGGGAAGACTCTTCTGCTTCTAAGTCTAATCTTATCAGTTAAAAAGGAGATAGCTCTGATCTTGGGTTCAGGGGCCTTCTCTTCTAAGCCCAGCTACCTTCTCCAGACACTAGGGTAAAGAAGAGCGGCAGCTTGGTTACTACCATATGTCCTCTGCACTGCCGGGGATCTTTGAGAACTTCTCCTGGCCTCCTAGCTAAAAAGTGTGCTGCCTTCCATTAAGAGTGTTGAGAAGAGGATTCTGATTCTGGTGACTCTCCTAATGTTGGGGAAAGAACAGTTAAGAGTGTGTTTATGAATAAAGGGATAAGCTTTCCCATAAACATATCCTAAGCAGGTGGGGGGGGGATATTTATTAAAATTCCTTTTAAAAGGAAATATCTGTACAGTGTAACCTTGACAATGATGTCTTTTTCCCTCCTTGAAATTATGCTGAGATCAAATTTACCTCACAGAGTTTTGTAGGGAGAAATAGGCCCTTTCAATCATGTACAGAAGATTAATGACCAGAGGGAGAAAACTTCCTCAGTCATAAAATTCTGGGTGGGGGCCTACTCAGCAAATTCAAGGGTTCCTTATCCTTCTTCCCTCTTTTCCTGTTTTCTTGGTAAAGTTGCCTCAGAAGAAAAAAAAGTTGTTCTCATTTAGGGCTCAGAATGGAATCTCCCCCACCCCCTGCTGTTGCTTTCCCTCCTCCCATTCTTGCCCTTTTCTGTCTATCCCAGCTTCCACAAAAACCCTCTTCTTGTCCCTTCCTCTCCCTTCCTGGGGGTGGGAGAGTCTCTCTTCTTTTTCATTTCCCCCTCATCTTTTTCTTTTCTGCCCTCCCCAATCCCATTCTTTCTCTACCCCACCCCCTTCCCCAGCTCTTAAGGGTTTTCAGGTGTAGCTCCTTGGCTGGTGCCAACTCCACACCCCAGACAGGCTTCATTCTCTGTTCCTCCCCAGAGATGCAGAATAAGAAGGAACCAGGCCCTAACTTAAGAGGACAGAAGTTTTCTTTGCTGTGTCCGCTTTGTTTGTGAGCATTGTGAGCACTTTGATCCACTTGAAAGTTTGTCTTTTGTACAAATCCAGGCCTAGCTCCCTAGGATGTAAGATCTGGAAGGGACTGTAGGCTCTCCAGTCTAACCTTTTAATTTTATAACCTTTTAATTCTAGGAAACCCAGGAAGACTCCCAGGGACTGAAGCATAAATCTCTCATCCCAGGGAGAGTTAACAATCCAGGCTGTTGTGTGTGTCCATCTAGCTGAAAAACTTTCTCTGCTCACCCCCCACTCTCCCTCTCTCTAATGTCTGTCTGTCTGTCTGTCTGTCTATCTATCTATCTATCTGATTCTACCCTGAGAGACTGACAATCATGTATGTGTATGTAATACACACACATATACATAAACACAGCTGGGTGAATGCTGACCTAGATATATATCTAAATACATATGTGTTTACTCACAGTCTGTTTCTTTCTCTGTCTCTCTGTCTCTGTCTCTCCCCATGCCAACCTAGAGTCAGACTCATCTTCCTGAGTTCAAGTTCAACCATAGACACTTATTAGTTTTGTGACTCTGGGCAAGTCACTTAATCCTGATGGCTTTAGTTTCTTCATCTGGAAAATGAGCTGGAGAAGGAAATGGCAAACTATTCCAAGTATCTTCACTAGGAAAACCCCATATGGAGTCAGACATGCATGACAAAACAACAATAAAATAGAGAGAGAGAGAGAGAGAGAGAGAGAGAGAGAGAGAGAACGAGAGAACATATGAGAGCAAGTGCAATGTCTCCAGCCCGTCACGCAATGGCTTTTCTCCTTTCCTTCCATCCTCCTGAAGCTGGATAATTTCAATGCGATATAAAGGTTCAAGGATGATGAAGATTTATACTGCAGTGAAGTATGGCCCTTCCTTCTCCCAAATTTCACTTCTAACTTGGTTTCTGAATCGGAGCTTTTGAATAAGTAATCAGAGGTAGTTGGTGTCCTAGTAGAGAGGATACTGTGCTGAAAGGAAGTTGGGAGACTTGGGTTCTGGTTTCTCCCAGCTCTGCACTAAGTTACTGTGTGACCTTGGATAAGTTGTTTGCTTCATTTTTTTTAACCTCAGTTTCTTCATCTGGAATAGGAAATAGGAATAAAAATTCCTGCCCTACCTACTTTGGAAGGGTTGCTATGAGGATCAAAAGAGACAAATGACTGTGAGAAAACTTTTGGAAACTTTGTAACAATATATAAATGCAAGGCGATAGTCCTGCACTAGTCTATTGGACAATTCTGAAAGCTCTCTCTCCCACAGAGTGGGTTATTAACATTGTGTCCCCTGGTTTAATTGTAGCTTTTGCAGAAGTTACAGTTTCTTTTTTCCTCTCCCAAACTGGGATAAGGAGAATAGACCCAGTGCCAGGGTTGGCCATGAGGAAGCTATCAACCTTTTCAATCCAATAAGTACTTACTACATTCAAAGCACCCCTCTAGGAACTGGGTCACAAAGACCCCAAACAAAGAAACAAAAAATGACCATAAGGGGATTAAGAAAAGTGTCCCATAGGAAATAAATGGCACATTAGATGAACTTTAAAGGAAGGGACTTTTCAAAAGGCAGAAGGGAAGAGGGAGTTCATTCCGGTCATTGGAGACAATTGCTTTGTGCGAAGGCAAGAAGCTAACTGCTAGAGATTGAACACCAAAACAGAACTCATCATTACTCCTCGAAACCCTCCCTGTCCTACCTTTCCTATTATCGTGGAGGACAACAGCATCCTCCCTATCCCTCCAGCCTCCAACCTGAGAGTCATCCCAGACTCTTCGGCCATCTCCCCCTACCCGAATAGCCAAGCTGTTACCAAGGCCTGCCAGCTTCACCTTTGCAACATCTCTCAAATTCACATGTTCCCCATTTTCTCCTGGCATCGCCCTGCTTGGGTACAGTCTCCATCGCCTCACATCTGGATTATTGCAATAGCCTAATGAGAGGTCTGCCTGCCTCAAGTCTCTCCCCACTTCAATCCTCTCTTCAGACACTAAAATGACATTCCTAAAGCTCAAGTCCAATGACTTTGAAAGCCCTTCATAACCTAACCCCCTTCTCCCTTTGCAGTCTTTTTATCCTTATTTTTTTGTTTTACTATCAATTCTACAAGAAAAGAGCTGCAAGGGCTAGGTAATTGGGGATAAGTGGCTTGCCCAGGGTCTCTGGCTGGCTGGCTGGCTGGCTGGCTGTCTCTCACAAATTCTCTCTCTCTCTCATTAGATCTGAACCCAGATCTTCTTGCCTCCAGCTTTCTAGTCTTTTTACACCTTATTCTTTAATATATAGTCCTTGAGCCAGTGGCTTCCTAAAGGTTCCATAAACAAGGCTTTCCATCTCTTGGCATTTTATCTGGCTGTCCCCCATGTCTGCAATGTGCTCCTTCCCTATCTTCACCTCCTGGCTCCCCTGGTTTCTTTTAAATCCAAACTAACATGCTATCTTCTACAGGAAGCCTTTCCCAACTCCTCTTCCCTCTAGTGCCTTCCCTGTGTTAATTATTTCCCATTTATCCTGAAGATAATTTGTGTGTGCATATTTGCCTTTTTATTGGCTTCTTAATTAGATTACTATACGCTTCTTGTATTTTACTTTTCTTTGTGCTCGGCACATAGACCCTTAATAAATGTTTATGGATTGACTAACTGACCAAGTCTGAAGAACAAGTAAGTCATTTTGGTTGGAATGTAGGGTGCAGGATAGAGAGGGGAGATGTGATAAACTTGAAGTGGTAGAATGGAGCCAGATTTTGAAGGGCTTTAAATGCCAAGCTGAGGAGTTTGTATTTAATCCTAGAGGAAACAGGAAGCCATTGAAGTTTCTTGAGCAGGGGAGTGATGTGGTTAAACTGGGTAGGAAGATCCTTTTGGCAGCCATGTGGAAGATGGATTGAAGGACCTAGAGGATCTAGAAACATGGGTCCAATTAAGAGCCTCTTGCAATAGCCAAGGTGAAAAGTGATGAAGAGCTGAACTAGAGATGGAGGAGGGGGAAGGTAAATGGAGAAAAGGGAGCAGCTATAATATACACTGGAGAGGTAGAATCACTACAACTTTGTAACTGATTGTATATGGAGAGGAAGGTAGAGGGAAGGATCCAGCATTATGAACTTGAGTAGTTGGAGCCTAGATGAGGGGCGCGTCTCACCAGAAATAGGAAGATTTATGAGAGAGTTGGATTTGAAGAGAGGAGATCATCAATTTCCTTTTGGAGGAATTGAGCTTAAAATGTCCATGGGACATTTAGGTGGTGGTTATTCAATCCTTCAGTCATATCCAGCTGTTTGTGACCTCACGGACAACAGGCTCTTCTCTCCGCCACTCTCACAAAGTCTGTCCAAGTTCATGTTCCTTGCTTCTATGACATTATCTATACTTTTCCGTCGCTTCCTTTTGTTTTCAAACTTTCCCAGCATCAATCTTTTCCAGTGTGTCCTGCCTTCTTGCAGTGTGGCCCAAGCATTTAAACTTCAGCACTGGCATTTGTCCTTCTGATCATGAGTTGGAGTTCATTTCTTAGTATTGACTGCTCTCCTTGCTGTCTGAGGTACTCTCAAAAGTCTTCTCTAGCACCACAAGTTTCAAAAGCGTTGCTTCTGCAGCACTCAGCTTTCCTTATATAGTCCAGTTCTCACAGCCATGCACTGCTACTGGAAAAACCATAGCTTTGACCCTATGGACCTTTGTCGTAAGATGGTGTCTCTGCTTTTTTAGCATGCTGGCCAGATTTGCCATAGTTTTCCTTCCAAGGAGCAAATGTCTTTTTTCCATATTAGAGTCAATGCTAAGTATTGATTCCAGGGTAGAAGAGTGATAAAGGTTAGGCTATTAGGGTTAAGTGACTTGCTTAGGATCACACAGCTAGAAAGTGTCTGAGGTCAAATTTGACCTTCCATTTCTAGACATGATTCTCAATGCACTGAGCCTCCTAGCTGCCCCACATATTAAAATACATTTTTGTAAGAGAATAATCCTATAAAACCAAAACCCCCAAATAAAACCCAAATAAACTAAAGTGAAAACTCATACACTTTGATTGTCTTCTGACTCCAACAGTTCTTTCTCTGGAGGGTGGATGGTATTCTTTGTCATAAGTCTCCAGAATTGTCTTGGATTGTTGTTTTGCTGAGAGTACCTAAGTCTATTGCAGTTGATCATTCCACGATAATAGAAATATTTTTTTAAAGTACCAATAAAATATTTACTTAAAGAATTCTAGAGATGGCTAGATAACACAGTGGACAGAGCACCAGCCCTGGAATTGGGAGGACCTGGGTTCAAATTTACCTTCAGACACTTTCTAGCTATGTGACCCTGGACAAGTCACTTAACCCCCGATGCCTCACACTTGCTGCTCTCCTGTGTCTTAGAATTGATACTAAGACAGAAGGTGAGGGTTTAAGAAGAAGAAGAAGAAGAAGAAGAAGAAGAAGAAGAAGAAGAAGAAAACAATTCGGAGGTTCACTTTGCGGCCTTTTCCCAACCCCTGGCTTCTTGCCTCTAAGCTTACCTCACCCTTCCAGTTCTTTTACATGTCTCTGTCATTTATCTTTGAACTTAGATGCCTGGTTTTGTTCCCCAGGTAGATCACCAACTGACCAAACAACCTTCTGTGCCCCTTGTTCTATCATGTGCAGTTTAGGGATTGCAGTAATGACACATGCTTTGCTGGGGATAATTGCAATGATGGTAACCTGGCCCTGGGCAGAATGTCTCGAAGGCTAATGAGCAGCTTACTCTTTAAGCCCGGAAAGTCACTAGCTTCTTCCTGTTGTCCAGGAAGCCATAGTAACTGGGGCCTCAGCTTAGCACAATGGGGAGAGGACGGGGTTTGCATTCAGATCTGAATGGGAGTCCTGGTTCTACCACTTAGCAGTCATATGACTCTGGGCAGATCACTTTGCCTCCCTGAGTTCCAGCTTCCTGTTCTATAAAATGGAGATAGTAAGTTCAGATACTTACCCGAACAGGCATCAGATGAAGTCTTTTGAAGCCATAACATTCTATGTTGATATAAACTAGTGTTACTATTCAGGGAAGAAGCTTCCTCTCATTGAGTAGGAGTCTGAAATAAATGATCTCCAAGGTTCCTTCCTTCCTTCCTTTTTTTTTTTTTTTTAAATCCTTACCTTCTGTCTTAGAAATGATTCACTTCCAAGGCAGAAAAGCAGTAAGGGCTAGGCAATTGGGGTTAACTGACTTGCCCAGGGTCACACAGATAGGAAATGTCTGAGGCTATATTTGAACCCAGGACCTTCTGTCTCTGAGGCCAGATTTGAACCTAGGATCTTCCATCTCTAGGTTTCTTTCCAGTTTTTAAAAATTTGTCTTCCTAAAGGTCTGACTATGTGACATCCCCCACCTCAGTGATGGGCAAACTTTTTAAAGAGGGGGCCAAAGGAAAGGAAATGCTCGTCTGTCAGTCTGTTTCTAAGACAACTCTTTCGAAGTTTCATTGTATTGTATCCTATTCATTGTATTTGTCAGATTAGGAATAATGTCATGTGGCTGGATAGAACATTTCAGGGGGCCGGAGTTTGCCCATTACTGCCCTACCTCATTCCCCACTCAGTAAAACTCTAGTGGCTCATTACTTCCAGGATCAAATATAAAGCCCTCTGGCTTCTAAAACCTTAAAACCCTTCTTACCTTTCCACTCTTCTACCTTTTTCTCCTTCACGTATTCATGGATCCAATGACACTGGCCTCCTTGCTATTTACGGAATGAGACATTCCATCTCTGAGCTCTCTGTATTTTTACTGGCTGTCTCCTCTACCTAGAATTTTCTCCTTCCTCATCTTCATCTCTTGATATTCCTGGCTTCCTTCAGGTCCTAGCTAAAGTACCACCCTCTACAAGAAGCCTTTGCCAGACCTTTTTTTTAAAAATCTTTATTTTCTGTCCTAGAATCAGTATTAAGTTATTAGTTGTTGTTGTTATCTCCAGCACTTAGCACAGTGCCTGGCACATAGTAGGTGCTTGATAAATACTTGCTGACTTGTTGCCTTGATTGACTCTAAAGTTGTATGATTTGTTGTGGCAGGTTACCTTTGCACAGATTGCTCCAAGATGTGAGAAGCAGGCCCTCCTCATTTCTATCTCATAGAGTCATAGAATCAGAGATGTAGGGCTGGAAATCCAGATATTCACTATCCCTCTCTACTCCCCTTTGGTAGGCATGCATCTGTGAGCCTTCTGTGAACCAGGAACATTGGCTGACATTCTTTTTTTATTGATAGAAGGGTGGGGTGGGGTGGGAGAACAGGATGCTTTCTTGGGTATTAGGATTTGATTGATTGAATGACGCGCAAGTTTTTGCAACAATCCCTCAGCTTTAACATCCCAAGGAAGTGCTTGATTTCAGCACTTCAGGAAATGGCACAACTTGAGAATATTAAAAGAATGTATTATCCTGGGCCTGATAGTTTAAGTTAAAAATAATGTGTGGGGACAGTTAGGTAGCTCAGTGGATAGAGTACCAGGCCTGAAGACAGGAGGTCCTAAGGTTCAAATCTGACTTCACACACTCCCTAGCTATGTGACCCTGGGCAAGTTTTACCACTCTTCTACCTTGGAATCAACACTTAGTATCTATCCTTTTTTAAAAAACCCTTACATTATGTCTTAGAATAGACTCTAAGTATCAGTTCTGGTAAGGGTTAGGCAAATTAATGTTAAGCGACTTGCCTAAGGTCACAAAACTAGGAAGTATCTGAGGTTAGATTTTAAACCCAGGACCTCCCATTTCCAGGCATGGTAGTCTATCCACTGAGCCACCCAGCTTCCCCCTTAGTATCGATTCTGCAACAGAAGATAAGGTTTAAAAAAAATAATGAGTGTAAATATTATCCTCCTTTCTACCCTTCCCACACAAAACAAACACCTCTTTTTACTGTGTTATCATAGAATCTCAAAGATTTAGGCAGCCCTAGGTTAAATGATTGCCCAGGCTCACATAGCTAACTGTCTGAAGCTAGGTTTGAGCTCTGGTCTTTCTGACTTCAGGTCAGATCTCTGCCCACTGTGTCACCTGGCTGCATCCCCAGTGTCCATCCAGCCACAACTTAAATGTTTCTAGTGATGGGGTTGGAGGCTGATCTGGATTTGATGTAGGGGTAAACAAACTTCCTAACAGAACTTGCCCCAGATCAAATAAACTGCTTTAGGAGACGGTGGGTTCCCCTTCGCTGGGGGCCTTCAACTGGAGATGAGATGATCCCTCTTTAGGGATGTCTTAGAAAGGATTCCTGTATAAGAAATGGCAAGCAGGATAATTTCCGAAAAAGCTAGAAAGACCTACATGAACTGATGCGGAGCAAAATAAGCAGAACCAGGAGAACACTGTGCACAGTAACAGCAATATTGTATGATGATCAACTGTGAAAACTTGGCTTCTCTCAACAATACAATGATCTGGGACAATTTTGAAGGACTTACAAGGTCTGAAGAACCTTCCAAGAAAGCACTGTTGGAGTCTGATGCGGATCAAAGCATACTTTCTCATCAGTGTATTTACAGTTTTATTTTGGGGTTTTTTATGAGTGTGCTCTTACAACAATGACCAATATGGAAGTGTGTTTTGCATGATTATACCAAAAAAAGAAGAAGAAGAAGAAGAAGAAGAAGAAGAAGAAGAAGAAGAAGAAGAAGAAGAAGAAGAAATAATTCCCATAAGGATTTGGGTTGGACCAGAGGCCTCTGGAGACCTTCCACTTCTCCTGAAGTGGCTTGTTCCATTATTGGACAGCTCTAATTCTTATAGAGTTCCTTCTCAGGGAGAATTGAAATATACCTTCCTAGAATTTCCACCCATTGGTTAGTCTTGTTGTACAGCCAGTCAGAAAAAATTTATTGCTTCTTCCATGTGGTAAAAGGAACAAGAACAGAGGATGGAGGCACTGGACCTGTGACTTCATTGCTACAGAGAACTCCCAAGCGAGAAAATTCCCTCTACCAATAGAGATTTGTACTCTCTCTCTGCTACTTAGAATCTTTTTTTCAAAAACCCTTACTTTCTGACTTAGCATCAATACTATGTATTAGTTCCAAAGCAGAAGAATGGTAAGGGCTAGGCAATAGTGGTTAAGTGACTTGCTCAGGGTCACATAGCTAGGAAGTGTCTAAGGTCAGATTTGAACCCAAGACTTCCCATCTCTAGGCTTGGCTCTCAATGCATTGAGAGCCTCCCACTTATAGTCTTAGAGACTTGCTTGGTACCCAAAAAGTTCAGTGACTCACCCAAGGTCACAAAGTCAATAAATATTTGAGGTGGGATGGGACTTTAGGTCTTCCTGACTCCAAAGCCAGTTTTCTTACTCTACGAATATAGGCTCAGCTGCCTATGTTCCACACGAGAGCCCCTCAAATGGTCCAGTGAGATAAATTCACCTTCTGCCAGGTGAACAATACAATATAGTAACTCAGGGTATTGAGCTGGCTCTGGAAGAAAGATCCAGGGGGCAGCTGGGTAGCTCAGTGGATTGAGAGTCAGGCCTAGAGACGGGAGGTCCTGGGTTCAAATCCAGCCTCAGACACTTCCCAGCTGTGTGACCCTGGGCAAGTCACTTGACCCCCATTGCCCACCCTTACCACTCTTCCACCAAGGAGCCAATACACAGAAGTTAAGGGTTTAAAAAAATAAAAAATAAAAAAAAATAAAAGGGGCATGAAAGAAAGATCCAGAGCTGGTAAAGGAGTAAAAAAAGCAAGAGAAATGATCTCCAGTGCTCTGGGTGAGTGATAGAAAGATACATTTTTCAAATGCTGGTGGGGATGGGTTCACATTTCATTTAGCCCTTCACCTGGCAGAGTGCTTTAGAACTGAACACTCTATTTGAACAAATCTTTTGGAGAAGGATGCTGAGGAATGGTGGGGTTAAGTGACCACCATGGATCAGATGACGGGGTGGTGAACCTTCAGCTGCCTTGGATTCCAAAGCTCCTGATGCCTGGGTACTTGAAAAGGCTTCTTATGGACCTTCAAAGCTTTGGGTCATTCTTCAGGGGGAAAATGCCATCTCTCTTCTAAATCTTTAAAACTTGCAAGAACACAAATGGACTGAAGGGAGGATTATTGGAGCAAGGCACTAGGCAAGGGATTTTTTGAAGGCCCTGCCCAGCATTCAGCCTGTCTTCTGATCAGAGCCCTGAATCAAATAAAGCATTTTGCTTATTTTGCTCCCCACCTATCTTGCCAGACCCCCCCACCCCCACCCTCCGGCAGGGAGCAATGATGCAGCAGCACTCCATTTGCTTGAGGGAGAAAAAAAATCTCTGACTCTCAGCATCAACCTAAGAGTGGGGGGAAGGCTCTGGACAGATTTAGAGTGAGCCTTATAGTAGTCTTAAATGGAAGGAATACAACCCAGGAAGTGGAACTAGATTCTTCCTTGGCTTCCCGGAATTGAATCTGGCCATTCAGGACTGACTCCCAAGGCATCTTAGCTAACCTTTCTTGACTCTGCGTTCACAATGGAGTTATGATCATTGGCTTGCACTTGAGGCTGGTGGTAATGAAAAGATGACCAAGGAACCTCAGAAACCATCTAGTCCAACAGCCTCATTTTACAGATGGGGAAACCAAGGCCCAGAAAACTAAAGTGACTTGCCCAAGGTCACACAGTTTGGCAGTATGACCAAGTAAAACCAGAAGTTGTGGGTTTGAATCTTGACTTTTCCTGGTGCTAGCCATTCGATTTTGGATAAGTGACTTCTCAGGGCCTTATTTTCTTATCTGTAAAAGGAAAATTTTGAATTAAATGATCTCTAGATCTTTTCTACCAATCATGATTCTATAGAAATCCTACATTCAAGTGTAGGATAGCCTGAAGAGCTGCAATGTTGTTAGCATTTGCCTATCAAGACAGACCCTGGTGGTGGCTCAGTGGATTGAGAATCAGAACCTGAGAGAGGAGGTCATTGGTTCAAATCTGACCTCTGACACTTCCTAGCCATGTGACCCTTGTCAAGCCCCTTAACCCCCATTGCCTAGCCTTTACTGCTCTTCTGCCTTGGAACCAATACATAGTATAGATTGTAAGGCAGAAAAAAGGGCTTTAAAAAAAGATAGACTCCTTTTTAGGTTCATTGTAACTTTTGCCCTGCCTAATGCTGATCTCTTTGTTTCTTCTTGCTGGCTATGTCTCCATTCTCATTACCTGCTCCCGATAGCATGTTCTGTAAAATGGGGACCATAAGACCTAGTCTGCTTAAAAGCATAGGGCTAATCCGAGTGTCTTCTGATGTTCCTAGGCATTAAAACAGATTTTTTTTTAAATCCTAGAGTAGGATTAGAAAATTCTTAGATTCAAAGCTAAAAAGAACCTTAGAGATGACCAATCTTTTTTATAGTTAAAGGAATGGAGTCTTAGAAAAAGTAACCTGTCCAGGGTCACAGAAGTAGGAACAGCTGGAATGGGATAAAACAAAGAATTGGGCCAGGGCTCCAAAGGCAAAGAACCTGAGTTCAAATCCTGTTCCTGCTCCTGACCACCTGCATGATCCTGGGCAAATCAGTTACTACTCTAAACCTCAGTTTCCTTATTTATAAAATGAGGAATTTGGACTAGATGACCCAGGGTCTCTTCAATCTCTGAATTTAGGATCCTATAAGCCTCTCCCAAGTTATAGATGATGATAATGATGATGACAGAAGGAAGAGCTGACATTTATGTAGCATTTTAAGGTTTACAAAGCACCTTATATGCATCTGTTCATTGGATCCTCACCACTACTCTAGTTATGGGGGGGTTCGGACGTTGTTCATCACTTCGGTCTGGTCTGACTCTTCATGACCTCATTTGGGATTTTCTTGACAAAGATACTGGAGCAGCTTGCCATTTCCTTTCCTGGGTCATTTTACAGATGAGAAACTCAAGCAAAAGGGATTAAGTGACTTGCCCAAGGTCATACAACTAATAATTGTTTGAGGGTGAATATGAACCTAGGTCCCCCATCTCTAGGCCTGGCTCTCAATCCACTGAGCCACCCAGCTGGCCCCTACCGAACACTTTTTAAAAAGAGAAATGTTTATTAAAATATCTAGGACTAGGAGGTATAAAGAAGTAGAAGATAGAGTCTCTTTCCTTTTACAGTCTGGGTATTATCATGAGACCCACACATGAAATAATTAGCTAATAATACAGAACATGAAAATATCAGAGAACAATACAAGACTGAGGGGCAACTAGGTGGCTCAATGGAGAGTCTGTCTGGATTCAAAATTGACCTCAGACACTTCCTAGCTGTGTGACCCTAGGCAAGTCACTTAACCCCTATTGCTTAGCCCTTACTGCTCTTCTGTCTTGGAACTAATACTTAGTATGGATTCTAAGGCAGAAGATAAGAGTCTAAAAAAAAATAATAATAATGCATGACTATATTAAGAGTCAACTGTGCAGCTTTGTGGGGGATAGGGAAGAAATGGGTAAGGGTCCAGAGCAATTAGGGAAGGTTTCCTGAAGGTGGGGGGACTTGAATTTGAGAGGAAAGGTACCAGTAAGGCCCCACCCTGCTCTCCATCCCAAAGTGAATCTTAATACCGCTGGGCTCTGTGCAATGAATTCAATACAGGGACTCTCAGCATGGAGGAAGGGAGGAGGCAGGAGGCGGCCAGCAGCCAGCTTGACTGAGGGTGAGGGCCCAAGACCTCTTGCACAGCTTGGAAGGATAGGCTGGAAGGGGTTTTGTTATTTGAATAAACTTTCCTTCCCATCTGCATAAAGTCACTCTGTTTGTGCCCACATTCCAGAACTGAGGATTGGGTTTCCTGCTGGCAAACCAACCCAGAAGTGGAGGGGGGGGGGGAGTTAGTATTCAGGCAGGCCAGGCATAGATGGAGGAGCTCAGACTTTGGGGTTTGGGGGTGGGGGAGATAAGGCTAACCATAATTTCTGGGCTTCTCTAATGCCAAAGAGGATCGCCCAGGGACTTTCTAGCAGCCTGGTCTTGGAGCTTTCCTAAAGACAAACCAGGATATAGGAAGAGTCAGGGTTGCATTGGGATTTGTAGAAGATGGGAGAGAGAAGCCCGGCCTCAAATCCTCAAGAGAAAAGGTTGGGAAGAAACCTGGTTCAGGGCCCAGAGAACATGGCTGGGCCTGCTGTTTCCTCTAAGCATGAGTGAGATACTAACCTGCCGGTGACATCAGGGATGCCCAGAGGGAGATGGATGGGACTGGGCTAATGAATCTCAGGTGGTTTGGATAACATTTTAAAAAACAAAAAAACAAAAAAAAAACCTTTAATGCATTTGAGCTGGGTTTCCCTTTATCAGTCAATCAACAAGTATTTATTATGTATGTACTATGAGCCAAGCCAAGTGCAACTCACTGGAGATACCATGAAAAGGCAAAAATAATCTCTGATCTCAAGTGGCTAATAATGTTCAAAAGAGGGAGATAACGTATACATTAAGTGGTACCTACAGGAGTGGCTAGAAAGTAGCCTTAGAGGGGGAGGCCTTAGTAGTTGGGGGAACCTAGACAGGCCCCCAGGTGTAGGTGGCTTAAAGGAAGCCGGGGATTCTTAGAGGTGGAGGCTAGGAGGATGAGCTTTCTAAGTAGAGGAGCCGGCCAGTACAAAGACACAGATCAGAGCTGGAGTATTAGGTGTGAGGAACAAGTACGCCCATCTGGCTAGACTATGGGGAGAACTGTGCTAAAATACTGAAAAGACAGGAAGGGGCCAGGTCTTGGAGAGCTTTAAATAGTAAATAGAGGAAATCTATATTTGGTCCTAGAGGTAATAAAAAGCCAGTGGAGTCTGTAGTAATAGGGGGAGGGAGGCTCTGTTCCTTAGTGGTCCTTTTGGCAAGATCTCACGGCTGGCACTTTCCCTGGGGTCAGGTGAATTAAGATGGTATGCCCAGGTGCCAAAGTCCCCACAGCTATGGGGACCAAACAGCACTCAGGGCCACAGCAGGGAGCAGGAGAAAGAGGTGGTGCCAGCCAGCTGGTGTTTAAAAACCACCCCCAAAAAAAGGATCTGAGAGGCGGAAATAGATTCCAGGAGCAAGCAGAATCCCCCATATTGACAACATTGTTTCCTTGGTAACAATGCCTTCTCCCTACATTCCCCAGGGCCCCCGGCCTTCCTTTTTGTGAATTTTCTTGTCAGGGCTGCCTTGGATGTGCCTGATAACCTTAATTTCTTCTGTATAGGAATATAATCTAACTTGTTTGAACTGCCACACAGCATAAAGGGAAATGCTGGAGGAAAGGGGAAGATGCTGAAAGTTCTTTCTGTCTCTCCTAAATCACTGGAAGCTTGGCTTCTCTTTTCACCCTGTTCCCAGAGTGGGCAGCTGATGTGTACAAGTGGTCAGATTGCTCTCACCCCGGGTATCCAGGTGAAGTTACTACTATTTTTTCAAGATTCCTTGCAAGAAGGAAGTGACACCTGAGATTGGCGTCACTGGACATTCCACCTGAGATCTGGCCATTTATCTTTAGGACAGGGATGGAAGTGGGAGAGTGTCCCCCATCTTGCCAAGTCTCGTCTTCTCTTCCTTAGTCACTAGTTCCCTTTCAGTGGGTGATGAGAGAGAAGGAGGTGGTAGTGACTAATAGATGAGGACCTGAATAAGTCACACACTAGATCATCAGCCCTTGAATAATTAGGAGTTGGCTTTTCGAATGGTTTTGGTGACTTTTGAAAATTGTTATTAGTCTCTCTCCATTTCCTCTGTGAAACCTTAAAAAAACAAAAACAAAAACCCTTACCGTCTGTCTGAAAATAGATGCTAAGAATTGGTTTCAAGGCAGAAGAGCAGTAAGGGCTAGGTAATGAGTGGTTAAATGACTTGCCCAGGGTCACACAACTAGGAAGTTTGAACCCAGGACCTCCCATCTCCATGTCTGGTATTCTATCCACTGAGCCACCCAGCTGCCCCTGTCTGTGTAACCTTGGAGGAAAGGAGAGAAAGGGATATTTAAACATGTGGATAGTGAAAGTTAGAAACCAAGGTCTTTAGTCACTGAGTGACACCTTTCGTAATAGATTGTGCTGGGTGAGAGTCCTTATGTCACTTATTGAGTGACAGGAAATCTGATTCTCAAAGCTTCTTTGTTCAGTCCCCTTTCCAGTCCATATCATCTGATACCAAATGCATCGCCAACAAACAGCAGTGAACACCTGCATAGCAGCAGGAGAAGCACACTGCTCAACTGTGTGATGTAAAAGTCTTAGGACTTGTCACTAACAGCATCCCCTTAATTGTTGCAGAGATTAGGTTACAGCCCCCTGTGGAGGCTGTTCTGAAACCTTCTTCATTGAGGGGACCATCCTGTGGGGAGAGGTCAGTTGCCTGGTGATCTTTGCTATTCCACTGATTTCTCAGCTTTAGTCCTTTTGGTCTTCTCTGGATGTTGGAGGTTGAGAGTTCAAATTCCAAATTAAGAATTGCACTCAACACAAGTGCTGGTGAGTGAGCCGTGGGGGAGAGATGCTGCATAATTGTTCTGTGGAAGTTAACCAGGTAGTAATTGGAGATTCCTATGGGAATCAACAAGAAATAAAACAAGGATTTCATTTGAGTGTCCAATCTCAGAGGCTCTGGCATTGTGCTAGGCGTAATGGGGCGTACCAGTCTGATAAATGATTTATAAATCCATAGCTTAGAAAATAATAATAGTTAGCATTTATAGAAGGTTTATACATATCTTGATTGATCCCCTTCACAATCCTGGGGGCAGGGGGACAGGCAGGAATATTGCCATTATCCTTGTTTTACAGATGAGGAAATAGAGAGGTAGTGAAGTGACTTGATCACAAGGTCACACAGCTAGCAGGAGGCCAGATCTAAATTCAGATCTTCCTAACTCCAGGACCAGCACTCTATCCACTGAGCCACCAGGCTGCCTGAGCCTTGAACAAACTGAGATGAAGAAACCGAGCCCACAGAAGTTAAGTGCCTTGGCCAAGGTCATCCAGTTAATCAATAACAGAATTGCACATTGCCTAGCACATAGTAGGTACTTACTAAATGCTTATCAGTTGGTTGAAATGAATTTAAGTTTCCTGATTTCTGTTTCAGTCTTTCTTCTTCTTCTTTCTTCTTCTTCTTCTTCTTCTTCTTCTTCTTCTTCTTCTTCTTCTTCTTCTTCTTCTTCTTTCTTTTTTCTTCTTTCTTCTTTCTTCTTTCTTCTTCTTCCTCCTTCTTGTTCTTTAAATAAATAAAAACCCTTACCTTTTGTCTTAGAATGAATACTGTGTATTGGTTCCAAGGAAGAAGAGGAGCCAGGGCTAGGCAATGGGGCCTCACCCAGGGTCATACAGCTAGGAAGTATCTGTGACCAGATTTGAACACACACAGGACCTCCTGTCTCTAGGGCTCACTCCTAGCTGCCCTACATTGTTCATTCTTTCTATTATGACACTTGGCATTTATATAATGCTATGAGGTTTGTGAAATACTTTATATCATATTTCGTTATAGCAGCACCGCCTTGCATTGAGATACTCTCCCTCTGTGATCTTAATAGCCTAGTTGTAAAGAGGTGAGGAGAAGGCTGGACAGAGGCTCAGATAGACTTCCGTAGCAGTGGCAGGTGCAGATGGCCTTGGCGGAAGCAGCCCTAGCAGGGCTCTGGCTGATAGCCATGAGGTTGCAGCAACCTTGTGGATATTCAGGTCATTTTGTTGCCCCCAAATAGGAAGGCTGTTCATAGTAGCAAAGAGAAGAATCACTGTTCCCCAGTCACCAGGGTACTATTTAGCTCCTATTTATTCTCTGTAGTTGTTTTTTCTGGGACTGGAAGAGAAGATGGAATGTAGAGGACATTTCCATGGGAAGATCTGAGGTTTAACTTTTTCTTGCTAACTTCACTTCCATTATTCCTTTAGTTTCTGGCCCTAGATCTTCCTGAGGAGACCGTGTTATCTGGCCAGAATGCAAAGTTGGTAAAGACTAGGATTGGGAGGAGAGGGGAAGGGAGTGTAAAGTAATGTGGCCATCCTGAGACTCTTAGACAGGTACTCCCAGGGCCTGGCTATGGAGCAGCCAGAATGTTCCTACGGTCTGAGTCCAGTTGCAGTGTGGGAGGTGGAGCTGCTTGGGAAATGCTGTAGAGATAGAAGCCTGCTAGGCTGGTTTTCCTTTCCTATAGGCTAGTCTTATTCATGGCACACCATGTGATCTCTGCCCTCTAAGATCTCCCAGTCTAGTTGTGAGGAGATAGAGTTAGGCACTAAGGACATTGGACTAGGGGCTTAGCAAATCTGAGTTGTAGTCATTACTCTTTCATTAATTTGCTGTGTGATTTCAGTTAAGTATTTTTCCTCTTTCAGTCTCAGTTTCCCCTCCCCTCTCCTCCCCTCCCATTCCCTTTCCCCCTTCCCTCTCCTCTCCTCCCTTTCCCTTCTCTTCCATTCCCTCCCCTCCCCCTCCCCTGTTCCCTCCCATTTTCCCTTCCCTTTCCTTCCCTCCTCTCCATCCCTTGCATTCTCCTCCTTTGCCTTGCCTTACCTTCCCATTGTTACCCTCCATTTTTGTGGTCTCCTCATATTGGTGTCAGATCTAATATAGATACCCATCTAGTCAACTAGCCATACTGCAGCTCATAATTCCTGAACTCAAGCAATCCACCAACTTCTGTCTCCCCCAGTCTAAAATAGCCTACATGATCTCAAGGTTTCCTTTCCTGCACTGACATCCTCTACATCCTTGACTCTCTTGTGAGGTGAGAGAGAAGAGGTAGTTTAGAGAATTTAGGACTGAATTCTGCCTCTTTGAATTATTTCCTTTGTGATCTTGGGCACGACACTTTCAGTCCTATGTAACAAGATCATCACATGTTTAGATTTTCTCATTCAGTGAATTTAAAGCACAATGTTTGTTGGTGGGAGCATTTCTTAGCTCTGATGATTTTTTACCTGCATGACCTTAGGCAAGTCACTTAACTGCCCTTGGCCTCCTTTTCTTCACCTGTAAAATGAGGGAGTTGATCTAATGGCCTCTCAGGTCCCTTCTGGTTCTATGATCCAAAGACAAAAATGAAAAAGTCCCTGCCCTCAAGAAGCTTACATTCTGTTGGGATATCGTTTAGAATTGGAAGTGACCTTAAAGATAAGCTATAGTTCAGCCTGTCCAAAGACTAGCCTGATTTGGAGTCAGAGAAGAAAGAATAACAGCAGAAATCACAGGTACAGGCTTGTGTATACCCCCATCAGAAAGAATGACTTCTTTTAAACAAACAAACTTTACCTTCTGTTTTAGAATCAATACTATGTATTGGTTCCAAGGTACAAAAGTGGTGAGGCCTAGACAATGGGGATTCAGTAACATGTCCAAGGTTACATAGCTAGGAAGTATCTGAAGACAAATTCGGACCCAGGAACCCAGGACCTCCCGTCCTGGCTCTCAATCCACTAAGCTACCTAGTTGTCCCCAGGAATTCCTTCTCAATTAGCAAAGACTCAAAATTCCTCCTGACCTACAAAGAGCAGGGTAGGTGTCTTGGATCTTGTGACAGGGATTGTTTGGGTAAGTGTTTTAGATGGCAGCAGGTAGTAGAGGCTCAGGCTGGGTCAGTGTGCCTGGGAGGCCTTGCTTTGCTCTGGAGTTGACACCCTCTTGGCCTGAGCCCATCTGGGGGTCTGCCCATCTCTTCTTCAGTGTCATAGTACTTGTGAGTGATGAGGACACCACAGAGGGCAGGAAAAGATAACCCTTTTGCTCCAGAGCATAGGCATGGTGAGCTGGGTTTCTGGGGGCAGTTGGCTGGGAATTGGGGAGGGGGCACAAAGGAATGGACCGAAATGGAGAGGATGAGGGAGCCTTTGTTTCACTGTTTGTTTTAAGATGGGAATCAACTTCCTCCCATTCAAGAGTTGTCAGAGGTGTAAACTGAACGGGCAGGATGTGGGGCAGCAGCAGCCTGTCCTCTCTCTACTCTGCCAGCCCCAGTTGTTTATGCCTTTTTTGGCATTTTCCCTGGATCTTCTACTTCAGTTGCCTCTCTTTCCCTTCCCTCCCACCTCTAGGCACACTCACTCAGGGGACCTGTTGCTGCTCGGTGAGCCTGAGTTAAATATTTACTAAACAATAATAGCATTAACAGCTTCAAGAAATCTCAGCTACTTCTACCTGTGGTGGTTGGGGGGGGTGGAAGCTGGCTTCTCTCCTAACCCCCTTCAAAAAAAAAACACCCAAATTGCCTACCTCTGTGATGGGAGAGACAGATTTCCTCCCCCCGCCCCAGACATAGCGACCCTTCTTCTCTTCTTAGCATGAGCAGACACACTGTTGGCCAGGAGAGGGTACAGAGAAACATGGTGGGTGGTCAGCATGGGATTTTAAATCTCATTCAGATCATCAAGAACAGACACTAGTTTTCCAGTTTTCATAGAACTTCCATTGAAATTCCATCATCTGGGCAAGTCACCTAACTTCCATTGCCTGGTCCTTACTGCTCTTCTGCAATATATATATTAGAAATGATAGGTAGTATTGATTCTAGGATGGAAGAAAAAGGAAAGGAAAGGAAAGGAATTCCATCATATTTTCAGTGGTCTCCTCATGTTCCTCCAATGTTTCCCATCTCCTGATTTTTCTTACTATCACGTCCCCTTAACTCTGCCCATCCTCTTCCCTCCTCATCTCAATCTGTCTTTGTCAGAGAGTCTAAACCAGAACCAAGGCAAAGGTAGGTAATGGGGTTTGGAAAACGCCAAGGGGAGAGGAATCGATGAAGCTGAAACAGTGGGCCAAAATCAGGTGAGCAGCTGGGCCATTGCAATAGACACGATGTATCAGAGACAAGAGGCCCTTGGAATTATGACCAAGTCAGCCTCTGACAGGAAGCCAGGAAGCCTCTTGGATTCTTCCTCCTGGAACAGGAACCAGTGTCCAAGATGCAATTAGCCCAAAGCTTGGACTCTCCCATGAAAATTAACCAAAGAAAGGCAAAGAAAAGATCCTAAATTGACTTTAGACCCTATTGTCCAATTCCCATGGCCAAATATATCCACCTCTGGAGTGTTGAGTTACTTGTTGGTAAATGCTGGAAAAATTCCTCTTGTGGAAGGCGTGGAAGGAGGGGGTTGGCGGTAGGAGGGGAGGCTCAGCCTTTTCCACATCAGCACTGGTTATCTGAGTGTTTATTAACAATCAGCCCTTTATTTCCACATATTTTTAGGTTTGTTACTGTGAGATTGGGTTTCTCCAGTTGGGCTCTTGTGGCTTATCATAAGATGCTTAAAAAACATCACCTTAAATTGCAGGGGTGTTTACTTGTCAGAGTTCCCACAGGTAAATGATCTGAAACCTTGGCAGCTGAGCCTGAGTCTGTAATCTTAAGAAATGTGTGTTCAGAGATTGCTTCCCAGGGACCAGGGAGCATTTACAATGTTTCTGCTACTTCCCCTTTGATCCTGAGTTTGCTGGCTCCCAGAGGGCTCCAGGTTCTTGCTTTGAGTATATAGCAGAGTCCATTGGCCTTTAGGCCAGAGTTCCATTCCGGCCTCTGCCCCAACTGGTTCTATGGCCCTTTGGGCAAATCACTTCCCAACTCTGGTCTTTGGTGTCCTCATCTATAAATGAGACTAGCATAGCCCTACGTTTCCATTCACATCTGAATTCTATATTCTTGGCTCTTGCCTAGTGCTATTATTTCATGACTGGAGGGCTCAACCCTTTTGCTTGTAGCAAGCCTGGTTTAATGAGTTCCCTTCCTCTCAGTCTTAACCCTGCTCCAATTGCACTCCCAGAAGAAAAACCCTTCCTTAACTAAAACCTACAATGATGCATGGCATTGACAGAGGAGTACCATGTTAGATCTCATGTTTGTTTGACTTTTGAATGCCTATACCTGGTTGTGTGTGAGATAAAGCACAGGATGCCCCCTTTTTTTTAACCCTTAACTTCTGTCTTAGAATCTATACTATGTGTTGGTTCCAAGGCAGAAGAACAGTAAGGGCTAGGCAATGGAGGTTAAGTGACTTGCCCAGGGTCACCCAGCTAGGAAGTGTCTGAGGTCAGATCCAGACCTGGCACTCTATCCACAGAGCTACCTAGCTGCCCGCTTCTTTGGAAAACTGGGGACCCTTCTGGACCTTCTGAATGCAGAAGTCAATGAACACTGATACAGTTGCAGGTATGACACTGAAGCTAACTCATACCGGCTCTGGGGAACCCTTTGTTAAGTTTTCAGTGTGAAGATTTACAACTTGGAAATAAGCAAAGGATACAAATCAGGCTTTATTTGCTGTTTTGTTGATTGACTAGACTTAAGAAAGTGAAAGAGAAAACGTTAAGACTGCAGATTAAATTAAAAGTGACCTGGTTGTTTAATATTTACCAGAATATTCCTGACTTTAAGTCAATGGTTCTCAAACTTTTTTTGGTCTCATGGCCCCTTTATGCTCTTAAAAATTCTCAAAGACTTCAAAGAGTTTTTGTTTGCATGGGTTACATCTGTTGAGACGATATTAAAAATAAAAACATTTTGTTTTGCTATGTATTATATTGTTATAAAAATGGTTTTGATCTCATGGACTCCATGAAAGGCTCTAGGAGTTTCAGTGATCATTCTTGGAGAACTGGTGCTATATATAAGCCTCAAAACACAGAAATTCATAAATATACAGAGGCTAGTATATAGTGAATGCTTAATAAATACTTGTGGAGGGGCATCTAGAAGGTTCAGTGGATAGAGCACCAGGCTTGGAACTAGTAGGTCCTGGGTTCAAATCTAGCCTCAGATACTTCCTAGCTATGTGGTGCTGGGCAAGTCACTTAACTACAGTTGCCTAGCTCTTATAATTCTTCTGCCTTAGAATCAACATTTAGTATCTTCCCTAAGATAAGGGTTAAAAAAAAAAGCTTGTTGACTGGTTAAGCACAGCTATAGTGAGAAAAATTTAGGGACAAAACTCTTAAGATGTCTAGTCCAACCTGCCAATTTCATAGATAAGGAAACAGAGTCCATTTTTTTATTTTCCCTATAAAAATGGAAATAATACTTATACCACAATCCCAGAGTTGTTGGAGGAAAGCATATATCGTACATATCAGTGTGATTTATTATTCTTAATACAAGATAAAAAGTATTATTAGAGATATAAAGAAAAAGTGTTATTAAAGATACAAAGTGAGAGGGCGTGGGAAGAGAGTACTTCTAACCATAATGAATCAGGGAAGGCTACATCACTGAGATGGCTTTTGAACTGGGCCTTAAAGGACAGGCAGGTTTTCAACAGACAGACTTGGAAGGGAAGGATGGGGACTGGAGAAAGGGAAGGCATTTCCACTAGAGTCAGAAGCAGGGGCCCAAGAAAAGACCCATAGAGGTGAGGATTTTTGGACAAATTTTGAGAAGTCTATTTTTGTTAGAATTTTTTTAGAAATAAAAAATTCCTCAATTATGTGTAAAATTTTTTTTACCATTTCATTTTTAAAAATTTTGACTTCCAAATACTCTTCCTCCCCTCCTTCCCCTTAAGAAATCAAGCAGTATTTTACTTATCAAGTCATGCAGCATATTTCCATATTATCCATTTGCAAAAGAAAACACAGATCAAAACAAAATAAGGAAAATAAAGTTTAGAAAGCATGCCCTAATCTACATTCAGACTCTATTAGCATTTTTCATTAGAAGTTCTTTGGAACTGTCTTACATCATTGTATTGCTCAGAATAGCTGTCCTTTACAGTTGATCATCATACATTATTGTGGTTACTATGTACAATGTTCTGGTTTTTCTGAGTTTACTTTGCATCAATTCATATAAGTCTTCTCAGATTTTTCTGAAACCATCCTGTTATCATTTCTTAGAGCACAAGAATATTCCATCACAATTATATATCACAACTTGTTTAGCCATTCCCCAATTGATGGGCATTCCCTCAATTTCCACTTTTTTTGCCATCCCAAAATGATCTGCTATAAGTATTTTTAGCACATATATATCCTTTTCCTTTTGAAAAATTCTCTAGGATATAGACCTAGTAATGGTATAACTGAGTCAAAGGATATGCACAGTTCCAAATTGCTCTCCAGAATGGTTGGGTCAGTTCACAACTCCATCTACAGTACATTAGTGTTCCATTTTTCCCCACATCTCCAACATTTATTTTCCTTTTCTGTCATATTAGCCAATCAGATAGGTGGTGTAAGGTGGTACTTCAGAGTTGCTTAAATTTGTATTTCTCTACTTTTTAGTGATTTAGAGCATCTTATATGACTATAAATAGCTTTAATTTCTTCTGAAAACTGCCTTTCTATTTTGACCATCAATCAAATTTGAGAAGTGAGATCTCAAATTTGAGAGAAACTTGCTGAAATTTCCCCCTAATTTCCTGCTTTTCTTCTAATTTTGACTGCATTTCTTAAAAAAATTAATTAGTTTGTAACTTTTAAAATATTAAGACACTCAGTTAACTCCCTCTTCCCCCTTCCTCCATTAGAGAAGGCATTATCTAACAAAAAGATGTGTATGTATATATATATATGTATATGTATGTATGTATATACATATATATACATAAACTATTATTTATTTGTATCTATCAGTTCTTTCTTTGGAGGTAAACATACACAAGTTATTCAAATTCCAAAGAAAATTTCTGTTGCTATGGATAACGTTCTCTTGGTTCTTCTTGTTTCACCCTTCATAATTTCATGTAGATCTTTTCATGTTTTTCCAAAATCAACCTGTTCATCATTTCTTGTTGCATTGGTCTTATTTGTACAAAATCTTTTTAACTTAATATGTTCAAAATTATCCATTTTACTTCTCATAATGTTTTCTTTCTCTTGTTTAATTAGTCATTTTCCCCTTATCCATAGATCTGACAGGTAAAATTTCCCATACTCCTCTAATTTGCTAATTTATGTCTAAATCATCTATCCATTTTGACATTACTTTGGTATAAGGTATGAGATGCTAGTCTATACCTAGGCTCTGCAAAACTGCCTCCCAGTTTTCCCAGCAGGTTTTGGTCAAATAGTGAGTTTCTATCAAAAAGCTTTGGATCTTTAGGTTTATCAAACCCTAGATTACTATGGCCATTCACTAGTGTATATTATGTGCCTAATCTATTCCACTGATCCATCATTCTATTTCTTAGCCAGGGCGAAATTGCTTTGATAATTACAGTGTTGTAATACCGTTTGAGATCTGATACTGCTAGACAATCTTCCTTCACATTTATTTTCCATTGATTCCTTTGAGATTCTTGACCTTTTGTTCTTCCAGATGGATGTTGTTGTTTTTTCTTTTTCGTGGAATCATTTGTAGTTCTAAAAAATACTTTTTTGGTAGTTTGATTGGTATTGTATGAGACGATATGGCTTAAAGAAGCAGACACCGTTTAAGTGATCAGAGGCAAGGTTTATTCTTTCTCATGAGAAGGGGACACGCCCTAATGGCAATGCCCAATGCATGGGGGCAGATACAAGCATTTTATAGATTCTTGATGCAAACCCCTACCCACTCTGTTTGATACCCCATGATCTGGGGCCGAACTTACAATCTAGGTGTGAAAGTCTAGCCAATTAGAAAATGACAGGTTACACAGCAGGAGCCCCACCACAGCGTGGGCTTCATCATGAGTTTCAACAGGCTGGGGGTAGGTTTTGAAGAGGTAGCTATGTCCTTAGGAGTAGCTCTTCTGATTTCTAAAGGTCAGGGGAGATAAGGAGGTAGGATAGTCTAATGGTTTGCTTTCTTTGAGATAAGAGATCTCTCAACCCAGTGGGCCTATGGCAATAACAAAATGTCCTTGAGATGTTATTCTGAACTCCTAAACATGTTTTCCTTCTCTCATGGAATCCCACCCTGAGAAGAACAAATTAATTCTTTTCTCTCTACACAGTATGATAGAGAATAAGTAAATGAATTTAGGTAGAATTATTATTTTTCTTATTTTGGCTCAGCCTACCCGTGAGCAATTAATATTTCTCCAGTTGTTTAGATCTGACTTTATTTGTGTGAAAAGTGTTTTGTGTTATATTGTTCCTCAGTTTATACTGGCAGGTAGACTTC
Organism: Gracilinanus agilis; assembly: GCF_016433145.1. Taxonomy (NCBI): domain Eukaryota; kingdom Metazoa; phylum Chordata; class Mammalia; order Didelphimorphia; family Didelphidae; genus Gracilinanus; species Gracilinanus agilis. Next base: position 285,472,135 of record NC_058131.1, read on the forward strand.
CAAATATTTTATATTGTCTGTAATTAAGTGGAATTTCTATTTCTGTCTTTTCCTGCTGGGCTTTATAGTAACATAGAAATGGTGATGATTTACATAGACTAATTTTATATCCTGCAATTTTTCTCAAGTTGCTAATTATTTCAACTAATTTTTAATTGATTCTCTAGGATTCTTTAAGTATACCTTCATATCAGCTGCAAAGAGTGCCTATTCTAATTCCTTCAGTTTCTTTTTCTTCTCTTACAGCTGGAGCTAGCATTTCCAATACAATATTGAATAATAATGTCAATAATGGGCACCCTTGCTTCACCCCTGATCTTAGGCTTCTCGCTTATCCTCCTTACAAATAATTCTTGCTGCTGATTTTAGATAGATAATACTTATCATTTTAAAGAAAGCTCAATTCCTTTATTTTCTAGTGTTTTTAATAGGAATGAGTGTTGTATTTTGTCAAAAACTTTTACTGTGTCAATTGAGATAATCATATGATTTCTGTTGTTTTTCTCATTAATATGGTCAATTATGCTGGTAGTTTTCCTGATATTGAACTAGTCCTGCATTCCTAGTATAAATTCACCTTTTCACAATGTATGAACTTTGTGATTTATTGCTGAATAAAATCTCTTTTCTAGTATTTTACTTAAAATTTTTTCATCAATTTGCATTAGGAAAATTGGTCTATAGTTTTCTTTCTCTGTTTTTGTCCTTCCTGGTTTAGTTATCAGCACCTATTTATGTCATAAAAAGAATTTGGTAAGACTCCTTCTTTGCCCATATTCCCAAATAGTTTATTTAGTATTGAAATTAATTGTTCTTTAAATCTTTAATAGAATTTACTTGTGAATCCATCTGCTCCTAGAGATTTTTTCCTTAGGAAGCTTCATTTATGGTTTATTCAATTACTTTTTCTAAGATAGAGTTATTTAAGTATTCTATTTCCTCTTCTGTTAGGCTGAGCAATTAAAATTTTTGTAAATATTCACCCATTTAATTTAGATTCTTAGATTTATTTATATATAATTGAGCAAAATACTCCTAACAATTGCTTTAATTTCCTCTTCATTGGTGATGAATAAACCCTTTTCATTTTTATATTGGTAATTTGGTTTTCTTTTATTTTTAATCAAATCAACCAGTGGTTTATCTAGTTTATGGTGGTTTTTTTTTTTATAAAACTAACTTTTAGTTTTATTTATCAGTTCATTGATTTTCTTCCAAATTGATTAATCTCCCCTTTAATTCTCAGGATTTCCAATTTGATATTTAATTAGGGATTTTTCATTAGTTCTTTTTATAGTTTTTAAAATCTAAATCCCAATTCAGTTGATCTGTGCTTCCTTTATTTTATTGATGTAAGCATTTGGAGATACTCCTGCTTTTGCTAAATTCCATAAATTTTGCCATGTCATCTCATTATTGTCATTCTCTTCAGTTAAATTATGGACTATTTTTATAACTTATTCTTCAAGCCACTCATTCTTTAGGATTGGATCATTTAGCTTTCAGTTGATTTTTAATCGTTTCCGTGGATCTTTATGGAATGTAATTTTTTATTATAGTAGGGTCAGAAAAGGATGCACTTAATATTTATACTTTTTTGCATTTAGTTGTGAGGTTTTTAATGCCCTAATACATGGTCAGTTTTTATGTAGATGCCATGTACTGCTAAGAAAACAAAAGTATATACCTTTCTATTCCCATTCATTTTTCTCCAGAACTGTGTCATATCTAACTTTTCTAAAATTCTATTCATCTGCTTAACTTCTTTCTTGTATATTTTATGGTTATATTAATCTTGTTCTGAGAGGAGAAAGTTGAGGTCCCTCACTAGTATAGTTTTACTGTCATTTCTTCTTGTAACTCATTTAACTTTTCCTTTATGAATTTGGATACTATGACATTTGGTGTATATATATATGTGTGTGTGTGTGTGTGTGTGTATATATATGTGTATATATATATATATAACTGATATGATTTCATTCTCTATAGTACCTTTTAGCAAAATGTAGTTTCCCTGTTTATCTCTTTTAAATTAGGTCTATTTTTGCTTTTGCTTTGTCTGTGATCATGATTGCTACCTTTGCTACTTTTTAAAATCTCAATTGAAGCATAATATTCTTCTCCAGCTCTTTATTTTTATTTAATATGTTTGTCTTTATTTCAAGTGTGTTTCTTGAAAACAATATATTGTTGGATTCTTATTTTTAATCTATTCTTCTAACTACTTCCATTTTAAAGGTAACTTCATTCCATTCACATTGATAGTTATAATTACTGTTTCTCCACCACTCTCCCCGCCATTCTGCTCCTTCTTCAAGTGCTTCTGACCACTGTCTCCCTTAATCTATCCTTCCTTCCTTCTACCAACCCCCATATTTTCTTCTTATTTCCTTCCCCATATACTTCCCTATATGGCAAAATAAAGTTTCCATACTGAGTATGTATGTTATTCCCTCATTGAACTAATTCTGATGAGAGTAGAGTTCAAATATTGCCCGCCACCTCCCCCCACCCACCACCATTTTCTCTTCTACTGTAAAAGTTCTTTCTTAGGTGTCTCTTTTATGAGATATTTTCCCTTATTCTTCACCTCCTCTTCCCCCATCTCCCAGTGCATCCTTCTTTTTCACTCCCTAATTTTATTTTTTTATATCATTCCATCATAGTCATCTCTTACTCATACCATCCTCTGCCTATGTATACTTGTAACAGACCTAATAATGATAAAGTTCTTAAAAGTTACAAATACCATCTTCCCATATAGGAATATAAACAGTTTAACCTAATTGAATCCCTTTATGATTTCTCTTTCCTGTCTGCCTTTTATGCTTCTCTTGAGTCTTGTATTTGAAAGTCAGATTTTGTATTCAGCTCTCATCTTTTCATCAGAAATTCATGAAAGTCCTCTATTTCATCAAATATCTATTTTTCCCCTGAAAGTTTATTCTTAATTTTGCTGGGTAAGTAATTCTTGTTCGTAATCCAAGCTCCTTTGCCTTCTAGGATATCATTCCAAGTCTTCCAATTCTTTTAAATAAAAGTTGCTAAATCTTGTGTGATCCTGACTGGCTTTAAGATATTTGAATTGCTTCTTTCTGGCTATTTTTGCAATATTTTCTCCTTGACCTAGAAGCTCTGAAATTTGGCTATAGTATTCCTGCATTCTGCGATCTTCTTCAGGAGATTGGTGAGTATCAGAGCAGTTCTCTTTGATAATTTCTCAAAATATGATGTCTAGGCTCCTTTTCTATTTTTTTTTTTTTTTGGTCATGATTTTCTGGTAGTCCAGTGATTCTTAAATGATATCTCCTTGATCTGTTTTCTAGGTTAGTTATTTTACCATGAGATATTTCAAATTCACTTCTATTTTTTCTTTTTTCTTTTCTTTTTTCCTTGCTATCTCATGAAGCCATTAATTTCCACTTATCCAATTCTAATTTTTAAGAAAATTTTTTTCAGTGAATTTTTCTACCTCTTTTTCCATTTGGCTAATTCTGCTTTTTAAGATGTTGTTTTCAAAGGATTTTTGTGCCACTCTTACCATTTTATCAATTCTGTTTTTAAAGATGTTATTTTCTTCAGTTTTTTTTGTGTGCCTTTTTTACCAAGCTGTTGATTTTCTTTCTCTCTCTCTCTCTCTCTCTCTCTCTCTCTCTCTCTCTCTCTCTCTCTCTCTCTCTCTCTCTCTCTC
>NC_058131.1:285485522-285503593 GCF_016433145.1 Gracilinanus agilis
GAGAGAGAGAGAGAGAGAGAGAGAGAGAGAGAGAGAGAGAGAGAGAGCGAGCGAGAGAGAGAGAGAGAGAGAGAGAGAGAGAGAGAGAGAGAGAGGAAATAAATGTGGGAAAATAAGCTGGAGAAAGATTGGAGAGGGACTTAAATGCCAATCCATCCAGCCACCCATCCACCAAAATAATATTCCTAAGGCACAAGTCCAACCTTGTCATTCTCCTGCTCAAAAATCTTTAGTGGCTTCCCATTGCTGGATAAAATATAAATTCTTCAACCTGTCATCTGAGTAAGCCCTTTTTTATTTTTTTTTTAAACCCTTACTTTCTGACTTGGTTACAACTCTAACACAGGCAAGGGCAAGGCAAATGAGGTTAAGTGACTTGTCCAGGGTCACCCGGCTGGTAAGTGTCTGAGGCCAGATTTGAACCTCCCATCTCCAGATTTGAATCTCTACTGAGCCATCCAGCTGCCACAATAAGCTCTTTAAGGAGCCATTTTGTTTTCATCTTTGTGTTCCTGGTGCTTTGCACAGTGCTTTCCACAGCATAGTTGCCCAGTAAATGTTGAGTTGAATTCCTCTTTCTGAAACTCTTTGAGTTCCTTTTTGGATCCTTTTTTAGGATACTTATCACATTCCACTTTTTATTATAGTTATTTGTGAACATGCTTGTCTATCCTGCTAGACTATAAACCTTCGAGGTCAGGGATTATCTTGTTAATTTTTATTTAATTTTATTTTTTAATAATCCCTGAAAGATCTAACACAAAGCTAGAATTTTAGAAGTTATCTAGTCCAATCCTCTCACTTTATGGATGAGGAAACCCAAAAGGGTTAAGTGCTTTGCCCAGGATCATAGTTAGTAGGTGGCAGGGCTAGGATTTAAGCCCTGTTCCTGTGCCTCAGAATGTGCCATAGGGATCAATAAGTGTTTTTGAAGGAATGAATGACAAAGACCCTGGGGATGACATTGTGTGGTAGACAGAAAAGTATGAGGCACAGTCCTTGGGATCAAATGATTTATAAATTTGTGAGGGAGAGTTCTTGGTTTATATAGCTGACCAAGTACTTTTCCGAGGCCGGTGAACATGGTCATCTGGGTGCTACGTCAGCTGTTCAATTAGAATGTGGGTCAGACTATTTGTTTGTGTTTATTTTAAGATGCTCTAGATATCTTCCGCAGAACTGGATCAACCCACCCTATGCCCCCTGAAATAGTTTCTGAAGCATATTTGCTAATGTATTATTGTGAAATTGATTTTTCATATTTGATTTTAATGTTGCCATAATTATTGCCACAAAGGCAATAATTTTCCATATTGCTCCCTGTCTACTGGCTGCTTCCCTAGTGCAAAGGAACATGCCTGTGTTTCCCCCATCCTCAAAAAACCCTCATTTGAGCCATCTATCCCAGCTAGCCTATTGTCCTATATCTCTTCTCTCTTTTGTGACAAAGGCAATCTATATTGGCACCTCCACTTCCTTTCCTCTCACTTTCTTCTTAACTCTGCATTCTTTCTTAGTTTTCTTACTTCTCTGACCCATCCTCAGTTTCCTTTGCTGGAAATATCCAGCTTGTGCCCCATGATGCTCAGAGTTGCCCAAAGCTCTATTCTGGGCCTCTTCTCCTTCTAGAGTATTTTCCATGGTGATATCAGCTCTCCTGGATTCAATTATCATCTTTACTTAGATGACTTTCAGATTGTCTAGCCCTAACATCTCGCCTGACCTCCAGTCTTTTCTTTTTATGCCCTCCATTTTTCTTTTAGACATCCCAAGCTGGTTTCCTGTAGACATCTCAATTCAACATGTCCTAAACTGAACTCTCATTATCTTCCACATCTCCCCTCATCTTGCCACCCTCTTCCTAATTTCCCTAATGCCTTCAAGGGTGCCACCTACATCCTAGTCACCCAGGCTGGAATTTAGGTGTCTTCCTTAACTCCTCACTCTCTTTAACCCCCTCCCCCCCCATTCAATCAACTAACTGCCAGTTCCTATTGTTTTCCACATTCCTAACATCTCTTGTACATACCCGCTTCTCTCTTAGAAGGCCACATCACCTGGGCTATTGCAGTGGTCCTTTGTCTCTTTCTATTCCAGGCCATCTTCTACTGAGCTATCAAACATAGCTTTCTTAAGGGCAGGACTGACCATATTACCACTCTATTCAGAAAATTCCAAAGACTTCCTATGACTTCTAGAATTAGATATGAAATATAATGACTTTTTTTTTAACCCTTAACTTCCGTGTATTGGCTTTTAGGTGGAAGAGTGGTAAGGGTGGGCAATGGGAGTCAAGTGACTTGCCCAGGGTCACACAACTGTGAAGTGTCTGAGGCCGGATTTGAACCTAGGACCTCCTGTCTCCAGGCCTGGCTCTCAATCCACTGAGCTACCCAGCTGCCCCCTGAAATGTAATGACTTTTAAGCCATTCAATCCTCTGATTTATTTTAAAAAAAAGCATTAATTTATTCCTTCAGTTACATGTAGAAACAGTTTTGGGCAATGGTTTTCTGACATTTTAGAATCCAGATTTTCTCCCTCCTTCTCTTCCTCCCAACCCCAAGGCAGTAAATAGTCTAATACAGGTTATACCAGTGCTGTCACGCAATACATATTTCCATATTGCTCATGTCATGATAGAAGCACACATTCCACATACAATAGTTAGTTATTCCATGGAGGAAATATCGTGAAAGATGGTGTACTTTGATCTGCACTCAAACTCCAACAGTTCCTTCTTTGGCTGTGGATAGCATTTTCATCATGAGTCCCTCATGCTTATCTTGGAGATTTGCTTTGCTGATGATGGTTTAGTCCTTCATAGTTGATCACTGTATGATTCCTAGCATTTTCTCTGGTGTCCCCCAACCCTGGAACTTCCTTCCTCCTCATTTCTGCTTCTTGGCATCCCTGGATTCCTTAAAGTTTTACCTTCTGCAGGCCTTAGTGCCTTCCCTCTGAGGCCACCCCAATTTATCATACACACGTATCTATGTATATGTTCAGTATTTCTGTCATGTCCTACTCTTTGTGATCTCATTTGGGGTTTTCTTGGCAAAGATACTGGAGTGGTTTACCATTTCCTTCCAGCTTATTTTACAGATGAGGAAACTGAGGCAAACAGGGTTAAGTGACTTGCATAGGGTCACACAGCTAAGTGTCTGAATTCAAATCGGGCCTCAGACATTTGACTCCCAAGTCCAGCACACTATCTATTACACCACCTAGCTGCCCACATATACATATATACTATATGATATATAATATACGTCTGTTATATAGGTGTATACATTTGCATATGTATGTATATCTTACTTATACCTAGTTTTGTGTACATTATCTCTCCCCATCAGACTCTGAGCTCCTTGAAAACAAAGACTGTTTTTTCTCTTTCTTTGTATCGCCAGAACTTAGCACAGTTCCTAACATATTGTAGGTACTTGATGAATCCTAGCTGGCAACTAACCATGAAGTTAGAACTAGCCTAGAGAATCTGGGCTTTGCCCTAGGGCATAAATATTGGGCACAACTATTTCCCATGGCAATTATAATGTGAGCAGACCCAGGGGAAGGGGAGCCCTTACCTCCAGTAGCCCTTTGACATGAAACTCCTTTCCCAGACCTGACTTCCCTCTTCCAAGCCCATAATGTCTATACTGTCTCTTCTGTCAAGAATGTACCTGACAGGCAGCTAGCTGACAGAGTGGAAAGAGCACCAGGCCTGGAGTTGGTAGATCCTGGGCTCAAATCTGGCCTCAGACATTTCCTGGCTGTGTGACCCTAGGCAAGTCACTTTAACCCCAATTGCCTAGCCCTTGCCACTCTCCTGCCTCAGAACTGATATTCAGTATTGATTCTAAGATTTGTCTCTTTGGGAGACAATTCCCTTTATAGGAGTCTGGCAATGCCAGGCTCTGCTCCTGCAAATGGAATCCTTTGATTTGGAAATAAAGTTTTTCTTAAAATTTAAAAAAAAAATCAGGGTTTAAAAAAATGCATCCAACCTAACTGGTTTTGCCTTGTTACAGAATTTAAATATAGCTCTAAAGTTGAAGTGGAAGAATAGGCAGAAAAGGTGGTTACTAATGGGGTAGATAGTGCCTCCTGTGGAGGGCTTGGGAATGCTATTATAGATTAGAAGGGTCATAAAATCTCTTTAGAGTTATAGGAGCTCTCATTTTTTAAAAAAACTTACCTTCCTTCTTAGAAACAATACTATGTATTGGTTCCAAGGCAGAACAGGAAAGGCTGGGCAATGGGGTTTGAGTGACTTGCCCAGGGTCACACAGCTAGGAAGTGTCTGAGGCCAGGTTTGAATCCAGGACTTCCCATCATCAGGCTTGGCACTCTATCCACTGAGCCACCCAGCTGTCTCCTAAGACCTCTCATTTTTCAAAAGCAAACACTGAACTCCAGAGATACAACTGATTTGCCTCACATTGTCACAATGAGTCAGTTCCGGGCAGAGCTGGGGCCATAACTCTCTTCTCTGAACTCAGTCTAGTTGGTTTCTAGACACTCTAATAATAATGACTTGTTAGGACCTGTTGGCTTTAGACCTCTGTCACTGACTCCTGGATGACCTTTAGACAAGTCACTAAACTCCTTTGGGCTTCACTTGGTTCACCATAAACTGGAGCAAATGTGTTCTCTTCTGCCTGCATTCTGGGTCTGGCTCATGGATGAATGACTGCTACTCAGGGGTGTGGGGCTGAATTGTTCTTGCAGCTGTAGCATGTGGATGCTGGAGGAAGAGGGCTTCGGGAGCAGTGTGACCCCTGGGGTGATGGGGTGAATGGAAAGTGATCTGGGGGCTTGTTCTTCCCAGGTAGTATCAGAGAGAGCAACCTGAGTATGCTCAGATGGCAGCAGGCATGATTTATGCAAGGGAGCAGGATGAGGTGGGGACTTCAGATGACCCAGCAAAGAAAGGGGAATAATTCTGTCTCACCGAGCCTTCTGCTTTGATCCATCTAGGACAAGCCTTCCTTTCCCCAAACATAGCCCATGTGCTTCCCATTTCCTCAGCCTGAAATAGCCTTTTCTGCTACAATCTTCTCACACTGAAACCTGTCCTTTCTTCATGATCCAATCCCGGTGCTCCCTCTTTCTTGAAGTCTTCTGATGTGAATAAGTGAATATTATTTTGTATGACGACTTCATTCTTTTTTTTAAAAAAACCTTACCTTCTGTCTTAGTATCAATTCTTATTTTTTAAATCCTTAAGTTCCCTCTTCAAATCAGTGCTGTGTATTGATTCCAGCACAGAGGAACGTTAAGAGCTAGGTGATGGGGGTAAGGTACTCACCCAGGGTCATACAGCTAGGAAGTGTCTGAGGCCAGATTTTAAACCCAGGTCCTCCCAGCTCTAGGCCTGGAGCTCTATCGACCGTGTTACCTAGCTGCCCCCCATAGTTACTTCATTCTGGCTCATGCCTTGTTCCTTACCCCTTAGTAAGTCCTGGAGGCCCGGGCTGTGTCTTTCTTATTTCTGGGTGATATTTCTGAACGGTTCCCATAGCACAGAATATATGCTCAGTAAATGTATATTGGATGAATTCATGCTAGTACCATTCAGAAATAAAAGGTTTGTGAAGCCCAGCCCAGAATATGGAGCCAATATTGGCCCTGGAGTAAAGAAAATCTGAATTAAAATCTACCCCTAGACACTTTCCAGCTGTGTGACCCTAGATCAGTCACTTTGCCTAACTCTGCCTTCATTTCTTTAGTAAGGTAGGGCTAATAATAGTACCTACCTCCTCAGATTATTATGAGGATCAAATGAGGTAATGGCACAGTATCTGGCACATAGTAGTTTCTATATAAATCAGAGCTATTATTTTCACCCTCTTCTCTTGTCTCCTTCTCCATCACACAGAATTTTAATCAAATCAAATCATACCAATTTGATACCAAATGTCTTATATCTCCAACCCCATCTTTCTATCCCATTCCTTATCTGGATATCTCTTGGGGCATTCTGTTTTGATTTTTCTATACTTTTAATCATTTTCTAATGTAGATGATAATTTAGGTACGTGTCTCATTTTCCCTACTAGTCTGTAAGCCCCTTGAGATAAGGAACTTGTCTCTCTATCCCCAATGCTAGAACAGAGCCTTAGTCACAGCAGGCACTTAATAAATCTTTTGAAACTGAATTAGAAACTATAATCTAAAAGCCTGGGATTGCTTTCTAGAGAATGGCTTAATGCTTTAGAAGATGAAAGAAATGAGAGGAAAAGATCTAATCTCCTCTGATTTTGTTGTGGAAGTGATGTTCTGGATAAAGGTCATGGGTCAGGGTAGAAAGAACCCGGGCCTTGAGAATCAAGAAACCTTTTATTCTATGCCAGGCCCTGCCCTGAACTAAGTAACCTTCAGGAAATCCCTTTAAATCTCTGGGCCTCGGTTTTCTCATTGGTAAAACAGGAAGGATGGTCCAGGTGATATCAAAGGCACCTTCGAGTTCTGCGACTCTATGAAAATCTGTGTTTTATTTTTCCCAGGTCACTGAAGTGGAATGAGAAGTTCCAAGGCATCTGGGTGAGAAAGACCAAGGGAAAGGGCTGATAGCTGAGTCATTTAGAGGAAGACTTATAATAAGAATCAGATTTCTGAGAGAACTTTAGCAAATGTTCACGCGGGAACCATGTGGTAGGAATTCAAGTAATAAAATCATTTGTGTTGGTTGGCTCCAAGGGATGTGTTAACTGTAATTCAAATTTGGGGGATGAAAGAGTCATGAAAAGAGTTTTGAATTTTTCTCTAGTTCAGGATGGCATTTGGGGGCTGGGGGGCAGCAATGAAAGAATGGGGGAAGAAAAAGGCCAGATTGTGCAAGCATCCCACACAGCTGAATAAAATTGAGGGAGCTGCTGAGCCCTTAGAGCAGTGGGTAAGGTAAGGTGGATGCTGGTTTGTAAGGTCAGTGGCCTTGTGTCAAAGCAGACACCAGTCCAGATGAGGGGAAGAGAAGAATTGCCAAGCATTTGGGCTGAACAAGCCTAGCTAAAAGCTCCCTATCTAAGTCTAGAATTCAAGGCCCTCAACACTCTAGTTTCAGCCTGCTTCTCCCGCCTTCTGTCTCACTACTGTCCCTGAGCATTCCACTTCCACCAACCAACCACACCGGAGCACATTGCTCCGGGCATGCCCGTGCCCATGCTGCCTCCCCTGCTTAGCATGCTCTTACCCCATTTCCATCTACCCAAATCCCACTCTTCTTTCTGGGCTCCTCTTCTTGCTTGAAGCCTTCAGGAAACATTCTGACCCACAGTGGACTCCTATTGCACTTATTATATGTGTCATTCATTTGGCACCCAATGCTAGGCTTTTTTCAGGTTTCCTTAAAAAAAAAAATCCTGAAAATTCTATACTAAAAAAGAAATAAAATAAAACCCCAACACCTCCCAAACAAAAAACCCTTCCCCCAGCCCATTACCCACTCGAGCTGCCATCCTTTCCCTCCCTTTTACTGTTAAATGTCCCCAGAGTTATCTATTTCATTCCCCCCCCCCAAATCCTTACTACCCACTCATTCCTCAGAGCCTCATAATGTGGCTACACTATGGAAACTGCTGTCTCAGAGGTCACCAATGACCTCTTAATCATCAAGGTCAATGTCTGCCTTTCAGTCCTCATCTTCTTTAACTTCTTTGTAGCATTTAACATTTCGGCCATGTCCTTTCTAATTGGAATCCTTCATTTGGGTTCCCTGTACATCAGCACTTTTCCTGATTTTCCTCCTCATTCTCTAACAGTTAAATTTCTGTCTCCTTTGCCCATTCCTCCTTGTGCCCATACCCCCGCAACTCAGGCACTGCCCTAGATTCTGTCTCTTTATCTCTATGCCTTCTCTCTCAGTGGCTTTATCTAATCTAGCCTATAGCATCAACTCTATCCTCTTTGCAGACTCACAAACCACAGTCTCTAGCCTGATATCTCTTGTGAGCTCAGGACCTGTTTCCAGTTGGACCTACATTTCCAGTTGTCTGGCCCATTGGCAATTCCAATTCAGTTCATCCAAACCTGAGCTCCTCCACCATCTTCCTGGTTCTGCCTGACCCCCTTCTTCAAGCCAGCTCTGACTTCCTCATTTCTGTTATCATCATTCTCTAACATCACCATTTCTTAGTCACCCAGCCGCAAACCTCAGTCAATGTTTTACTCATCATTTCCCTTCAATGCCTGTATCCAATTCTATGTAGCAATCTTATAGGATGTTGCCCCTTGGCTTTTCAGAATACCCATCTTGGGGTAGCTACAGTGGAAGCAAGAATAGAACTCTACTAGAATGGACAGTTGAGGTTCTCTGCAATGCTTTAATAATCATAGATCATTAAATAAAAATAATGATAATTTACAATATGTGTTATATATTATGTAATATAATAATAATGTGATGATAATCATAGAACCCAAATCCCTCAAGGGCCAAGACTGAGTCAACTTTCATCTCTGGGTCCCTAACACTAAGCAGTGCTTGTACATAATAATCACAATAAATGTGAACTGATTTGCATTGTAGAATTTGGGACCTTCCCTTTGTCTCTAGTAGTACTCTGTCTTCATGTTGTTGCTATAAGCCTCTTTATGACTGGAAAGAAGAGGAGGAAATTGGAGAGCCCCTAAAGTGGATGTTGTGCCTTCTCTCTGGAAGAGATCCAAAGCTGAACAACCCAAGGGCTCAGGGTTGTTCTAGGACATAACTGAAGGCTATGGTTGAAGGCCAGGGATGAAAATTGGGCAGGGATGAAAATGATTCATAAGATCTTGGGATCATAATTCTATAGGTGGAAGGGACCTCAGAGACCATCTCGTCCAACTCCTCATTTTAAAAATGAGGAAATCTTCCCAAGACCACACATACTAAATATCAAAGGCAGGATTTTAACTCTGGTCCTCCTACGTGGGAAGTCAGTGTTCTTTTCACTAAACTATTTCGTTAATTAGATGTATGATCACCTCGGGCAAGCCATTCTACCCTCTCTGAGCCTCATGTATACCCACTTCCCCCAACCTGTCTCAAAGGGGTATGAGAAAAATAAAGACCCAACGTGTTTTCATATGATTTGTTAGTCTAGAAGGAACATTAGACATGGTGGTGGTGTCAGTAGCATTAGAAAATACGATCAGACACATTTCTTCTTTGCCAGTTATTGGGCAGATTGTCCAGGCCACTTCTGAGAAAATACAGTTTTTCCTCATATCCTTCTCTATTTCACCAAAGGGATGCCCTTTGGGAGGGGGCAGTGATGATATAAAGACAGAAAGGGGACAATGTATGGACTGACTATTTGATTTTGCCGGGCTCTTTTTCTTTTGCTACCTTTTACTTAGAAACCGCAAATCCCTTTTTTCAACCCCTCTTGAACGGTACTGCCATTTTTTCTCCTTTTGGATCAATGATAGTTTCTCCTAAAGCATCAGGGTAGCTGAGTTTAGGTTTGGGGAAGATTGGGGGGATGGGGACCCCCTTTGGCAAGGGTCTCTGGCTTCCTGCCCAGTCTACATGCTGAATCTTGCAGGAAGGGGGATTGATTTCCCTCTTGGCCTGAACCTTTTAAAGGTTCAGGACTTTACAGGTCTACAAAGTCTCCTGAGGCTCTCCAGCCAGGAAGAAATAGCACACATAATCCACTCACGCATCTGAGGTGCCAAGTTGAAAGCTGGAGAATGGTGGTATGAGAATGATAACTGGGGTGGGTAAAGATTCAGTGGCTGGTGAGAATGAGAGCCAGCTCACAACTGGTTGGCCTCGTTGTGTTCCCCCTCTCCCTTCTCTTAACCTAGCAATTAGTATATAATGAATGCTTACTCACAATCCAAGTACATTCCAATAATCAAATCAACAAATGTTTGAGTGCCTACTATGTATCTTGCAAGCCCCAGCTAAAATCTTTTTTTTTTCCCCTAAACTCTTACCTTCTGTCTTGGAGCCAATACTCTGTATTGGCTCCAAGGCAGAAGACCAACAAGGGCTAGGCAATGGGGGTTAAGTGACTTGCCCAGGGTCACACAGCTAGGAAGTGTCTGAGGCCAGATTTGAACCTAGGCTTGGCTCTCAATCCACTGAGCCACCCAGCTGCCTCTTCCAGCTAAAATCTTATTTCTACAGGAAGCTTTTCCCAAATCCTCTTCATTCTAAGTAGCTCCCCTCTATTGATTATATCCAGTCCATTCTGTATGGAGCTTGTTTGCATATCCTTTTGTCATGTTAGCTGCCCTCTTAGACTCTTGAGTTCCTCAAGAGCAAGGATTGTTTTTTTACCTTTCTTTTGTATTTTGGTGCTTAGCACAGTGTCTGGCACATAGTAGGACTTAATAAATGTTTTTTACTCTCAGGAGATGGACAACGTGCTTCATCGTTGCTACCCTGAAATCATGGCCGGTCATTCTACTGATTAGAGTTCTTAAGTCTTTCAAAGTTCCTTTTCTTTCCCTCATTATTAAATGAATTGTTCTGAATAGGGAAGTTAAATAAAAAATAAAGTGTTCTGGTTTTGCTCCCTTCACTCTGCATCTGTCCATATAAGTCTACCCAGGATTCTCTGAAATCAAACTATTTATCCATCCCTATACCGAGCTGCATTGTAACCAGAAGGGAATATAGTTTTTGCCTTTCAGGGGTTTGCAGTCTAACTAAGGAGATAAAGTTTTGAAAGTTAAATAATGATACAATGTGGAGGGATGTTTCAGAGGGCTCTGAGTATCATGGAGATAAAAATTCATTGGGGTGGAAGGAGGGAGTGGGGAGCCAGATAGCTTAGTGGATTTTTTAAAAAAAACCTTATCATCTTAGAATCAATCCTGTGTATTGGTGCCAAGGCAAAAAAAAAGAGTGGTAAGAACTAGGCAATGGGGATTAAGTGACTTGCCCAGGGTCACATAGCTAGGAAGTATCTGAGACCAGATTTGAACCCAGGACCCCCATTTCTCTGAGTTTGGCTCTCAGTCCACTGAGCCACCTAGCTGCTCTAGCTTACATTTTTAAGAGCCAGACCCAGAGAGAGAGGAGGTTCTGGTTCAGATTTGGCCTCATATACTTCCTAGTTGTGTGACCCTGGGCAAGTCATTTAACCCCCATTGCCTCGTCCTTACTGCACTTCTGCCTTGGAACCAATACACAGTTTTGATTCTAAGATGGAAGTTTAAAAAAAAAAAATTCACTGATGGTTAGTGAGACAGTGAATTAACAGAATCATAGTCTTCGAGTTAGAAGGGTTGGACCTCTGAGATCATCTGATACAGCCTCCTATTATAAAGAAGCTGAGGCCCCAAAAGACTTAAGTTTGGGAAAGCTTCATGGAAGGAAAGGCCTTGGAGCTGTACTGTTAAAGGATATGTAGGAGTTGTTACCTATGCAGAATTTGGAGAGAAATTTGACCAGAGACCAACACAATTGGGGTCTTTTGTGGCTGCTGGATGGATCCCCAGTGTTTGCCCTCTATTGGCATCCAATCTGGGAGAAGAATGTCATCTTTTCCCTAATTTTCCAGTTTCTTAAGTGCAGCTGTCTCTGCTCATGAGTACATGTATTCTCACAAAAGAATGCTAACTGTGCCCCTGTCATCTCTCTGCTGACCATCTGGCCATCTGGCCTTGGCCAGGACCAATCAAGCCTGAGCTTTTCTTTTGGCATGGGCCACTTGGCACCCCTTGGTTGTTGGTTGGCTCGGATGCTAATGGCTTGGCAACATTTGTGTTCAACATAGGGTAACATCCTGTCCCCTTATCTTGTAAAAGAATGGTTTGGGGAAGGAGCTAATAATTAGATAAATCTTTCAAATCGGTCTGAACAAAAATTTGTATATAAGAGAAATGGGGGTAAAAGACCGTCATCTTGGTCCATTATTAGATAATTCCCAAATGGATGCCTCCTCTTAAGTGCAAACCAGGAAAACCCCCACAATGCTGAGCATTTCAGGTTTCCAGGGGCTCTCATATCACTCAAGGGATTATCATATTCCCATACATCCTCCATTTCTAGAGTTCCCTTCCTCCCTCAAGGCCCAGCACCTCCAGGAAGTTTTCATTGATTATTCTGCCCCATAGTGACCCTCCCTTCTCCAGGTTTTGCTAGCCCTTATTGCCAAACTACACAATTTACAGTATGATTAACCACAGTATTTCTTGTCTTGTTCTTTCATGGGGATAAGGCCTATTTCCCCAACTAGACAGCTGTTAACTTCTTTTTTGGTGGATATTTTTTTAATCCTTATCTTCTGTCTTAGGACTGATACTCAATATTGATTCTAAGACAGAAGAGTGGTAAGGGGCAAGGGCTAGGCCCTTGGGGTCAAGTGATTTGTCCAGGGTCACACAGCTAGAAAATGTCTAAGGCTAAATTCGAACCCAGGACCTCCCATCTCCAGGCCTGGCTCTCAATCCACTAAGCCACCTAGTTGCCCCTTGAAATTTCTTCCAGTCCTGGGACCAGTGTTCCTAAATCTTAGGAAAATGGCTGGCACTTGGCTTCACTTTCCCTTGAGAATGGGCATTCCTAGATCCTGGTTCTGTCTCTTTCTGTCTTTGGAGAGCCTTTCTCTGGTTAATGATTGGCTTTTCATGCTTCTGGGATTTGGAAAAATTCCTCACCCTTTACACGCCCACCTCTCTTTCCTCCTTTCCTCAGCAGTTCTATAAACCTCGCCTTTCTTTTCTTAGAGCTCTGACTAATCCTTCTGTGAAAGCAGTCTTGGAGATCCACAGTAGATTTTGTGTACGTCCGGCTGGTCAAAGCCCTCCAATATCTGAGGTACAGGAGGGGTCCTTCATAGCCACTGAAACAGAGAGAGAGACCTCTAGTCAGTGAGTCCAGCCCAGTTAATCCTCCACAGGGCTGCCAGAGCGGTCCCACCGCCCTACTCAGTAAAAGGAGTTCCCTATTGCCTTTAGGAGGAAATATAAGTTCTGACTTCTAAAGTCTTCCATGACCTGGCCCCAACCTAACCCCCTGGACTGGTTGTATGCTATTGTCTCTCCTTCATGCTACCTTCCAACCAAATTGGCCTCTGTTCTGTCCCCACCACCCCGTGACTATTAGAATCTTCCCCCTTTTACTTAATTACCTTGTGTTCACTTTGAATTTATTTGTTTATATTCCGTAATACTTAACCAGATGTACTCATTGTCACTCCTGATGAAATATAAAGTCCTTCAGAGTAAGAACTGTCTCACTTTTGCCTTTATATCCCCAGGACCTAGCTCAGTATCTGGCACCGCATAGTAGGCACTTTATAAATGCTTATTGATTAGGTGGTAAACAAGTCAATATCCCTCTACCCATTCTCTCAGACCTGAGGACATTTCTGTTGTTGTTGACTCATTTTCGGTTGTGTCTCCCTTTGCACAACTCCTTCTAGGATTTCCTTGGCAAAGATACTGGAATGGCTTGCCGTTTCCTTCTCTAGTTCATTTGACAGCTGAGGAAACTGAGGCCAGCAGGAGGAAGTGACTTGCCCAGGGTCATATAGCTAATAAGTGTCTTGAGTCCTCATCTGAACTCAGGAAAATGAGACTTCCTGACTCCAGGCCTTGTGCTCCTCTATCCCTCTGTGCCACCTTCACTTCAGAGTCACCCATTACACAGACTGAGTGATAGATAGGGCTATCTTATTTTATTTTATTATAGCCTCTTCAGGACACTGTTTCTCCAAGCTAATGACTAAATACAGTTCCTCTTTTTTGTTATTTTTCCTTATAGAAAAAACTGGGAAGATCCTGAAAGATTTCTTCCAGTTCTATGAAGACCAATATGGAGTTGCTCTCTTCAACAGCATGCGCTATGAGATTGAAGGCACGGGGGGACCCCAGGCCCAGCTGCTCTGGAGGAAGGTAAGAGGGTGGCACAGCCCTGGACGTCAGCACTATAGGCTTGACTCTGACATCTTTCACTTAAACATCAAGCCCCTCCAAGGAGGTAGCATCCCTTTCAGTCTTGGTTTTTAATGTATTTTTTGGTAGTTTTAAAATTCTTAAATGGTTTCACTGAAGCTTTTTTTTTTAATTTAAATCACTATCATGTCTCACTGATCCCCCCTCTCCCCACAGTCCTCCCTAGGGACAAGTAAGTACAGACAAACAAAACAAAGGAACACATTGGCTATGTCTGAAAGGGTATGCCTTGGTTGGCACCTGTGGGCCACCACCTTTCTGCTGAGAAGTTATCCCCTTGTGTTTTGTAAGACCAGTCTCGATGGTGTTGCTTCATGGCTCCATGCTTTGGGGATTTCACAGCTCCTAAGAGTAAACTATGGAAGCTAAGTACCCAGGACCTGGTGTCATGGAATCCACTCTTCTGTAGAAGTTCATAAAACAAACATTGAGAGGGCAGCCGGGTAGCTCAGGGGATTGAGAGTCAGGCCTGGAGACTGGGAGGTCCTAGGTTCAAATCTGGCCTCAGACACTTCCCAGCTGTGTGACCCTGGGCAAGTCACTTGACCCCCATCTCCTAGCCCTTATCGCTCTTCTGCCCTGGAACCAATACATAGTTTTGATTCCAAGACAGAAGGTAAGGGTTTCAAATAAATAAATGAATGGACTAAATAAGTAAATAAATGAATGAATAAATAAATAGATGAAGCAAGCATTGAGTCCTTATTCTGCGCAAGGCCTCCCTGCTTAGGCACTATAGTGGACCAGACATAATTCTCTACCCTGAAGGGAGCTTTTAGTCTAGTAGGGGGGACAGTATGGACTGTCTTATATAGTGTGTCTATGAGGTCTAAATGCCAAAAGAATGGTGTTCATACTAGCAGCTGAAGAATAGAGGGAACTGGCGTGATTACTATATACAGTTTCTAAGCTTTTTTCCCCCAGAAGTCATTTGGTATCAACTTTGAATCACCTTTGTGTTTACTTTTCTGAGAACATGTTGTCTCTCTGGGAAGAATGTAAACTCCTTGTGGGCAGGGACAGTTTTATTTTTATATTTGTATCCCTAGCACCCAATTCAGTACAAGGGCCTAATAAATGCTTGTCAGAAGAATAAGGAGATCAGGAAAGGATTCCTGGAAGAGGTTGGGCTCTGAAGAAACAGGTAGAAATCATAAGCATAAAGGTCTGTGGGGGCAGGGCACAGACTCTACCACCAGGTACCACCAATGCCAAATTACAAACTGTGTGTGTCTTTGCCTTCTCTCTGGAAAATCTGATATACTCAGACTAGACAGCCTAGAAATGAAGAGAAAACCCAGGGATGTCCTTTGAGGCCAAAGCCAAGAATTTAGGGCTAGAGAGCCAGATCATAGCCCTCATTCCTCCTCTTCCATCATGCTCCCTCTATGTTGCCCTTTCTGAGCTTACTGGAACCAGGAGGAAGCTGGAAAATTTGAAGCAGGCAGGCCAGTGCTGTTCCCTGCAGTTTATATGCTAGTAGAAAGTTGCATCCCTTCTCAGCATCCTTTTCACTGAAACCTTTTCTTTTTTTAAAACCCTTACCTTCCATCTTAGAATCAATACTAAGCATTGGTTCCAAGGCAGAAGAATAAGAGCTAGACAATGAGGGTTAAGTGACTTGCCCAAGGTCACACAGCTAGGAAGTGTTTGAGGCCAGATTTGAACCCAGACTTCAGGCCAGGCTGTTCCTCATTTTTTATGGCACAATAGTATTTTATTATAATCATATCCCACAATTTGTTCAGCCATTCCCAACTGATGGACATCCCTCCAGTTTCCATTTCTTTGCCACTATAAAAAGAGCTGCTAAAAACATTTTTGTAAAATAGGTCCTTATCTCCTGTCTCTGATTTCTTTGGGATAAAAATCCAGTTGTGGTATTGCTGGGTCAAAAGGTATGCATAGTTTTATGGTCCTTTGGGTGTGGTTCCATATTACTCTCCAGAATGGTTGTATCAGTTCACAGTTCTACCAAAAGTACATTAGTGTCCCAATTTTCCCACATCTCCTCTAAAATTTATCATCTTCCTTTTTGGTCTTATTAGCTACTCTGATAGATGTGACATGGTATCTCAGAGTTGTTTTCACTTGCATTTCTCTAATCAATAGTGACTGGGATCATTTCCTCATATGACTATAGCTAGTTCTAATTTCTCCATCTGAGAACGACTTGTTCATAACCATTGACCATTTATAAATTATGGGGAGAGGAGTAGGAGTCTAATTGTCAAAAAGTTACCCAGAAGCC
Source organism: Gracilinanus agilis (assembly GCF_016433145.1). NCBI lineage: Eukaryota > Metazoa > Chordata > Mammalia > Didelphimorphia > Didelphidae > Gracilinanus > Gracilinanus agilis. The sequence continues at coordinate 285,501,671 of NC_058131.1, forward strand.
CTTTTAGGATAAGGAGGAGAAATGGGAAAGGGATATTTGGGAGATAAACGAGGAGAGAGATCGGCTGGGAGAGCAGAGGATTTTTGTAAAAGAATGATGGAGATAATTTGCAATCAAATTGTAAAGGGCCTTGGATGCTAGGTTTGACACAAGAGGACTTAATCTTGGATTTTGGGATTTGATCTTGGGTTTTTTTTTTTTTTTTTGGTTTTTTTTTTCATCCCTTACCCTCCATCTTAGAATCAATACTGTGTTCTGGGAGCATCCAAGTACAATCCAAGATCAATACTGTGTATTGATTCTAAAGCAGAAGAGCAGTAAGGGCTAGGCAATTGGGATTAAATGACTTGCCCAGGGTCACATAGCTAGGAAGTGTCTGAGGCCACATTTGAACCTAAGACCTTCCATCTTTGGGCCTGGCTTTCAATCCTCTGAGCCACCCAGCTGCCCCCAGACTTGATCTTGTATGCAGAGGATAGCCATATAATATTTTGAGGAAAAGGAATGGCAGGATGAAGGGTGTTATTACCAAATAGTGGTGGCTCATTGAGTCCTCTAATGACATAAGGAAAACCTGTGCAACTAAACTTATAAAATTTCTCCCTCTGTGTAATAAAGAAGACCCAAAAGGAAATAGCTTCTTACACTGTAATGGGATGCATAACGGGAAGCTTTGGTCAGACAACAACTGGAATATTGTGTGGAGTTCTGGGTGCTGCAGTTTAGGAAGAATAAACTGGAACCTGTCCAAAGAAAGAGAACTGGGATGGTGAAAGGGACTAAAGGCCATTTCCTAAGTTGATCGTTTGAGAAAACTAGTTATTTTTTTTTTGGCGGGGGGGCAGGGAGGGGGTGGAGGGAGAAGAGACTTATTGGGGATATGATAGGTATAGTCAAGTAATTAAAGAAGTGTTTTTTAGAAAAGAAATCATGCTTAGCCTCTGGTTGGCCTCAGATATCAAAACTAGGACTGGTTGGATAGAAGTTGCAGAGGTGGATCTTTAGACTTCATTTATTGGGGTAGGGGGGATTCCATTATAGTTGTCCAAAAGTTAGATAGTATTGGGCTACTTCAGGCAGCAGTGGGCTCCTTCACCATGGAGGTCTTCAGGCAGGATCTAGATATCCACTTGCTGGAGATGTTGGAGAGGGTACTTATGCCCAGGTACAGACTGGATCCGATGCCCTAAGATCTTAAGGAAGAGTGCCAGTTGCAGAAAAGTGGAATGAAAATATAGACCTGAACTTGAAATTAGAAGTTGGAGTCACTGGCTTTGGAAAGCACCTTGGCCTCTACTTTGTCCCCTCTGGGAGAGGGAAAGAGAAACCAGTTGCTTTTTAGGATAAGATATGGTGACTTTTGGCCCCCATCTCTATGCTTCATATATTAGATATGCACACTCCTTTCCCAGAGGGATGCTGGGGAAAATGGCAGTCATGAAGATGACTAATATCCTCCAGTGTGTGTACAGCACATCCTCCTAAGAAGTTTAGAATGCATCATTCTTATTTAATCTTCACACCTTATCGGTAAGAGAGAGAGGAAGAAGGGAAAGCTGTCATTATCTGCATTTTACAGATGACACGATTGAAGCAGATTACAGTGTGGAGAGCTCAGGCATTGAATTCAATGCCTTGTATGTAGATAATGAAAAGCTCTGGAATTCCAAAACTATCTTTTGTTGTTATAGACATAGCATCTCAGAGATGAGAAGAGGCCTCAGAGGCCAAGTCCCGACCTCCTGCCCATTCCTAGAGTCCTTCCTGCAACATCCATGATGGATAGACACTTATCTGACTTCTAGTGATAGAGCACTCAATGCTTCTTTTCTCTTCCTTCCTTCCTTCCTTCCTTCCTTCCTTCCTTCCTTCCTTCCTTCCTTCCTTCCTTCCTTCCTTCCTTCCTTCCTTCCTTCCTTCCTT
>NC_058131.1:285503975-285687229 GCF_016433145.1 Gracilinanus agilis
TTTCTTTCTTTCTTTCTTTCTTTCTTTCTTTCTTTTCTTTCTTTCTTTCTTCTTCAAGGGAGGGGGCAGTTGGGTGGCTCAGTGGATTAAGAGCCAGACCTAGAAACAGGAAGTCCTAGATTCAAATCTGGTCTCAGGCACTTCCTAACTGTGTGACTCTGGGCAAGTCAATTAACCCCCATTGCCTAGCCCTTACTGCTCTTCTGCCTTAGAACCAATCAATACCCAATACTGACTCTAAGATGGAAAGTTTAAAAAAATAAATAATAAAAAATAAAGAGAGGCAAGGGAGGAAGCTAGGTGGTTCAGTGGATCAAGAGTCAGGCCTAGAGATGGGAGGTCCTGGGTCCCAATCTGGCCTCAGATACCTCCTAACTATGGACTCTGGGCAAGTCATCTAACCCCCCTTGTCTAGCCCTTATAGTTCCTCTGCCTTGGAACCAATACATAGTATTAATTCTAAGACAGAAAGTAAGACTTAAAAAAAAGGGATAAACCCTTCCCATTGTTCAAAAGCCCTCATTCATAGCAAGTTTTTTATTACATTGATCTGAAATACGAAAACTGTCTCCCTCTAACTTTCACACACTGCTCCTAGTGCTGCCTTTTGGAGTAGGATAGGACACAGAGCAATCCTAGACCATCTTCTGCATGCTGGCCTCTCAGACATTGGAAGGCGGCAGTTCTGTCATTTCCCACATTAAATCTTCCCTTGTCTAAGGTAACTGCAGGCTCTTGGTTTCTAAGATTCTTTACCGGCCTGATCATCTTCCTTGGATGCAAACCTCAAGTTTGCCAATCTCTATTAAATGTAACTTCCAGCCCTGAATCCAATGTTAGTTGTGTATCTCAACCAGTCGAGAATACAGTGGGATGATCCCAGTTCTTCTTCTGTACATTGGACTTCTGTTCATGCAGCCGAATGCCAAATTAAGTCATTTGGTAGCCAAGGCACAAGTCTGACTCAGCCTGAACTTAGAGTTCTTTAGAACTTCAGGGTGTGCCAATGGTTTGTGTACAGGTGGTGTGGGAAATTAGACTGCAGGTGCAGTGGGGCCCAGGGAGCATATAAATGCCAAATCAGTGATAGGCATGATACTAGAGGGCCTCATCCTTGTGAGGGTACAGGTCCAGGAGCTTTGAACTGAACTAGTTTTCTATTGCTTTTGCTACTTGCTTGTCTTTCATTTCACTGTGTGACTGGGCACATCACTTAACCTCTTTCATGTCCTTCATTTCCTTATCTACAGAATGAATGAGTTGGACCCAATACCCTCTAAGTTCTCTTCTAACTTGAAAATATATGGTCCTATGGTTCTAATGTGTATATCCCTTTAGTGGGAGCCATGGCTCATAATGTCTCCAGTAGGGTTTAGAATAACCTTTATTTTTTCCTTCTGGTCCAGAACATTCTCTCTCTCTCTCTCTCTCTCTCTCTCACTCTCTCTCTCTCTCTCTCTCTCTCTCTCTCCCCCCTCCTCTCTGTTTCTCTCTCTCTCTCTCTGTCTCTCTTTGTCTAACAGCAAGTGAAGAAAAAAGGGGTGTTTCATGTATGATAATGTATAATGCAGCAAACAGGAGTGAGTCCTGAGTTTGAAATCAAAGAACTCAAGTTCTGATTCCGACCCGGTCCCTTACATGCATGTGGTTAAGCAAGACATTTAACCTCTCTGGGTCTCTGTAAAATGAAGAAGGATAGATTAAGGAACATTTAAGTTCCCTTCCAGCTTTAAATCTCAGATTCTCTGATCCTGTGAAGAGGGGAAGGAGAGGCAGGACAGAGGATTTTTAAGTTAATCAGTGAGAACTGTAGCCTTCTAGATCCAGGTCATGTTTCAGCCCAGATGTTGTATTGATATGAGCCCTAAGAATGAGCACAAGGCCCAGTGTCCTATAGCGTGGTGACAGTAATTTATTTGGCATTTATATAATATTTGGCCCCTAACTAACTCTCCAACCTAATCTCCCCTTCTATGCAGGTATAAGATTATAGAGCTATAACTAGGAAGGGACCTCTAGTTGGCCAATTCCCTCATTTGATAAATGAGAAAACTGAGGTCCAGGGAGATTAAATGCCTTGCTCAGAGTCATTCTCCAAGTGATAAGCATCAAAGGCATGATTTGACCCGAGGGCCCTCAGAATCCAGAGCCTGTGCTTCCATAATTAGGGAAATGAAGATTTGCCTGGAGGCTTTCACCACCTCCCTCAACCCTTTTCCCATCCCCAGCTTTCCTCTTTCTACCCAGTTCTGAGGTTTATCAGAGGATGTGAGACAAGAAGTCCAAGAAAAATGGGGGGGGGGGGGGTTGGTTTTTGGATGGAGATCTCCATTCTATTTGCCTTAGACGCAAGGGCTAGATATTAAGACATAGGTCTTTTCTTGAAATCTCGCCAAAATAGTCTCTCTTTTGGTTCAGGAAGGGTTTTGTTCTGTTGGTGTTGTGTAAACTTCCTGGGTCTTCCAGGGTGAATCCTGGAAGTGATGGCAATGCGTTTTCTTAGCCCGATTGTGTTTTTTTGCGTTTCTCTTTGCACGGAGTTGTAACAAACAGAGGAGAGAGGAAGACGAAAGCCCTGATCAGGCAGAAAGAGCAGTGTGTCCCTAGGCCCTTGAGGAGGCTGAGGCTTATGATAGAAGTGATTTCCTCTGGGGCCCATGACTGGTTTAACCACTTATTAACCCCCTGGGAGTTTGGGAGGTTCGAGAACTCTTGAAGTGATCAAATCAACCAGTGTTTATTGAGAGTCTGCGGTGTACTTACACTACCTTCTGGAGGGTTCTGTGAGAGATGCAGAAAAAAAATCTAAGATATGTTTCTTACAGGGGCAGCTGGGTAGCTCAGTGATTTGAGAGCCAGGCCTAGAGACGGAAGGTCCTAGGTTCAAATCCGGCCTCAGACACTTCCCAGCTATGTGACCCTGGGCAAGTCACTTGACCCCCATTGCCTACCCTTACCACTCTTCCACCTATAAGTCAATACACAGAAGTTAAGGGTTAAAAAAAAAATAAAATAAAGTAGCTTACAGGAGGCAAGATATTTATGCACGAAATATCTAAATACATGATAGAATCTGATTAAGATGTTCACACTGAAATGAGTGATGTGGAAATAATATGGGAGTTTAGAGAAGCTCTAGCCAGAAAAGCTTCCTTGAAGGAGGGGTATGATCTGGGCCTTAAAGAATGGGCCTTGAAATATTGGATTAAGGGAATACATTCTAAACTGGGAGAAGAGTTACTCATAATATAATCCTGCAGGCCTGATAAAGAGACCACTCACTGTGGAACTCCTATCACCCATTGGTGAAAGATACTTTCTGGTGCTTCCATCTCCTGAGACTAGCACCATTCTAGGAGAACTCCATCAGATCCAAAGCTAGAATGCGATGGGTTATATGGTGGTCTGTTGGTGAGTATCCTAGAATTGAGGTATGAATTCAGACCCTAGCCCTGCCACTAACAATATTTATTACTTCGAATCACTATATCCCTACCATCTTCATTTTCTCATCTGTAATATGGACTTATATGTGTTTGAAGATCCTGTTCCTCTGTAACATTCTTATTCCAAGATTCTTTAAGTCTATGACTCAGTCTCTTTTCCCACTAGAGAGTTGCTTAGTGGTTGGGGAGAAGAGTTCAAGGGTGAATGATTCCATTCCTTGGGAATCCCCAGTGGGAATGCTCATGTCTTACAATAGAAGGGTTTATTCAACAAAATTTTTTATTCCCTATCTATTCCTTTTTCAATTTCTGAAGCCCACAAGGGTTCCAAACTAGTTTCCATACCTAACTTTGTTCTTCTTGTTCAGTCTTCTGTCTTAGTGATTCTTGTTGGATTGTAGCATCATAGAGTCTTAGATATGGACTGGACCCAAAGATCATTTAGACTAGTCCTTATGTTTCAGTGACTTGCCCAAGGTCACACTTTAAGTAGCTGGAAGTAAAACTCAAGTCTCTTTATTCCTAGTCCTATGTTCTTTTTACTATGTTATACTGCCTCCCAAAAGAGCCTTTCTTCTCTCTTATCCTTTACTCAGTCCATTTTGCTTTCTCTGTTTCTGAGTTTGAATTCCTTCTGTCTTTATAGCTTTGAATATTTTCATGGAGGGGAAATCATCTCCCTTGTTTTCTCTCATTCTAGCAGTCTGTGATTTTGTGTGGCCTGGAAATCCAGTTTTCTTTTCCTTTTGGGCTTCTAGAAGAGCTCTTACTCAGTTATTTTGACAATTTTGAAATAATACCAAAACCAGCAGTTCCCCACCTTTAAATTAAATTAAAAGCTTCATAAGGTCTAAAAGGGCAGAACCCGAGAAAGGAAGACTAAGCCTAGATTTTTCTGGGAAAACCATCCCTTATGAGTCTTTTGTCATGTTTAAGAACAGTACACATGTGCCATCCTTCTGAAAAGCTATCTTACCAAGTCTGGAGAAGGGGAAGAAGGCCAACTGAAGGAGAGGGGGCTGGGAGGAAAGGACCTCCCTTATGGAGGATGGACACGCCCCAGAAGAGGCCAAGCTGAGAGACTGAGAAAACAGATCCTTCTGTGCCTTACTAGAAATGGGGGAGAGATGTGTTTGCCAAATTTAGCGTCTGCTTTAGATTCTAAATATAGACCTTTAAGCTTCCAATGCTTTGTGACTTTGCAAAGGCACAATTCTGAGCCGCTGCCCCCTCCCCCCATTTCTTTTCTTTTCTTTTTTTTTTTTTTTTTTTCCTTTTTGGTAAATATTTTTAATCCCTGGGTAGGAAGCAGCTTAAGAGGCCCTATTGTTTGTGTACAATGGGTTTTCATTTGAAAAAAAGACAAATTTATCTGAGTTTCCCCCTTGAAGAGCAAGAGGAAGTGATGTATGATGCCTACTAGAAGCATCACATCAGGTTCAGATTGTGCTCCTTGTCAGGGAGAGGGTCTTGGGATGTCCAATAGCCTAGGGCTTCAGTCCATGCAGAGGTACCAAAGAAATGAAGAAGTGGTTCATTTTCATTTCAGAAAATATTTGGATATTCCAGTTCACTGGTTTCAGAAAATACCTACTTGGCTTTGCTCCAACTAGCTCTCAACAAGATTATTTTGTGAGAATTTTGGGTTCAGTTCCATGGTTGGAGAAAAAGAAGTTAGTAGGTTAGATTTTGTGCTCTTCAAGGGCAGGGGAAGTCTTTGACCTTTCTTTGCATCCCCAGTATTTAGCAAGATGCCTGGCTTATGGTGTCTTTCAGTCGTTTTTCAGTCATGTCCAACTCTTCTCTTAGCAGAGATACTGTAGTGGTTTGTCATTTCCTCCTCTAGCATATTTTTACAGATAAGGAAACTGAGGCATAAAGGTTAAGTGACTTGCCTAGGGTCATACAGCTACTAAGTATTTGAGGCCAGATAAATCTTCCTGACTCCAGACCCAGTGCTCTTTCCACTATGCCCCTAGATGCTTTATCCTAAGGAATCAGATCTTATTCCCTCCTCAATTCTAGCCATTAAACAAAGTTTTTCCCTCCGTGTTTTATTGATGCTCTTTTCCTTTTTTTTTTTAACACCACCATTCCATCCCCAAAGTAGAAGCCTCTCAAGGCAAATAAATAGAATCATGGAAATCAAGTCAATAAGTACATTGACAAAAAAGAATTAGAGACGAAAAGGGCTGCCCATCAGTTGGGGAATGGCGACAAATCTTGTTATATGAATGTGATAAAATACTTTTGTGCTATACAAGAAATAATGAAAAGGACCACTTCAGAGAAACCTGGGAAGACGTATATGAATTGATGCAAAGTCAAGTGAACAGAACCAAGAGAGTAATTTATACTATAACAACAATATTTTAAAGACAAACAACTTTGAAAGAAATAGGAACTCTGTTCAATACAATGACCACCTACATTTCCAGAATACTGATAATGAAAAACATGCTACCCATGTCTTGACTTTTTTTTTTGGATAGCCAATGTAAGAATTCATTTTGCTTGACTGTATTTGTTTGTAACAAGGGTTCTGCTTTTCTTACTTTCTTGATGGGTGGCAGAGATGAAAGGGAGAGCAAGCAGATCTTTGAAAATAAAATTTAATTTAATTTCAAAAAACAAAACACTGACCAAGTTGGAAAATGCATGCCTCCTGCCATACCTATAATTTGCTCTGTTTGTCTCAAGGTGACACGCATGCTTGCTCATCAGATCTCTGATGTCAAGATTGGTCCCTGTATTGATTGGAGTTCTGAACATATAGAAAAGTTCAAAGGAAGCCTGGATAGCTTTAATTCTGTTCAAATGAAAGTGTCCAAGAGGAGCTTCCATGATAAGTGATAACAAGGGTTCTTCTTATCACAGTCATGGTAAAAATGGAATTGGAGAATAAGAAAATTTTAAGACCTTTGCATATAGAATATTAGAGCTAGATCTAATCTTAGAGACCATTCAATTCAAGCCCTCTCTGACATCCAAAGAAGAGATGTAATTTGACAAAGATTATACAGCAAATTAGCAACAGAGCTAGAAAAAAAAAAAACCCATGCTCCTTGACTAGTAGTGCATTTTTTTTTTTTATAATCTTATACTAGAATCAACTCTAAGATAGAAGATCTGTGGAGGGCTAGGCAAACAGGCTTAAGTGACTTTCTCAGGGTCACACAGCTAGGATGTATCTGAGGTCATATTTGAACCCAAGTTTTCCTGAATCAGGCTTGGCTTTCTCTCCACTGCATTCCCTAGCTGCCCCCAGGGCATTACTTTTTTCCATTAAACCACATTTCGTTTTATAAACTTTTGTAAACTTTATAAACGTTTTATAAACTATTAGGTTTCTTCTAATTTGTGGATGTGGAACAGATTTCTTTGTTGCAAGTAGTCTTGTGTCTTGATTGAATTTGTAACTCAGTTCTCTTTATTAGCGTTATGATATAGCCACAGAGGAAACAGGGCAGATCCTGGGTGCTCACGAGGGTGTTTGACTCAAACCTGTCATTCACTGGAGCCGGCTACAACCCTGTTTCCAACCTCTTCTGTGTTTCCTCTCCCAGGTGCCACTGGATGAACGGGTCATCTTCTCTGGGAACCTTTTTCAGTACCTAGAAGACAGCAAGAAATGGCGGAATCGCTTTAGCCTTGTGCCACACAACTATGGGCTTGTGCTCTATGAAAACAAATCTGTAAGTCCTTTTGGAGCAAGGGACTAGACGGGAATGGGCACATAACTGGGGGATGGGGCAGGGCAGTGAAGCATCTAGGCCCAGGCCCTCTGGGCTCACAGGCAGTGGAAGAAGGCCTTGGGCTCAAGCCCACCTCCTTTCCTTGGTGTGAGAGCATTCATTATAATAGAAAGTAGTAACTTTGCTATTATATTTTCATTTGTACTATTACTTTTTAATTAAAATTTAATTTTTAAAAATTAAAATTAATTAAAATTTAAAAAAAATTAACCCTTCCCTTCTGTTTTAAAATCAGTGCTATATAAGGGCAAGGCAATAGGGTTTAAGTGACTTGCCCAGGATCACACTGCTAGGAAGGAATCTGAGGCTAGATTTGAACCCAAGATCTCCCATCTTTAGGCCTGATTCTCAATCCACTTTGCTACTGCCCCTGGTTATGCTATTATACTGGTGCTACTACTACTATTATTATTATTATTATTATTATTATTATTATTAATTTCTGGATCTGAGTTGTCCGGGAAGACTTGTTCAACCCCACTCCACACCTTAGTTCCCTGCCTGATACCCAGCCTCAGCCTTCCCCCTTTTTTCCCCATCCCTGCCCCAATATGAACTCCAACCCTAAGTGGGCAAATGTAGCACCCGGTGTTATTACATGCCTGGTACATAGTAAGGGGAAAGAATAGGAAGTGAATTTGTGATTTCACTGGTATAGGGAGCTCCTGAGTGAGGAACCCCCCTTTGCCAGTGCAGGTTGGTACTTTTGGTCTTAATATTTTCCCTAGAACACCCAGAGGTTTAGCAACTTCCACCGGGTCACACAGCTAGTGTGCATTAAGAGGCAGAACTCGAACCCAGGTCTTCTTGACTTCAAGTTCAGTTCTCATACCACACTGACTTTCGGCACATTATAAGCACTTAAATGTTTTTTGACTGACAGGTGAGAGTGCACTTCTAAGAAAATAGCAGAAAGGAAAGAGCAATTAGGGTTATTATTTAAAAACAAAAAAGCTGACTCCTTCTTCTTTATCTGCATCCCTGGGTGGAGGAGTGGCATGAATAATCAGAATAGACAGATAAGCCCTGAATTGATTATTGCCCTTAGTTACTACTTCCTCTCCTAGCAAAACCTTCCTCTAAGCAAACTTTTGAGCAGTTAAACTGTTGAGACTAGCCCCCTTGGGGCATGGTGGGGAGGCAGCAGTGTCATGTCCTTCACAGTGATAAAAATCAGGCTCTGGTTCACTTTATGTAATTTGAAGCTTTATAAAGGAATTTTAAGGTTGGAATACTTCACCTGTTGGGTAGTGGCGCCTATTGACAGAGGGCAAAATGCCAACCCAGCTCTGTTAACATAATCTCAGTCGTGGAAGGGATTGGAGAAGCCATCTAGTCCAACATTCTGTCTGGTCCAAGAATTCTGCTATAACTTTTTAGACAAGTTCTTGTCTAGCATCTGTTTGGACACTTCATTGGATGACTTCTCTTCCCCTGATATTTGGTAGGAAGTCATTTAGGCTCTTGTCCTCCTCCTTCCACTCTTTCTCAGTATCCTCGTGAAAAGTACCATTGAGGTTCGATGGGGATATGATCGGGGATGTAGACTCTAAGCGATCACCCTGGTGCAAATATTAATAATGTGGAAATAGGTCTTGATCGATGACACATGTAAAACCCAGTGGAATTGCCTGTTGGCTACGGGAGGGGAGAGGGAAGAGGGTAGGGAAAGAACATGAATCATGTAACTATGGAAAATCACCCTAAATTAATTAATTAATTAAATGAATTTAAAGAAAAAGAAAAGTACTATTGATTTGGGTTATGGTGTTGGGAAAGGCTGTTACTATCTTAGGCAGTCAGAATTGCATTATGGGGTGGGGAATTGGGATATGGTTGGGATTTGGCAATGGCCCTTTCCTAAGTTGACTTTCTTCTCAATCCCTTCAGGCCTACGAGAGACACACCCCACCCAGAGCCATCATCAACAGTGCAGGCTATAAAATTCTTACCTCAGTGGATCACTACCTGGAACTCGTCGGTAACTCTTTACCAGGTAACATGCTGCCCTTGATGGAAAGAGATGACACCAGAGTTAAAATACTTCTCTTATAAATGGAATGGGTTTGCCCAGAGTTAAGGGACCCTCATGACTACTGGCACACATTTGAAGGAGCGCTCACTGGCTGGACTGAAGGTTACAGGCTGGATCTGGAACAGAGTATGAGTTCATTGGGTTTGACGAGGTTTGAACCCATATTCTTAGCTTCGTAAACACCAAGCTCTAACCAAGTGAGGGCCATAGACAAGGTGACACATAGCCATGCTACAAGTTTTAGTTTCATTCCCAAAAACTAAAGCAAGGAAAATGAAGGGCCACAATTCAGAGGGAGAGCAAGAAAAGGAAGTGGGCCAATGTGGACACCAATGCTGTTGTGTAGGATTCATGGTAAAGGACGTGAGAAACTCACCATTTTTCTCGAATTGACTTATGGAGTGTTAGAATTGGAAAAGACATTTAAAATCATTCATTTCAACCATTTGATTAAAACTGAGGGAAAGTGGCTTAAAGATGGGGAAAATTGCTGCTAGTTAGTGCAAAGCTAGGGTTAGAACTCAGTATTCCTGTTACCCAGCCAATACCCTCCATCTGAGTCTCCCTGTACCTTCTTTTCTTCTTTTTATCATCCTTCTTCCTTCCCATCCCCAATTCCTTTTTACTCCCCTTGCCACTTCTACCTTATTTCCCTGAAAAATAAAAAAAAAAAAACCTCAAGAAATTTTTAAAAAGGTTGTTTGACATTTAGAAGATTGTCTCCCCTCCCTGGGAAATAAGAGGGGGCTGTTGTGATCTGTTCCCAAGAGCAAAGTCTCTAGTCTCTTAGGTATAATAGCTCCCTCCTGAAGGGACAGCTGCAGCGTGTCTGTGATCAGCCTGAAGTTTGTGTAATCTGCCCCAGATCTGTTGTGTCTAAACAAACACCAATGGATTCAAAGGTTCCCCCTCTGCTGGCCTTCTGAGTGAGAGGAATGCTGTTTCCATAGGAGTCTGAGGGGATGAAAAGGTCTTTGTCTAGGATGTGGCAGCCTAGGAAGGCCTGGCTTCTGGGGGACTCAGCCCTCACGTAGTAGAAAGAAGACTGGATTGGGAGGCAGAGGGCCTCAGTTTTGAACACCAGTGTTACTATTTAACTACTGCTGTGACCATAGGCAAGCCACTTTAACTTTTCTGTGCCTTGGTTTCCTCTCCTATAAAATGAAAGAGTTGGACTAGATGGCCTTTTAGCTCTTAAATTAGTGATTTTATCTGGGAAGGAAGAGATTTGTCCTGAGATAGAAGAGGGTGTGTTTGGCAGAACCCGATTCCATGGTGGAGATGGGTACTTGCAATGAATGTTTCATTCTAGTGCTGAAAAAAAGATTGGTGAATCCATTTGGATCTCATTGGCAATGGGAGGGCTGGTGCATAGAGGGCCTCTGACCTGCCATGACCCTGAAGGAAAATCAAAAACCTGGGGCTCCTGGAGTGGGAAAAAATGGATTGGTTTTCTGTTCATGCCTCCACCAATTGGCAATGACCTTAGACCCAAAATACAGTAGAAAGAATACTGACCTTGGAGTCCTAGGAGCTGAGTAGGAATCCTGGATATGCTCGGTACAATCTGTGTGAGCTTGGACAACTCACTTAGCCTCTGGGTGTCCATTTCCTTATATGTAAAATGAGCAGATTGGACTAGATGAGCTCTGAAGCCCCTTCCAACCCTAGATCTGTGTCAGTGTCAATGTCTTGCTCTGGGCGACCTATCTGTTGAAAGAGGCTAGTAATAATTACCTCCCTTTGTACCTCAAAGATTGTTCAGATAAAATACGATGTGATCTAGATAGAATCCCTGTAGGAATGTAACAGGATGCCATTATTTCATCTCTCATCAACAGGGCCGGCCCCCAAATCTGGTACTGCTCCAATTCTGAAGTGCCCTACCCAGTTCCCCCTGATCCTCTGGCATCCGTATTCTCGCCACTATTACTTCTGTGTGATGACAGAGCCTGAGCAGGAGAAGTGGCTGGCTGTGTTCCAGGACTGTGTCCGGCACTGCAACAATGGTGAGTGTGGTCTGGCCAAGGGGGAGCTAAGGATCCCAGAGAACTATGTTTGAAGGGAGACATGGAAGGGAATGAGACACTTGTGAGGAAGAACAGAAAATTCTTTCCTCTTAGAGTTTGATTCAATGAAATCCCTCGAATTTGAAAAAGTAAACGTGTATTTGTTCCTGAGTTGAGCACCCTCAGAGGGCAATGGGATGCTACCAGGACAAGGAGCCAGGAGACTTGGGTTTAGGACCATCCAGGCCTATCAATGAATAGCTGGGTGAGCTTGAGCAAATTATTTTGCTTCTCTGATCCTTACCTTAAGATAGTGTGATGTAGTAGGAAGTTAAGGAGCCCATATTCGTTTGCTATGTTCTTAACTCATTGTATGACCTTAGTTGAGTCATCCTACCTTTCTTGGCCCCTATTTTTTTTCCACCGTGAAATGACTAGGGATTTCTAAACTCCCTTCTAGTGCCAAGTTTCTGTGATTCTATTATTTTTCCTAATAGTCTATAGGATCACTGCCTCCTTCCTGGTGAAGAGAGCCCAGTGGTGGCTTAAGTTCTTGGACTTTCTACCTGATGATCTAGAGTCCTGGAGAAATTCTCATCTTGATTCTGGGAGGGTCTTCCTGGCTTAAACTTTAAATCTGAAAATCTGGAAGAAGGCTTAGTTTTTGACTCCCATTGGCTTAGGGGAGGATGAGAATTAGAGGTGAGCTCATATCTCTGTTGCCTCAGAGGCACACTGATGAGCTCCCTGCTTTCTCTTCCCCTTTCCCCTCCTGTCATGGCATGCTCCAGCACAGGTTATACCTTGCATGTCTCTGCAGGCTGGGAACAGAGACTTGACAGGGTTGGGTCCTGGCACAGGGCCCTGGACTCTGGGCATTTACATATCGCCCCACCCCATCCTCCCTAATCTTTCGGCCAGTTCAAAAGCTACCTCTTGAGTCCAAGCTGGGCTGGAATTTGGGAGCAGGGGGGTAGTGGGAGGATTTAAAGGACTCCTTGGTGAGAAGGAGGTCATCAATCTCATCTGAATTGCTTCTGCCACCTTGAGCTGGGCATGTTGCCCATCCCACAAAAGGCAGCCTGTTCAACTGTTCCCCTGGGGGATAGTGGACCATGGGAGGAAAAGGAAGAGGGTCTGGGGCTGGGAGCGCCACGTCTCAGATGCCACTCTCCAGCAACCCGCCCAGGTTCTAGCTGCCTCATGCTGAGGATACACCCTGTACTCCTTCCCTCCCTCTCTGGCTCTAAACTGCGTTAAAGGTTTCAGGGCCTTGAGAAAAAGCTGTTTAGCAGCATTGAGACCAAAGAGGCTGAAGAATAGCTGCTCCCAAAGCCATCACTGTGTCTAGGTTGGGTGATAATAAGCTGGGTAACTTTTCTAGGTGTCACTGTCATCATCTGTATGTACAGTGAGAGTCTTCACAGTCTTAGGAGAAGCTTGAAACAACTAAAATTAGCTGCTCCCTTGAACCCAGAGGGCTTTAGGGGAAAACAAAATTGGCAGAAAATCTATAGCCCTTTGTTAGTGGTCTGGGTAGCACAGATCTTAGCTTGAATGATGAGGATGTTGGGAAAGGTAGGGCCTTGTGGGAATGGATAGCCCCTACTGTGTTAAAGGTTGGCTCAGATAATCTATAAGGAGAAATAGGAGGTTGAGGCCAGATCTGAACTATGACACAGGTGGGATTGTTGTGCCTTTTCTCTCCTCTCTCCGATATGGATGCATCTCCATCTAGCTACTATCTTTTTATGCTAGATAAGTTAGGGAGCAATCATCCAGGTTCCCAAACAGGATGGTGTCACTGTGCAAGTTAGAGATGGAACCATGGTTAGCTAAAGATCCCTCAGATGTGGCAAATCTGTTTGTCCAGTGATACCTATGAAGCCCTTCAGGAGCTCGACCTAAAGTTGGGGAACCAAACCTGGGCTGCCAACCCTTTGTTCAGGCACAGATTTGCCCCAGAGGTATAAAGAAGAGGTACAGATTTGGAATCAGACGTGGATTCTACCTGCCTACTTTTCTACTATTTGAAATGTCCCTTCTTGGAATATTAGTTTCTTCTAGAAATCGATAAAGTTGGACCAGATCATCTCTGAGATTTCTTCCAACTCTAAATCCATGTCCTTTTTGTCTTTAGTTTTATAAAATGGACATCTGGATAGTATCATAGCCTTTGAACTGGGAAGTCTCCTGGAGCTATTTGCAACCCAACTAAATTAGCCTCAAAAGTTATCAGATAGTCACTTCAAGATAATTTCCTCCTCAAAAACCATGTCTAGGGCAGATTTCTCATCCCAGGTTGGCTTCTTCCTTGCCCTTCAATAGGCATTGGGGATATTTAACTTTCTGCCAGTTCTGATTCTTAGAGAATGTAAGCATGTTCATGGTAACCTATAATATTGATAGTGATCTCAACATTCACATAACACTTAAATCTACAATCCTAAGTTCATGATTGGTATGGTGGTGAAGTGGTTGTTTTCCACAAACCTCTACAACCCAAAAATCTCAGTAAAAGAAATTATACTAAAGTTGAAACCTCAACATAAGAGTCAAAAACACCTCATGAGGTAAAAAAAAAAACCAAACCTCTATGAAATAAGAACTTTAGCATCCCCACTCCAGCCCCTAACCCATTCTATGTGGTAGACACAGGCACTATAAGGTACTTCATCTCCTTTTGTTTTGGGGGCAGCCTTTGGGAACTATGCGCTCTGAAAGGTAGAAGAAGGAAGGGCGAAAGAATGAAGAGTGAAAATGGAGACAATGACTTGTCTTTTGGACTTTCGGTCCTTCAGCCTGGGTGAAAAACCTAGCTTGAAGGGTAGTTTTTGGTAGTTCATTGGATAAAGTTCCAGGCCTGGAGACTGGGAGGTCCTGGATTCAAATCTGTCCTCAGACATATCCTAGCTATGTGATCCTAGGCAAGTTACTTCACTCCAGTTGCCTAGCCCTTACTGCTCTTCTGCCTTGGAACAGATACTTAGAGTCAAATCTAAGACAGAAGGTAAGGGTTTAAAAAAAAACAAACTAATCTAAAAGTAAGTAAGCCAACTAGAGGGCTCATGAATGCAGAAAATAGAATGAGTTTAAAAAAAAACCTCTGGCCAGAACACTGAACAATTGTTATACTATGAAGGGAATGGACCAAAATTCCCTGATCAAAAATATAATTCTGCAGACTCCCTAGAGATCATGGTAAAAAAAAAAAAACAAGAAGAAACTCCAGAATGGTTCAAAAGAAAAATAAAATTATTAAAGATATTAGAAATGAAATTAGGTCTGAATGAAATTAGAGCTCTGTAGAGCTTAGAAGATTTGGCAGATATCCTTTCCAAGGAAATAGAAGATCTGAAAGACAAAGTGACACATATGGAACACAAAAACACAGAAGCAGAAGAAAAATTCCAGAAGAGAAGCAAAAGACATTCATGTTGAACAGATAAACCACATGCATCCTATGAAAACCAAGGTGATTGACCTTGAAGATGGAATATAACAAAATACATAAATTGAGTCCTCAGATGGCCACTAGAACAAAAATAACTATGCATGTAAACCTCACAATTTCAGTAACAAACAACTAATTTTATAGGCATCCAAGAAAATGACTTTTCAATATAAAGGATTGCCAGTTAGAATAGCTCAAGGTTATTTCTCAGTCATAAGAAATCAAAGAAAGGATGAGTAAGGTATTCTAAAAACCAAATTAACTCAAGCTGCAACCCAAAACGACATATCCTGCCAAGAAGCTCAAGCAAGATCCCAATGATATGGATCTTTTTTTTTTTTCCCCCTAAAACCCTTACCTTCTGTCTTTAAATGATTCAGGTCCTCCCAACTCTAGGCCTAGCTCTCTTTCCACTGAGCCACCTAGCTTCCCCAAATCATTATCTTTTGTGGGGAGAGATAAAATAGTGGAAAGTTTTATGAATGGGGAGCAGAAGAGTATGGGTTTGGAGCTGGAGATGCACCCTTGCCGAATGATAGGTGAACAGTGAGAGAATAATTTCTTTATTCTCTCCACAAGAGGGGAAGCTGTAGGAGAAGACAATAAAAGCAACGGATGGGAAGGATGGGGATGAATCAAGGGGAAAGAACAAATCTTCTGAGAAAGGGGAAATATGCCACTAAAGAATAACATACTTTGTGACAGTGGGCAAGTCACAACCCCTGTTGCCTAGACCTTACCACTCTTCTGCCTTAAAACCAATACTTAGCATCAATTCTAAGACAGAAGGTATTTTAAAAGAATAAAGAAAGAAAAATAATGGAGTCATAACTATATCAACATTTTTCATTATTGACATAAATCAAATGAGAATATTGCCAGGACCCAGAAATGTCCCTATCCTAGGGCCTTTGAGAATAGTACCCCATTTGAGATTGCCTAGACCCTAGCTTGAAAATTTACCTCCCCCCTTGACCTCAGTCACAATTTCTTAAGCCCTATGATTCTTTCTGGAGCCCCATTAGTTTAGGATTCTTGTATATGGATCTGTCAGCTGAATTTTTAAAAATTAATAATGGAATGTTAGGAGCATCTAGGTAGTCATTTAACCCTGTTGGCTTCAGTTTCCTCATTTGTAAAATGTGCTGGAGAAGGAAATGGCAAACCACTCTAGTATCTTTGCCAAGAAAACCTCAAATGGGGTCAAAAAGAACAACAACAACAACAACAACGATGTTGACTTGACTTCTATAGAACATAAACTCCTTGAGAGCACAGAATGTATGGTTTTTTGGTTTTGGATCCCTAGAAGATAGTTTCCTGTTTGTTTATAGTTGTCAAATAAATGAACCAACAAGAAAGAAGCCTCTTAGTTCTGTGGCTTAGATTTAATTCAGAATTATTAATGAACTTAATTAATGAATAGTTTCTGAACTTATTTCTGAACAAAAAGCTCAACAGAAAACAGACTTTAATAGCCCTTAATCAAGAATTGAATGAGCATCTGAATGCCAAACATTGTACTATGTTCTCTTCTCACCCATGCCTACTTTTTAGGTGAAGGTGAGAACTGCCCTCTGGTAGTACATGGGTAGGATGGTAAGCAAGGATATTTAGCCACTTTTATTAAACTCTACCCAACTACCCTGTGAAATTATTAAAAAAAAAAAAAAAAAGCTACTACTCTGCCCCCATATCTCTCTTTCTCTCTCTCCTCTCCCCATTTCTCCCTCTGTCCCTCTCTCCTTCTCTCTCTCTATCTCTCCCTTTCCCTTTCTCACTCTCATTTTCACTCTGTTCTTTTTAGCTCTGAGCCCCCAGCTAGAGAAAACACTCTAGCAACACACTTCAGCATTAAATCTGTCTTTCTATCTACTCTGGTGATGCTTTTCCTCAGCTGCCTCCTCTCTTGCAACCTTGCTAGATATGAGCATTTCCTCAGTGTATTTTGCTGAACTTTTGTTGTTGTTGTCGTTACAAGTGGGGCTCAGTGGGAGTTTCTGGAGAATAGTATATGTTGGAAAATGTCTATAATATTAAAAACAAAGGGCATCAATAAAACTTAAAATAGAGAAGGTCATTCACTCTACTTCTTAGATAGGGGAAACAGAGGCGTAAACAGTTTGAGAGGCAGAATGTGGTATAACCTTTGAGCTATAAATAAAAATAATTTGTGTTTTTTTAAAAACTCTTACCCTCTGTATTAGAATAGATACCAAGTATTAGTTTCGAGCTGTAAGAGTGGTAAGGGCTAGGTAATTGAGGTTAAGTGACTTGCCCAGGGTCACACAACTAGGAAGTGTCTGAGGCCAGATTTTCAATCCAGTACCTCCTATCTCCAGGTCTGGCTCTTTCTTCACTGAGCTACCTAGCTGCCCCCAGTTTATATGTTTTCTATTCTCTCTGTCGGTAGAACAAGAATGAGACAAATCTGGGGAGGGTAAAGGAGGATGACCCTCTAGCAGTCCTTAGGGGTACAGGGTACAAGGGAAGTGAGAACCATGAGGCCACCAAAATCATTGCCTTGTTTATTTATAAGCTCCAGAGAAAGCGGGGAAGCTACTTGTTGCCTTTGATGTTCCTTGTCCCTGTTTTAGTGAGCAGACTAAGAGCTTCCTTCCTCCACTAGCCCCAGGTATTAAATGTATTAATGCATGTTTTATTCTGATTTTTAAAAAATCTTACTTGGAGCTTGAGCTTTTTGAGCATAGAACTTAAACGTATGGATTTGTATATAACACACTACTGAGAAGCAACATGACTTGGGAATAGGAAGCCTGTCTAAGACTCAGGAAAACCCAGGTTGATTTCCTGCCTTTTTCACATACTGAAATTGGCTGTGTGGCACTGGGGAAGTTGTTTAACCTTTTAGGTCCCAAAGTAACCCTGTAAGACTATAGAGCTGCAGAATTCAATGCAGATGAAAATGGATCTGCATTGATGGAGGGAATTTCTTCATAGGTGTTCTCTAGGCCAATAAAATTACAGGTTCAAATGGAAAATAACACCCAAAACATACAAATAAGCACCCCTAAATAGCATTTCATTATACTAGTCAAAATCTGATGACTTTTAACGGTATCCATTTTTCCCCCATCTTCACCCTCGGACTTAGGAACTTTGATTTTTGCTTTCAATAAGCCATAGTTACTGGGCTTTGTTTTTTTTTCTCCAAATTTTAATTTAATTTAATTTTTCCCCAATTGTATACAAAAACAGTTTCCAACATTTTAAAAAGAATTTTGAGTCTTGAATTTTCTCCATCCCTCCCCCTTTCCTCAGAGATGGTAAGCAGTCTCATATAGATTTTACATGAGCAATTAAGTAAAACATATTTTAATATCAATCCTTTTGTTGAAGGAAACAGAAACAAAAAGATGAAGAAAATTTGCTTTGGTCTGGATTCAGATTCCATCAGTTATTGGGCTTTATGGGAGCCCTGCCCTATAGGTTCCACACTGCTTTTGCTATAGGAACAGTGAGGGGGGAAGTGAGTCATAGCATATTAGAGGTGGAAAGATTCTTAGAGATCCCTCCATCTGATCCCTTTACTTTTATAAATGAAGAAACTGAGGCTCAGAGAAGGTCAAGTGTCTTGTCCAAGGTCACAAAGCAAGTTCATGGCAGAGTCAGGGCCTGCGTTTTTTGACAATCAATTCTGTATTTTTTTTTAACCCTTACCTTCTGTCTTAGAATCAATACTATGTATTGGTTCCAAGGAAGAAGAGTGGTAAGGGCTAGGCAATGGGGAGTTAAGTGACTTGCTCAGGGTCACACAGCTAGGAAGTATCTGAGGCCAGATTTGAACCCAGGACCTCCTGTCTCTAGACCTGGCTCTCAAACCACTCAAACCACCCAGCTGCCCCCTATTCTGTATTCTTTACACACTACCTTACTGCTTTCCTTAATGAAAGTGTATCGACTAAGAACTGTGCCCAGCTCTCCTGAGTAGGAGACAAGCATTCTGCCACTGAACCAAATTCTAAGATGTTTGCCGCAGCAAAACTGGGTTTTGAAGTGGGTACTGTCCCGAGAACTGCTTCCCTCACTTCCTGCCCTCAGAGGCAGATTATCCTTGGAGAAGGGAATGAGAGAGTCATCAGCACCTTGACAGGACCTGAAGCAAGCCTTGGGGAGAAGGGGGACAGGATGGGTGTCTCCTCTAAAACCTCTGTTTCAGGAGTTGGAATGTAATAAACCAAGAACCCCAGGCCTACTTATCAAACTAGAGAGTGAATATAAATCATTTTGCTTAGGGGGCAGCTGGGTAGCTCAGTGGATTGAGAGCCAGGCCTAGAGATGGGAAGTCCTAGGTTCAAATCTGACCTCAGACACTTCCCAGCTGTGTGACCCTGGGCAAGTCACTTAACCTCCATTGCCTCGTCCTTACTACTTTTCTGCCTTAGAATCCATACCCAGTATTGATTCTAAGATGGAAGGTAAGGGTTTAAAAAAAGAAAAAATCATTTTGCTTACTACTACTACTACTACTACTACTACTACTACTACTACTATTATCATCATCATCATCATCATCATCATCATCATTATTATTATTATTAACAACAACCAGCTGGCTCCCTTGCTTTTCTCCTTTTCACCAACAGGAGTCACAGGGCAGAATGATAAGGTAGAGACAGAGGGCTGTCCAGCACCCCCTGCTCTTCAATTCCCCACCCCCCAGCAGTGGTACCTCCCATCCCTGCCCCACACCCCCTGCTCTGCCTGGCCCAGGGCCTGAGGCATCTGGGACTCTGCTGCCTGGCCAGGGATGCCAGCTCGCCCACTCCTGAGCCTTCTCGAGCTGGTGGTTCCCACAGTGTAGGAATCCAGCTGTTCCTTGCCAACACAGCTGGGCTCAGTCAGCCTCCTGCTGCTGTGCTTTTTCAAGGGGGATGGGAAGGGTCGGGGTGGGGAGGAATAGACCCGATTGGGAGGGGAGATGGAGGGGAGCGGGTCCTTGGAAGCTCCAGAGCTGAGGGGATCTGTTTGAGCTGGGGGCGGTGGTGGTGGTGGTGGTGGAGGGGTGTTGAGTCACTTTGCAGTAATCTCAGTGGGACTGAGGTTTCTGAAACACAATGAGTGTTTCCCCTTTTCTTCTCCTTCCTCGCATGTGGCTTTCTAGACCATGTGTTGGTGATGACTCAGCCATAGCCTTATTTGGTTTTTCTTTTTAACCGCTCTCTCCCCTAGGTTGGGTTTGGCAACTTCCTGCCTTTCCTGTGTTCTTGGTTCCTTAGGCTTTGGCCCAGAGAACCCCTTCACGATGGGAAAAGGAGGCTCGTTAAAGTTCTGACCCGCTCAACAGAACCATCCTGTTGGGCAGCAGGCCTGCCTCTGGGGGCTCTCTATTCTCTTTGTGGACAGGGAAGTGGGGAGAGAAATTCCTCGGCACTCGTAGCCATGTGGTTTTGTAGGGAACCCCAGATGAACAAGATGGGGGCCCCTGGCCTTGGCATTTACACAACTCGCTGCTCTACGGTACAGCAGGCGGGTGTTAAGCACCTACTGTGCGTCCTGCACTCTCCCGATTGTGCTCCTGGTGCCATCATGCTGCCACTCCCCCAGCGTGTGAATCTCACGCTATTTTAGACTCCTCCTCCCTCTGCTCCTACCATATCCACTTAGTCACCAAGTTATGTCATTTCTTTTGCAATTTTTCATGTCTATCTCCTGTTTTCCGTGCCTGTTTCCACTCCCCTGGTCCTGGCTCTGCACTGTTCTAGGCACTGGGAGAAAGAAACACTTTTGCTAAGAATAGCTAGCAGTAAGGCATCTAGGTGGTTCAGTGGAAAGAGAGACAGGCCTAGAAATAGGAAATCCCAGGTTCAAATCTGGTCTCATTGAGCGATTGATATGGGCATCAGAAATGTTCAACAAAAGGGGCAGCTGGGTGGCTCAGTAGATTGAGAGCCAGGCCTGGAGTTGAGAGGTCATAGGTTCAAATTTGGCCTCAGACACTTCCTAGCTGTGTGATCCTGGGCAAGTCACTATAATTCCATTGCCTAGCCCTTACCACTCTTCTTCCTTAGAATCAATAAATAAATAAAATCAAAAGATGGAAAGTAAGGGTTTAAAAAAAAAAGAGGGCAGCTGGGTAGCTCAGTGGATTGAGAGCCAGGCCTAGAGACAGGAGGTCCTAGGTTCAAATCCGGCCTCAGACACTTCCCAGCTGTGTGACCCCGGGCAAGTCACTTGACCCCCATTGCCTACCCTTACCAATCTTTCACCTATAAGTCAATACACAGAAGTTAAGGGTTATTAAAAAAAAATATTTGACAATAGACACTATGGCTTGAAGTGAAAGGAAGAAGGGAGTCGGTGTGAGCTAGTCAGAGGAGATCAAGGGAGCCTTCATGGAAGTAATGGGATTAAAGGGTTAATAAAGTTATTTCATCTGTGTACTATCTTCTTTTTCTTTGTATGTGGAAATGCTTGTGTTGTTTGGTTTTGTAAACATTTGGAATCATAAATAAAATTTTGGGAAAAAAAATAAAGAGTGAATAAGATTTCGTGAAGAAAAGATGTAGGGCCTGGGAAGCATCAACAGTAAATTCCAAAAAGGCCTCTGGAATTTGACATGTATAGACCATTGTGGAATGGAGGGTTGGGGGGGCAAGTAGAAAGATGAGTTTAAGGAAAGTAGATGGGAGCCAGTTTATGGAGGGCTTTGAATTGGTACCAGTTGGAGTTCAGAATTTTTCTTTTCTATAGACAGTGGAGAATGCCTGAAGGTGTTGGAACAGTGGAGGTGCATGACCCAGTGGGGATGATAGGAAGATACGTAGGATGTACCAGAGGCAGGAGAAACCTAGGGCAGAGATTTCAGTTAGGAGATTATTTTAGTAAAAGGTGATAAGGAGCACAGCTGGATGGCTCAGTGGATTGAGAGCCAGGCCTAGAGACAGAAAGTCCTGGGTTCAAATGTGACCTCAGCCACCTCCCCGTGTGTGTGACCCTGGAAAAGTCACTTAACCCTATTGCCTAGCTTTTGCCACTCTTCTACCTTGGAACCAATATATAGCATGATTCTAAAAGGGAAGGGAAAGGTAGAAGAGAAGAGAAGAGAAGAGAAGAGAAGAGAAGAGAAGAGAAGAGAAGAGAAGAGAAGGTAATGAGACCTAGGACCAGAGTAGTAGTTCCCTTCTGTGCCATGAGAGCATGGAAAGCACGAGACAGACATGAGAGATTACAGAAAAATTAATAGGACTTGGTGACTAACAGGACATGATGGCACAAAGAGAAGGGGAGGAATCAGTATGACTTGAGGTTCTAAGCCTGGTGACTGGAGTATGATGGATACTATTAGCAGAATTAAGGAAATAAGAAGTGGAGCTGCAAGATAGGACTCCTGACCCCGGGCTCTTTCTTTTTTTACTCAGACCAGAATCCAAGCTGAATCTAGACCAGTTCTCTCAATGTGCGTCTTCCCTGCTCCCTTGGCTTACGGAAGGGACCCCAAAAAACACTCTTCAGCTATTCTAATTTGATCTTTCTCTCTCTTGGACAGGCATTCCAGAGGATTCCAAGATAGAGGGTCCAGCATTCACTGATGCCATTCGCATGTACCGTCAGTCAAAGGAGCAATATGGTACCTGGGAGATGCTCTGTGGAAATGAAGTGCAGGTGAGGCCCAGGAGAGATCTTGGGGGTAGGCAGGACTTGTGGCTATATTTGCACCAGCTGAGAAGAGATGTAGCACAGATTTCAAAACAGGGAAAATAGTATGAGAAAAGAATAATCATTAATGACTTGTTATCAGCATGGCCGAAGGTCTCCAGCTTGGTCTCGTACTGTTCAATATTGTTATTAACCTGGATAAAAGGCATAGAGTTTGCAGAAGAAATCAAGCTGGAAGGGATAGTTCAAATACACTGGATGAGAGAGAGAATCCATTTAGATCTTGGTAAGGTAGAATACTGGGTGGAATCTAATAATTGTATTAGAAGTAATCATTGTAATAGCAGTAAATATAAGGTCTTGAATTCAAAAGCATTAAGTTTCCAAACACAAATCTAAGGATTTGTTTGGAAAGGGGTTGGTTTGAAAACCTGGACATTTGAGAAGCCTGCATGGTCCAACACTATTTGTGTGGAATCCTGGGATGCATTAAGGAAAGCCTAAGAGACGATAATCCCACTTGGCTCTGCCCAGGCCCTTCCATATGCTCTTTGGGTTAGGTTAGGTTAGGTTAGGTTAGGTTAGGAAGAGCACTGATAAGCCTGAGGAGGGCAATCAGGATGGGGAATGGCCTAGTGCCTGAGTGAAAGGACTCAGAAAGGACAAGACCACTGTCTTCAAGTATTTGAAAGGCTGTCATGTGGAAACAGAATTCGATTTTTTTTCTATTTAGCCCTAGAGACAAGAACCAGGAGTAGTGAATGGGTAGAAGTTGCCAAGAGGCAGATTTAGGTTTAAATGTCAGGAAAAACTTCCTAACCATTGGAGCTATCTAAAGTCAGATGGGTTGCTTTGAGAGGTGGGAGAGGGGGGCTCCCCCACTGAGGTGGTCTCCAAGCAGGGGCTGGATGGCCACTACTTGCCTTAGTTGTAGCAGGGATTCTCCTTTTCAGATGTGCGATGGGAATAGTGAGTTGTTACAGTCCCTTCTGAATCTTAAAATTCTATGACTATGTGATACATGGAAGGAAATGATGTGAGGTGAGACCAGAAAGGCAGGTTGGGCCAGGTAGAAGTTAGTGGGAAGCCGCTGGCCATATCTGAGGAGAGTAAAACCTTTACATTATTAAGAGAATTGGAGCAGCTAGGTGGTACTGTGTATTGGGCCTGGAGTCCGGAATAGTCATCTTTCTGAGTTCAAATCTAGCCTCAGACACTTATTAGCTATGTGATCCTGGGCAAATCACTTAATCCTCTTGGCCTCAATTTCCTGATCTATAAAATGAGCTGGAGAAGGAAGTGGCAAACCATTCCAGTATCTTTGCTACGAAAACCCCAAATGGAATCAGAAAGAGTTGGACATGACTGAAAAACGACTGAACTGAGCCAAATATATGGTGATGGGTCCCGGACCTATTATATTTCCAGCTCAGCAGGTCAAGCTGAGCTTCAGTCAGTCCAAAAACACTTAGTAAGTGCCCAATACTGTGCTAAGTACTAGAGATACAATGAAATATTCCACCACCACCCCCGCCAAAAAAAAACAACAACAAAAAACAACCACAACTGGTTCCTGCCTACAAGGAGCTCTATTTCTAATAGGGAGACATCATGCAAATAACAAATAATGTACATACAAGATATCTTCAAAGAAGGAAATCTTAGGAGGAAGGCAGTCAGGTTATAGAAGACCAGAAAAGGCCTCCTGCAGAAAATGGGATTCATGTTGAGTCTTTTTTTTTTTTTAACCCATATCTTCTATTGTAGTATCAGTTCCAAGACAGAAGAGTGGGATTAAGTGACTTGTCCAGGGTTACATAGCTAGGAAGTATCTGAGGCCAGATTTGAACCCAGGGCTTCCTGACTCCTGAACTGAGGCTTTAATCACTATGCTACCTAACTGTCCCGATTCGTGTTGAGTCTCGAAGGAAGCAGGGAAACCAGTAGGTAAGGGTATAAATATTTTAGGCATAGGGGCCAGCCAGCACCAAGGCATGCAGTCAGAAGATGGAGCAATAGCCAAGAAGGCAGGTGTTGCTGGATCTACAGTATGTAGAAGGAAGTCAAGAGGAAGAAGACTTGAAAACCAGAAGGAGCACTTGGAGTGAGTGCTAACATTCTTGGACTGTCTCTTTCTCTGTCTGTCCATCTGGGACTTTGCCTCTCTCCGTCCAGATCTTGAGCAACCTGGTGATGGAGGAGCTGGGACCTGAACTGAAGAATGCTATAAGCCCCCGGATGAAAGGCAAACCCCAGGAGAGGCAGAGGCAGTGGATACAGGTAGGCACGAAGCGGCTTGTGCCCCCGAAAGGGCCTCTTCTCAATGGGACTTCTGAGGAGCGCACTGAAGGCCTCTCTCACCTTCAAACATTGAAAACCCGACATCTTTCTCATTCCTCTGAACCCTTCTTGCCCAGGTGGAGCTTTCTCCCGAGTGCTGCTTTTCCTTCAGCCTGGGAGCCTGTGATATATTGCTTGAGGATTTTCCGCTATGAAAGCCCGGGCTAATCGCTTCTAGAGGAACGAGGCCCAAGTCTTTGCTGCACCCCTTCACCCTAGAGTGCCAAGGATTGTGTGGGGATATGGAAAATGCAGAGTGGGACTGCACGGGCTCCATTAGGAATAAGATATTGGGGGCTCAAGAGGGATTCTTTGTAGAAACCAGAGACCACCTTCACCTCTGTGCAGAGGGAGAAATAGGAATGTCCCTAACACAGTCCTTGGAGGGGAGAAGTGACTGTCTTTTTTTCTCCCATAGATCTCAGATGCTGTGTACAGGATGATCTACGAGCAGACCCAAGCCCACTTTGAGGCCGTGGCCGCCAAGTGTGAGATGGCCCGGCCAGCCATGGAGAGCGTCATCCGCACTGATATGGACCAGATCATTACCTCCAAAGAGCACTTGGCCAGCAAAATCCGAGGTACAGCATCTTTGTTGTGAGGGTAGGACTGCTGTGAGCCCCCCAGACTCTGCACACAGAACCCCCTCACTCCATCCTTGCCACTCCCCAAATCCTTAAATTCCGAGGGTCTCAGGAACCTGACTATCGCATTGCCACTGAGTTAGGGGCCAAACTGAAATGTTGAAAGACCTAGAAGGCATTTGGTTCCTAATTTTGGAAGGGCCATCATTTTTGTGGGCTTATTTCATATCATGATACTTTACTATAGTTCCTAATTCTGGGTAAATTCTGTACCTTGAAAATCCTGAAGCTTTTGAATATATCTGTGGCTCAAAGGGCCCCTGGTAATGGGACCAGGAATCCAGAGCCACAAGGGATTCCCCATCTTTTTCAATGTCCTCACTTTAAAGATGAGGCCCACGAAGTGGAGTGATTTGTCACAGTCACACAGGTAGGAAGTAGCAGAGCTGGAATTTGAACGCAGATCCTATGACTCTAGGACCAGGTCTAACCTTACTAATATTTGGGACTTTTTGTGCCAAGAAAGTCAGTGAGTGATTCTCTAGAGAGTGGATGGATTCTAAGAAAGATCTTGAAGGAAGGATAGGGGGAAGGCATTCCAAAGGGAATGGAATTACTTTATTTGCTTGAGTAAATCCATATCCACAATTTACCAGTGAAGAAAGAAAGGCAGGGCAGACTCCTATCATCGTTGCCCAGGGGCTAATGCCAACCTTTTCTTTTTCTTTTTTTTTTTAATACTTATCTTCTACCTTAGAATCAATACTAATTATCAGTTCCAAGGCAGAAGAGCAGTAAGGGCTAAGCAATGGGAGTGAAGTGACTTACCTAGAATAAGACAGCGAGGACGTGTCTGAGGCCAGATTTGAACACAAGATCTCCCATTCTCCATGCCTGGCTCTCTTTCCTCTGAGCTACCTAGCTGCCTCTAAAGTCAAGCTTTAGCAGCTGTTCTCCAGACAAGTCTCCAGCCCCAGGAGTTCTTTACCTGTTCTTCATGATGGACATCTGGCAGTGAGAAACCGCTGGGTCACTTCTCAGAATGTTTTTAATTACAAAAAATTAAAAAAAAAAGAATTACAAATGAAATCAATTTTGGGGGGATTGTGCTGTTTTTTTTATTGTGTTTTCAATGGAGAAATATATCATCTGTTTACAAAATAGCTCTTGAAAAACACAAGGAGTACAGATACTATAAAACAAAGCAAATTCCAGTCATGAGACACTGTGTCCATCATGCAAAAGGGAACCGTCTGATCTCCAGATTATGAAAACTAGAATTAAAAAGTCACTATACAGAATAATCCCAAGTTTCCTGCTTGGAAAAATGTGGGTACAGTTACAGGAAACGTTTAATAAACTGAATTTTATTTTCCCCAATGTATAAACAAAATGACAAGACTAAACTTGTGCCTGGCAATTTCAATCTAAACTCCATAGCTGCACAAAATACACTGACACCTTGTAGGCTTCAACTGTTAGTATAATCATCTGGGAATCAATTATTTTGAAAAACAGTTATTCATTAAAATTAAAAAAATTTTAAAAAAAATTAAAAAAAAATTCATGAATCCCTACTTAAGATCCTCTTTTCTTGCCTTATGTGGTTCTGGGAGAAGGAATGATGAGTAACTGGGACTTGGTGGAGGGGGCGGCATGTTTGGGAAATGCAGGTTCAGGAGGAATGAAACATGATTCTGTTCTAATGATTCTATTCTCTACATTCTACATATTCTAAGACTGCCTTTTGATGAATCTCATCTCATTTTTCTTGGCCTAGCCTTCATCCTCCCCAAAGCTGAGGTCTGTGTCCGAAACCACGTGCAGCCGTACATCTCCTCCATCCTGGAAGCCTTGATGGCCCCCACCAGCCAAGGCTTCACTGAGGTTCGAGATGTCTTCTTCAAGGAGGTCACGGACATGAACCTGAATGTCATCAATGAAGGAGGGATTGATAAGCTTGGAGAGGTATAAGCTCGTGGTACCCAAATAACTGGCAGTGAGGGAGGGTTGCAGAGGCAAAGAATGTCACGACTGGAAGGGGCCTTAGAATAGAGGCTGGTAACACAGAATTACAGATCCTGGGGCAGGGCTTGTGAGGAGAGGTAGGGGCCTTAGAGAACATATCAGGGAAGAGGATGGAATGTTTTTCTTGCAAAGTATATGGGAAAATTGTGGGAAAAGCATTAGCTCTGTGAGACTTGGTTTATAAGGCTGGTCCAGTTACCAACTTGCCTTGTGACTTTGGATGGATCATTTCCTCTCACTGAGTCACAATTTCTCATCTATAAAACAATGGAGTTGAAATAGATGGTGTCTGAACTAGAACTTATATAGCATTTTAAGGTTTGCAGAGTGCTTTTCAGATATCTCACTTGAATCTCAACAACTCTGGAGGTAGGTGCTATTATTATTCCCATTTTACAGATGAGAAAAGTAAGGCAAACACAAGTTAAGATTGCTCAGGGTCATATACTTAGTAAATACCAGGAGTAGGATTTGAACTTAGGACTTCCTCATTCTAGTTGTAGCATTCTGTCCACGGTGCCATCTTACTGCCTTTTCCACGGACATTCTCGGGGTTCAGGTTCATCTTGTGTGAGATGCTGGTGGTTCACACCTGTCACATTTTGAAACTAAGCAGCCACCACAGAGAGCCAGAGTGGCGGAGAGTGTCAGATGCTGCCCTGGGGAAGGCAAAAGCATCACACTCAGGGCCCCTTTGCCTTCTCAGTACATGGAGAAGCTTTCCCAGCTGGCATACCACCCGGTCAAGATGCAGAGCTGTTATGAGAAGATGGACCAGCTGAAGCTTGAGGGCCTCCAGCAGCGATTTGATGTCTCCAGTGCATCTGTATTCAAACAGAGAGCCCAGATCCACATGCGGGAGGTAGGAGCCTCAGAGATTTAAATCCCATCCCCAATTCTCCCTCCCCGTCGTGGAGCTTCAGAGAACAGAGAGCGGCCGAGGCCAGAGCAGCACGTATCTCCAGATATCACCCCCGGGTAATGGTGCTTTGGGGGTACCTAGTCTGGGTGCTGTCATGCCGTAGGTTTCCATTTGTTGGGTCTGCCCAGTAAGTACTCTGCTCCAAACAAGGAGAAGAGGAAGAGATATCCATATCAGCAGGTGATAAAAAGATAAATACAAGTAACCAGACTTTAATCAGGTGCCGCCCACCTCCCAAATAAACAGTCACCCTCTTACTGTCTCCAAGGCAGCAAGGACAAAACTCATGTTGGCTGTCTTGCAATGATCTCGGTCCACTATTCCAACACACCCACCATACCCCCTCTTCCATAGATCCTACTTCTCATGAAACATTTCCCCTGCTACTGGCCCTCATATTCCCTTTTTAAAAGACCCTTACCTTCGGTCTTAGAGTCAAAACTGAGTATCAGTTCTGAGGCAGAAGCGCAGTAAAGTTAAGTGACCTGCTCAGGGTCACACAACTAGTAAGTGTATGGGATCCGATTTGAACCCAGGATCTCCCAGTCTCTAGGCCTGGTTCTCTATGTACTGAGCCACCTAGCTGTCCTTAGCCCTAATATTTCTTTTTTCTTTTAAAAAATATTTTCCATGGTTATATGATTCATGTTTTCTCCCTACCCCTTCCTGGAGTTGACAAGCAATTCCACTGGGTTATTCAAATATATAATCACTTGAACCCATTTCCATATTATTTATTTTTGTGAAAGAAGCAATCGTTTAAATCCTAAACCCTAAATTACATACCCACATAAACACCTAGTCCTAATATTTCTACTCTGCTTTTTGTGTGAAATCTTTTCTGATCCCCTTACCCGCACCCACATTTGCTAATGTTTCCTCCTCACCAAAAAAAATTACTTTGTATTTATTTTGTATGTAGAGAGAAAGAGAGAGAGAAAAAAAAAGAGAGAGAAAGAGAGAGTCAGTCTTCCCTTCAGGGCTGTTTCATTTTTGATTTTTTTTTTGTCCCTACCATCGTCCATAGCCCATAGTCCAGGGCACGTCATAGGTGCTTAATAAATGCTGGTTTGTTGATAACTAGGGCTGCCCTATATTAGAGTGTCTTTTTTTTCTTTTTAATTTTTTTTAAAATTAAAACCCTCACTTTCTGTCTTATAATCAATACTATGTATTGGTTCTAAGACAGAAGATCAATAAGGGCTAGGCAATGGGGAGGCTGAGGGGGTCAAGTGACTTGGCCAGGGTCACACAGCTTTGTGTTTGAGGCCAAATTTGAACCAGGACCTCCTGTCTCTGGGCCTGGCTCTCAATCCCCTGAGCCACCCTACTGCCCCCCATTAGAGCTTCTTAATCTTTTTAGTGTCATGGACTCGCTTCGCAATCTGCTGAAGTCTATAGAACTCTTCTCAGAAAAAGGCTTCTAAATACGTAGAATTACAAATTCTGTACAAATGAATTTTTTTTAAAGTTTCACAGATTTAAGTTTAAGAACCTTTATTCTATATGTTCATTTAAGTTATTTTCCCTTGTAGGAATAGCTACGTGGCTCAGTAGGTAGAGAGCCAGATCCAGAGTTGGGAGGTCCTGGGTCAAATCTGCCTTCTGACACTTCTAAGCTGTGTGACTCTGGCCAAGTCACCTAACCCCAGTTGTCCAGTTCTTACTGTTTTTCTGCTTTGGAACCAATACACAGTAACTTTTTAAAGACAGATGTTAAAGATTAAAAAAACAACATACTTATGGGTTGGGAGGCAAGAATTTGAGGAAATATTATGATTTACCTTGGATCTGGTATCCCTTAAGGTCATCCCTCCTTTTTTCTCTCATACTCTCTCCTTTTCTCCTTTTCCTTTTATAGCCAAGCCTGGCTCTCCAGTCCTCCATGTAAGCATAACATTGTTTATTAGGACATCACAATTAATGCCTTCCACCATTTGGGTGTGATGCCCTGCTCCCCTTTACTCCTACCCATCTCCCATAAAGGTCTTGAGTGAGAGGCAGGAGGTAGTATGTAAGGAAGACTGAATACTGGAGAGAAGGGACTCAGAAATTCTGAAGTTTTAGTCAGTCAACAAGCATTTAAACATTGACTATGTGCCAGTCACTATGCTGAGCCTTGAAGATACAAAAAAAGGGCCCCAAACAGTCTGCCCTCTAGGAACTTACATTCTAATGGGAGAGACAACAGGGAAATCATTGGTTTGGAAGGATTGTCAGAGTGGTTTCAACTTTTGCTGCTACCAAGCCGCCATGTTGGCTCTACCCCAATTCAACAGGTAAATAATTGGGTGAGTAATTGAGAGGTCATCTGAAAGAAGAAGATGTTAGTAACTGAGGAGAATCCGAAAAGGTTTCCTGCAGAGGCTGGGCTTTGAGCTAAGTCATGAGGGAAGTCAAGGAAGCTACCAGGAAAGGCATGGATGGGGAGAGGACATCAGTTGGCAAGAAATTTAAGGATTAAATAGAATTTCCTCAGTGACTTTCAGTAACTACCTCTCCTTGGACTCTTGGTTCCCTCCTTAGCAAATGGACAACGCCGTCTATACCTTTGAGACGCTTCTACACCAGGAGCTGGGGAAGGGTCCCACCAAGGAGGAGCTGTGCAAATCCATCCAGCGTATCCTGGAACGTGTGCTGAAGGTGAGTGAGAGGGGGGCTCCCTCCTGTCCCTGGTGGAAGATCCTTCCACACGTGTCCCTTTCCCCTTGGCCCTAACCAGTGCTCTTACTCTCTGGCAGAAATACGACTATGATAGCAGTACAGTGCGTAAGAAATTCTTCCGGGAAGCCTTATTGCAGATCACCATCCCATTCCTGCTGAAGAAACTGGCCCCTACCTGCAAGTCGGTGAGGCTCTAAGCCAGGGAGGGGCCTTGATGTGGGTGCTGGGGGAGAGGGTCTGAAGGCAGTGGGGGAGACTAGTCTCCTAATAGTTCAAGCTAGAAAAGTACCTTAGCAATCACCTCCTTCAACTCCATTTTAAAGATGCGTTCACTGGGCTCTGAGGGATGTATAAATAGAAATTTTGTACCCCTGAACTACATTGCCCAGCATCCCTTTCCTTTTCATCCCCAAGTTGCATGCTTACATTGTATAGATAAAGTTGTGTGTTCTCTCTCTCTCTCTCTCTCTCTTCTCTGGCAGCTCTACATACTCCTCTCCTACATGTGCGGTCTGGGGAAATTTCTTTCTTTACTGAGGCTTTACTTCACTAATAAACTTTATAAAATACAATGCTTGAAATATTTGGATATTAATTTTTAATCTTACAGAGAGGAGGTCACTTATCCAAGGGCACACAGATACTAAGTAGTAAAGTGATTCCATCATTAACTCTCTTATCCGAATTACCCAAACTATAGCACTGAATTTGTTAATGTCTGAAATTATAAAATCATGGAATCATAGATTATTGGTTCCTGTTGATGAAAAGAATTTTTTTGAAAAATAAAAACCCTTACCATCTGAAATAGAATCAATACTAAGTAATGGCCCCCCCGGAAAAGAGCGGTAAGGGCTAGGCAATTGGGGTTAAGTGACTTAAAGCTAGGAAGTGTCCAAAGCCAGATTTGAACCCAAGAGCTTTCAGTCTCCAGGCCTGGTGCTCTATCTGCTGAGCCACCTAGCTGCCCCTGATGGAGAGCATCTTACAATGTCAGTGGGGAAGGGACCTTAGAGATGGTCTGGTTCAATGCCATTATTTTCTAGATGGAAACCAATTGAGGCTTGCACAAATGAAGTCATTTGCCCAAAGTCATAGAGCAAATCAGTCATAAAGAAGGACTGGAACCCAGGTGTCCTGACTCTCAGACTAGGGCTCTTTCCTCTGAACTTGCTCCCATGCTTGCTTTCTTCTGTGCCACCTCAGTGGCAGGTTCTGCCTGACAGAACCAGAGACCTATAGGGAACAAAGAGACAACACAGAGTGTTCTTTGGAATACTTAGGGCATCTCAGTGCTACCCCAGGGTAGGGGCCCTGAGCTATGCGGAGCCGCCACACTGGCCAGGCATGGACCCAATGGCCTCATGTCTTTCTTTTTTAATGTTCTGTTTATGTTCTCTTCTTTTCTTATATCATTACCACTTTCCATTCACTCCAAATGATCCCCTTCCCCCCAATAGAACCCTTCCCTTTTTTTTAAACCCTTATCTTCCACTTTAGAATCAATACTATGCATTGGTTTTATGACAGAAGAGCAGTAAAGGCTAGGCAAATGGGATTAAATGACTTGCTCAGGGTCACACAGGTAGAAAGTGTCTAAGTTCAAATTTGAACCCAGGACCTTCCTTCTCCAGTCCTGGCTCTCTCTCTACCTAGCTGCCCCTGAACCTTTCCCTTTTAGCACAAATGCATTCATACAAAGTTAACATATGGGCCACTTGAGAAAATGTATGCCAAGATCTATACATATTACCCAGTCTGCAAAGAGGCAGGAGGCACAAATCATTGTCAGGCCTCTGAAGTCATCATTGGCAATTACATCGATCTGGAGCCCGTGTCGTCAGTGATGATTTCCTTTATATTGTTTTCACTGTATAAGTTGTTCTCTGGGTTCAACTTCCTTCAGTGCATATTGCTTCATACAAGTCTTCCCAAGTTCCTCTGGATTTTTCATATTCTTTAAGATGCAGCAATATCCCAGCATGCTCATTTACCACAATGTGGACTCTCCTTTCCATCCCTATAGGAACTCCCCAGGTTCCAGGAATTGATCTTTGAAGACTTTGCCAGATTCATCCTGGTGGAGAATACATATGAAGAGGTCGTCTTACAGACGGTCATGAAGGACATCATGCAGGGTAAGGGATCTACTGGCCCAGGATGAGCAGCTGGGCAGCTTTCAGTGGCTTGTCCCAATGGCGCCACACACACCTGGGAGTTTGCCTTTCCCTAGGGAGGAAGTCTTGAGTTTGGGAAGTTCTTGGCACTACTAGGCAGAACTTAGAACATCCTTAGAGCTGAGGTCTGTTGACCAGAGACTACAGAGAAATGAACTTCAACCCTTCTGGGGACAGTAAGATGACTCAACCAAGGAGGGGTGAACTTGGATCCTCAATCAACTTCATCCCCTTTGCCAGTTCCTGGGATACCTACTGCCTTGTGATATCTCTTCTACTCTTGTCATGAGCTGTTAAATCTTATATTGTTGAACTTTTCATGGCTGTTTATGCCTTACTTTCTAGCTTAGAGAAGAGTGAGGTGGCATGGTAGAGAGAGCACCAGGCCTGGAGTCAGGAAAACCTGAATTTAAATCCTGACTCAGACTGGCTAGCTTTGTGACCCACACATGTCTGCCTCAGTTGCCTCCTATGTAATGGGGATAAGAATAGCTCCTCTCTCTCTCTCTCTCTCTCTCCCTCTCTCTCTCTCTCTCTCTCTCAAGGTTATTATGAAGACAAAATGAGACAGTGTTGTAAAGCACTTTTCAAAACTTG
The DNA here is from genome assembly GCF_016433145.1 of Gracilinanus agilis. Taxonomy (NCBI): domain Eukaryota; kingdom Metazoa; phylum Chordata; class Mammalia; order Didelphimorphia; family Didelphidae; genus Gracilinanus; species Gracilinanus agilis. The sequence goes on from NC_058131.1 coordinate 285,537,607, forward strand.
AAGCTCTCTATAAACAATATTTTTAAGACATTAAGTTCAGGGAACAGCTGGGTGGCTCAGTGGATTGAGAGCCAGGCCCAGAAATGGGAGGTCCTGGGTTCAAATGTGGTCTCAGACACTTCCCTGCAGTGTGACCCTGGGCAAGTCCCTTAACCCCCATTGCCTAGTCTTTACCACTGCTCAGCCTTGGAACCAATACACAATATTGATTCTAAGACAAAAGGTAAGGGTTTTTTTAAAAATTTAAATTGGGAAATGTTTAACAACATTTAAAAAATACAAATCAACATAGATAATGTTAATTTGTAGTTTTCTAAATCAATATGTCACCCCTCCCCCATCCATTTCTATTTGTGTGTGATACCACTGGATTAGGTGATAGTACAACAGGATGTATTCAGATTTGGGTGAATGCTTATACTTAAATAGTTGTGGGGGTTCACCTTCAGCTGCTCTTGGTTGCTGTACTGGGCTGCTATTGTTGTTCAATTGTTTTTCAGTTGTGTCCAACTCTTTGTAACCCCATTTAGAGGTTTCTTGGAAAAGATCCTGGAGTGTGGTTGGTTTCTCATTTCTTTCTCTAGCTGATTTTCTAGATGAGGAAACTGAGTCAAACAGAAGGGAATGACTTGCATAGGGTTACACAGCTAGTAAGTGTCAGAGATTGGATCTGAACTCAGGAAAATGAATCTTTTTGTCTTCGGGCCCTGCACTCTATCTACTGTGCCCCCTAGCTACCCTGTGCTAAGTCGGCCCTGTGCTATTTAAAATCAAATACATCACAGGCCTAGAGACAGGAGGTCCTAGATTCAAACCCGGCCTCAGCCACTTCCCAGCTGTGTGACCCTGGGCAAGTCACTTGACCCCCATTGCCCACCCTTACCACTCTTCCACCTATGAGACAATACACCGAAGTACAAGGGTTTAAAAAAAATTGCTAAAAAAAAATCAAATACATCAATCAAAGAAGAAAGTATGAAATAAAACTCCTATCAGTGGCTTGGACGAAGGCATAGATGGCAAGCTTAACATATCCAAAGGTGGCACAAAGCTGGGGGAAAGGATAGAAATGGGATTTAGGTGAGGTGGCTCACTGAGTGATAATCCAAAGCTACAAGGACCTGGACTAGCTAGAAGGCTGGACTGAATTGAGAAAGAAGAAACACAGCAATAGGGGAAAATATAAATATTTTACGCTTGCATTCAAGAAATCAACTCCACCAGCGTGAGCTGGGAGAGACAGGGGTAGAAGAAAAGATGGGGCATTTTCTTGGATTTTAAGCCAAGAGGCTGTGGCAGCCCAATAGCTTCCAGGGAGAAGGAGGTGAATGGCCCACTATACTCGGCTCTGGTTAGATCAACTGCAGAGTAACATGGTTAGTTCTGGGCACCACTATCAAGGAAGGACACGGGAGGGTTGGCTAAAGGTTTGGGGAACATTTAACCCGAAGAAGAGAAAGCTCAGGGACAACGCAATATCTGTTTTCAAGTACCTGAAAGGCTATCCCATGGAAGAAGAACAAGATGGGTGGCTTGACCTCAGGGAGAAGAACCAGGAGGGATGGGAACCAGCTGCAGTTAGAAAGAATTTGCTGGCAGGGAAAGAGGAATGGGCTACCCACCAGAAGCTGTGGATTCCCCATCTCCATCACTAAAGATCTTCAAGTAAAAGGTAGTGGACCATTTGTTGGGTATTACAGAGGAGATTCTTTTAGGAGTGTGGCCAGTGAGGCCCCTTGCAATTCTAAAATTCTGCAATTCCATATTTCTTCCCTTGTTTCATATTTGGTCCATGATGGGGTTCTCAGTGAATGTTTGATAAATGTCCTAGGTGGCTCAGTGAATTGAGAGTCAGATGTAGAGACAGGATGTCCTGGGTTCAAATGTGGCCTCAGACACTTCCTAGCTGTGTGACCCTAAGCAAGTCACTTAACTCCCATCACATAGCCTTTATGGCCCTTCTGCATTGGAACCAATATACAGTATTGATTCTAAGACAGAAGGTAAGAGGTTAAAAAAAAAAAGTCCATGGAAGAGGCCTGACTAGAAGTATCAGGGAACAGTGGAAGGATATTGAATGAATATTGACTGAATGATCCTCTGTTCTTGTGTTCCAGCGGTGAAGGAGGCAGCTGTGCAGCGGAAGCATAACCTGTACAGGGACAGCATGGTGATGCACAACAGTGACCCCAATCTTCACCTGCTGGCGGAGGGCGTCCCCATTGACTGGGGGGAGGAATACAGCAGCGGCAGCCCAACGGAGGCTGATCTGTCTGCTGAGAAACGGCGACGGGCCAAGCAGGTCGTCTCAGTGATCCATGATGATGAGGCTGGGCTGCCCTATGAGCCATGCCCAGAGATGCTATCCCCAGGAGTGCCCGAGAAGGAGCCAGTCCCCTACCCTGCATCCCCGGACAGCGTCAAAGAGCTACGGGGCCTGCTGGCAAAGGAGCTGCGGGTGGAGAGCCCCCAACCCACTGCTGAGCCGCTCACTAATGGCACATCCCCTAGAGAGAGCCCCCAACCCCTGGAGTCTGAGGAGAAAGGGGTTGGCCAACAGGTGTCTTCTCTCAACCACATCCCCCATGAGCCAGCACCTACTGTCCCAGGCGAGGAGGCCGTCTCACCTCCCACTACTCCCATCCGACGTCTCCCTTCTGAAGAAGAAGCAGACAGTGATTGCCCCAAGCCCAGTGACAAGGAGACCGGGGAAGAGGTATCTGGCCGAGGTAGTAACCCATACGTCCAAACCACCACAGAAGACAGCACTGGTGTGCAGACTGAATTTTAGGCCAGAGCCAGGCCTTCCCACCCCATGGATTCTGGATTCCAATCAGGTGTGTGCCCCAGCTCCCCCGCAGCCCCCATCTCCAACCCACCTCACCCCAGCAGTAGGCACTCATCCTGCTGATCTTTTGGAATTGGACTCTGACTTTGGAATAGAAGCAAGCCAGACTGGATTGGGGTAGGGGGGTCGTTCACTCAATATCTACTGGAAACTTGTCTTGTTTGGGAGTAAGGAAGAGGTGGAGGGAATGGGGACAGATGGGCCCTTCATTGTTCAGGGGCCCCTCGGGCAGTGCTGATGCCAGCATCCCAATCCCCTGGGCAGCAGTTCTTTCAGGACTCCCCAGGGGCTCATCCTTTTACTCTGCCATTCCATGAATATATAGAGAAGCACATGTTTATGTGAGAGAGGGCACACTATCAGGGTAGGTAGTGACTGCTAAGCTAAATCCAAGCCTGGATCAGCTCTCAGCCCCTTCCCCATTCCCCATGTCTCTTCTTCTGTTTGAGATTGAGAGGACGGGAGATAGAAGACACCATGATCTGATCCCAACTGCAGGCTTGCTACCCAGATTTCCCTTTATCATCTGGGGGGCAAGGGAAGAAGAGGAAAGGAGAGGGTGAGGAAATAAGGGGGAAGCTGGTGCCAGAAGGGCCCCAACTCTTTCTCCGGGCAATGCTCAGATGAGTCTTGGCCTCCTTTTGACACCCTGCTCTCAGGCTTATTCTAAAGACTGGATCTTAGCTGGGAAACTGCCTTTTTTTCTGGCCCATTCTTTCAGATTAAAAAGCTTCCTTCGTTTCTCCTACTTCCCTTATCCCCCAAAGGAGTGGGAGAGGGGCAAGAAAAAAGAAGCTAAAGTGTTCTAGAAACCATTCAAGGCTAAGGGATTCCCAATAATGGGAGAGGAATGGCCGACCTAACTTCCTTGAGCATTAATACCTTCTGTTGGTCTCTTCCTCTTCCATCTTGGAGTGTTTTCTCTTGGGAAATGAAGCTATTGATCTGTCAGAGAGAAAGGCCCGCAAACTATGGCATAGGTATAAAAAAGGAGGGGGTAAGAATGGGCAGGGGCATTTTCTACTTCTGGGGAATTGAGTTTTATTACGTCCAGTTTGAGATGGGGAGGAGAACGACTATTCCCTTGTTCCATTCTAGTGGTTCTTAAGGAAACAATTCACCCATTAGAGTATTTTCAGAAGCTGTAAAGTTGAGGAAGAGAAAGATTATCCAGCACAGGAGTTCTCTTCTCATGAGGAAGGAATGCTTTGGATGCTAGGTTTTGTCCCAAGGCAGGTATCATTTATCTTGTCGGGGCTGTAATTGAAATTGTGGGTTGGGTCTTAATCTATGACCTGGGAAGTTGAAGGTGGCAGAGTTAAAGTGTTAGGTGGGAAGAAAGGATTGGTCATGGATGGGGGGTGGGGGGGCAGGTGTTTCTAGCAGGGGCAAGCGGGGAGAAATTAGTTTATGTGACATAGGAATGAAGCCAGGAAGGCACATAAGGGTATACCTAGAAGTAGAACCAGGAACGTCTGACCTATGGCATCCGGAGGCCACATGGGACCTCGGGGAGGGAGGAAGGCTTAGGTTCAGGGAGTAGCTCTGCTGGAGGAATAGCAAAGAGAGGGGATCTCCCTGGGTGAAGCATGTATTTAAAAATTCCAGCCATCTTGGATTAGGGAAGTAGAGGCAGATGCTATGTGGAAGTCCATGAGGACAGTGCTATATGGTTTTGGTTCTACTCCCTTGGTCACCAGGCCAGCCATCCCCATCCCATTTTTGGCACTCCGTGTTTTGTTTTGCCTGTGATCAGTTCTTTGGCCTTGTCTCTGCATTTCTTTCCCATTTCCTGTGCATTCTCTCGCCTTTTTAAAAAAACTGCCTGTGGCCAATTTGCCTTTTTATAAGGGAGGAAAGACCGCACATAGAGTTCTGCTTGGGCAAAGGGATCTTTTCTCTATTTCACTCCCAGCTAATCTGAAAGAATAATGCTTCGTGCCTTCCTGATCCCCACATCTCACACGTCCACATAAATAAAAAATTAAATTTGGGCAACTATGGATTGATTCACTGATCACTACAGGGGCCTCCGCCTCCCCAGCTCCTGCTGAGATGTTTGCATCGCAGCATGTGACTCAGAGGAGCTCAGGATCAGACGGGCTGCGCACACACACAGTACACTCCCAGGTGATCTCAGTCGCCCCTCGGTCCGCAGTCCAAGCTGCCTGGCTTTTTTATACATCACCGTGAGTTAACTCTTGGCACTGCAAGTGACTTCTGTTTTTATCGGACCCGTATTCCTGAAAAGTCATTCTGGATTCGGGAAGGGTGAGATCATGGCGAGTCCTTTGTGAGCTGCGCTAGAAGCCATCTGTACCAGCAGACACCCCCTGACCAGTGACTTGATCCCATTCCCCTCCTAGTAGAGAAGAAAGCCCAGGAAAAGACTGGCTTCTTCAGGATGTGGCTTGGATGGAGGCCAGGGAAGGAAATTCTCCTCCTGCCCCCCCCTTAGTCCCTCCCTTCCCTCCACCCCCTCCCCCAGACCCATCACATCCTGTGTTGGAGCAGACCAGCTTCCTGAGGCTGGGGGCTGCTTCATGTTTCCATCCTGGGCAAAAGTCTTGGGAACAACGGGGAGGGGCCAGAGGATCCCTTCCAGGCCATGTGGCCTAGTGAGTGCGGAAATACAGGGTCCTGGAATTAACTCCCTGTAATGGACAGCTGATACTCCGAAGCACACTATGAATCTTAGCCGATTCTTCTACAGACACATTCCGTTTTTAAAAATGCCTTGTAAACTTTCTTTTCCTTTTTCCTACCGGGGTCCGGCCTGAACCACTCAGGACCCCCTACAAGTGCCTTCCCTTGGGTAATTTCCAATCTGCCTCTTTCAAGATATTGTACTGAAAATATTATACAGAATGTTTATGCTTGTACTAATTAATAAATGCTTTATTTAAAGCCAGCCCCGTTGTCTGCTGCTTCTAGGGTGGGGGAGGAGAAATGAGACAGACTTTATTTGGTAAACTGCCTTTGAGGGAAGGGTCAGGTAGTCAGGGGAAGATAAGTCAGGCCTGGGTCACCAATTGTTCTAGGTCTTGGGCCTGACCTATAGTTAGAACTGAACCTGGAACTGACTCCTAAGGGAAGCTTAAAAACCACAGCCTTGCTTCTGGGAGAGGGGGCGAGGCAAACTGAGGGCCAGCTATGTACTATTAAGGGAGCAATGTTTATTAGCCAGGAGCCAAGGGATCCTGAAAGGAAGGAAGTCTGGGGGATCCCTCCCCCCCAGGTTTGGTTTATTGTTTATTGGCTGTCTAGATTTAAGATAGAGATGGAGAAAATGTGAATAATTCAGATTAAACGTGATGGATCTTATACATTTTCTGGAGTACTAGCTCTTCAGCATTAACAGCCCTTAAGTCCCCTCATTACTCCAGGATGCCTGAAAGTCATAGATGGAAGTGTGAGGTGGCATATGTGGTATTTGTCAGGAAATGGTCAGGAAAGCCTGCCTAGCAATCAATTCTCCTCCTCCCCAATAAACAGAATGGGCTGCCTGGGTACGATAGGAAACTCCTATCACCTGAGATCTGCAAGAAGTGTCTAGCTGACCCTTTGTCAGGATCAGTGGTTCCCAAACTTTTTGGCCTACCGCCCCCTTTCCAGAAAAAATATTACTTAGCACCCCTGGAAATTAATTTTTTTTTAAATTTTAATAGCAGTTAATAGGAAAGATAAATGCACCTGTGGCCATCACTGCCTCCCTGGATCACTGCAGCACCCACCAGGGGGCAGTGGTGCCCACTTTGGAAATCACTGTTCAGGATGGTGAAGAGAGAATTCATATCCAAGTGTTGATTGATCTAATTCATTTCAATTTTCTTTCTTTTTCAAACACTTACCCTCCATTCTAGAATCAATGCTAAGTATTCATTCCAAGGGCTATATAGTGGGGGTTAAGTGACTTGCCCAGGGTCACACAGGAAGGTGAGGTCAGCCCTGAACTCAGAACCTTTCTCAGGGCCCTGCTCTCAATTGGATCACCACCTAGATGCCCCAGGTCTAACTGATTTCTGAGCTTCTCATGGGAATATATTTGTATTGATGTTTTCTGTCTTATATCATCATCCCCACAATCCTTCCTCCTCCCCCCAGAGAGCTAGCCCATATAGCAAATTGTATTTTTTTAAAGAGAGGGGAAAAGAAAGTAAAGAAAAAAAAATCAGCACAACTGATCTATACTTTGAACAATTCCACATGCCAGCTGTGGCCGTCTCTGAGGTGGCCTCCGTGAAGGGGTGGTTGGGGGGCCCTCTCTAAGGTCTCCTCATGGAGGCCATTGTTTGCGCTTTCCCTCTGTAGCGGTGGGCCTCTTTTTCAGGCTCAGTCCTGATCTGCTAGGGGTGGGCGGCTGCAGGGTAGCCTCGTTTCCGCGGGGCTCCTCCTCTCCGTGGGTAGAGGGATGCGGAGCTTTCCCTCCTGCTGGGAGCAGCTGTGCGTGTGGACCCTGGCACGGGCAGTGCCAGCCTGCGGCACTGCGGATGTGGGCGGGCCTGAAGGACACCTGAAGGCCGGTCCCTCCCGTAGCCTGAGAGCCCAGCGCACCCTGGCGGCATCAGCCTGACCAGCTTTCCCAGCCAGTTTCATCCCTAACCCTTCAAAGCCAAAAATGCAGAGAAAGAATCATTGGTAATTCATGTAAATTGTCATGGGGAGGAAACTTGGCTGGGAACACTTGCCTGCCTTCTCAAGCCCTTGCTGATGTCACTATTCCTGCAGAGGAGGTGCCTTCCAACCCTCAAATTCTAGGAGTCTGAGGAGCTTCCAGGAGCCCAAGCCTCAGCCCCGGCCCTTCCTGGTAGATTCCGAAAGCTACTTGCCTTCCTGGCCCTCATCCCTAAATGGACAGTCTGTGCTCGATGCTTCCAGCTGGGAGTCTGGAGGCCCCTAAGTCGGGGTGGGGCACAGTAAAGGGGGCCAGGCTATGATAGCACCCCTCTTCCTTTTAGGCTAAGCCAACACAGTCAATGAAGTTCAGTCCAACTCTCAGGATTCAAATGTGACCAAAGAAGGAAGTGTCGTTCTTTCCTGAGGATTCAATAAGGGACCATGAAAAAAGACTGTGGTGGGACCTAGCCCAGACACAGAATGAATAGGCCCGGCTGCCACCTCTCGGGGCCCAGGCTTCGCCATTTTCAAGATGGGAGTTAATTCACTCATCTCCAAGACTCCTTCTGACTCTGGTTCTATTTTCTTCTCTCCCCATCCTCTGTCTTGTCTATTCTTGTAACTTAGCTATTAACTATTTGCCCAAAGAGAAACTAGTCTCATCTTGCCCCCTTAGTGTGACGTTCCCTGGCTGGCCTTGCTCGCAGCAGGATGCACCAACACAAAGACAGCTCAGGCACTGAGGGTGGGAAGGTAGAAATTTATTCCGGTTTTGAGACAACAGCTCATCCCTGCCCATGCACTGCACTGGGGATTAGAGGTATAAGGGGCAGTTTAGCAGCTCTACCTACTAGGGCAAAAGAAAAGAACACACAGGATGGATTTTGCTGGGTGTGCTTCATCTGCCTCCCTCCAGGTACAGTCCCTGCTGGTTAGCCATTCTCAGCCTGCAGTGTCAGTAGCCATCCCCTTGATGTGCCCCAGATAAAAAAGGAGATGCCCAAAGCTGGATTTCCAGGAGAAACCCTGTTCCCAAGCCTCATCTAGAGCACGTTGGGTTTTCCAGGCTGAACACCACACCATGTACTTTTGGGAATGGCTCCATCATTCCACACTGATCATCCCCGAGAGGTTGCCCGTCCACTTAGCTCCCAGCTTAACTGTCCATGCCCAGGAAAGCATCCCCTTGAAGACTACAACAGTCATGCATACTGAGACCAAGCTATCATTTCTGCCTTTGGTCAAAACCAGATAGGACTCCCTCCAAGTCTTCACTGGGTCTTTGTACTCCTTTGAAGCAGGGAATGTAGAACAGTCAGATGTGCAAAGGATGTCTTTTCTCCTTCTGGGCAAGATCAAACAGGACTCTTGTCCACTGAGGTCCTCCATGCTTTCAGTGAGTCTTTAGCCCTCCCTTTCTCCGGTAACTTTTCTACCTTCCTCTAAGGCAGGATTTTTAATACTTTGAGAACATGGCCTATATTGACAGCCAGGGGAAGTAAACCCCAAGTTTCCAAAAGCACAATAGATCACAATCTTGACCTCCTAAACCTGTTCTAATGTCCTTTCTTCCTGCATAACTAGGCTAGGCAATGGAACAGGTAGGCTGGTCCTGTTCCTTCAGTCTTGTAGGAACCTAAGGAAGTTTTCTGCTCTTATTGTGAGATGAGAATACTATAGTGTCCACACTCCCAACACTACTCTACCCTCTGACTCCTGTTTCTAGAAGCACCCTGAAAAACCAGCCTCTTCATGGGCCTGGTGATGAGGGAAGCATGTATAAATTAGCAAATTATTTATCTTAGTAAGAAAAAAGTGCTTGGAGATCAGAACCCATCCTCCCAGCTGGTGAGGAGAGAAGCTGTGAGGAAAGGGCCACATGCTATCTCTGATGGGATTGGATGGAGGAAGGAGAAGCAAGGTCCCAGCGCCTTATACCAACAGCCTGGTGTAAGTCAGGGAACAATCCTAAGCCAGTCTGGGGTCTAGGAACAGTCTACTTCCCCACTTAGCCACTGTGGTAGATGCGGATACACTGCACGATGTTCTGGCGACACAGTGGGCAGGTTTGAAGGGGTTGGCAACAGGACTGGCAGCAGCAGACATGACCACAGTTGAGGAAAATCATCTGGGCCTGAAAATAAAGAAAAGAATAAAATGGGCATCCTCTTAGGCAAAAAGCCATTCCCAGGACTCCAAAGCAAAAAAAGAGAACTTCCTACAAAAACAAAGCTGGGAGCATGATCCAGGAGAGAGTGGGCACAAAGGCATTTGGAATGCCTGGGTTCCCTCCCCAGCACGTATCAGTCAGCCCTTACCTCTCGTTCTAGACACACTACACATTCTGAAGCCTGCACATCCAGCTGTGCTGGGGGCGCTGTTGGAGTCACAGCATCAGGAGGTTCTTCTGCAGAGACAGGTTCCAGGGCCTCTGGGTTCTCCCCTTCCACAGACTTCAGCAACTCTGCATGGTACCAGAGGAGACAGACAGTGTTCACAGTCAGATGTGCGCAGTGATTTACAATTCGCAAAGAGCTTTCACATCTATTATCTCACCTAATCCTAAAGTTGCCAGAGAATACTATTTCTGTTTTATAAGTGAGGAGACTAAAGTGACAAAAAGTTAAGAGACCAGCAAGCTTCTAAGTTGTTTTTCTGAGGGACACAAGTGGAATACCACGGTAGGTTGAGAGTGACATTCAAGAGGCCCAGGACTGAGATTCTGGCCAGAGCTCTTTCTTAAAAAAAAAATTTTTTTAACTAAAAGTAGGAAATTGGCAAAAAATATTGACCAAAGAGAGGTTATCTCTTTACTTTATGGTATTTTAATAAATAAAAAGTTAAAAGAAAATCAATGGACAAAAATTTTTTTTGTAATAACCTTTAGCTTCCGTCTTCCTATCAATTCTAAAACAGAGGAGCAGCAAGGCTTAGGCAATTGGGGTTAAGTGACTTGCCCAGGATCACACAGCTAGGAAGTGTCTAAGGCTAGATATGAACCCAGGTCCTCCTGACTCCTGACTAGTGCTTCTATCCACTATGCTACTTAACTGCCCCTCGTCATAGCTCTTTCAAAGATGATCAGATCTTACTCATTCTACAACTCAGTTTCCCACTTTGTAAAATGAAGATAAAAATCATTACTCATTCATCAAACAAGAATCAGGTGTCTGACAAACGAGCAGTAAGGCTCTGTAATATCAGGTGCCTTCTCTTGGAAAGTTTTGATGTAACATGCTCATTTGCAGTTTTCCTGACTGTCAGCAGTACCTGGTAGTGTTTTTGCCACATCCAGCAGCTCTTGGGCCCTCCTGATCAGTGCATGCTGCAGCCCAGTTTCAGAAATGCCCATCTGAAGCACAAACAATCAGAATTTTGGATTTTGACAGGACCACAGAGATGACCTTGTCCCCCCACTTGAAAGCTGGGTACATCCCCAGGAGCTGGAAAGCTAGCTCCTCCCAGGGACACCACAGCTCTGCAGAAGAATGCCTCTTCCCAGAGATGAGTCCTCATTCTTTGATCTAAGCCCTGACCCTAGAAAACACTGTGGTTCCCAGTTCTGGATCTGAAATGCTTTACCCAAATCAGGGGGAAAATAAAGAGAGCTGAACCAACAAGGCCAAGGCTGTACACTAAAACATGACCCCAACAAATTCAATCTAGCCACTGCATTATGACAGCTTTGGAAACCATAGTTCAAAAGGCAATGGAAACAATATATGGCTATTAAATGAAACTGAACCTACAGAGAATCAGACTGTCCTGGAAAAGACTGGTCGCTAGAGATTCCTGGTGAGATAGGAAGATATATATGTAAATAGTTGGGAGAAGGCAGCCTTATCTAGGTCAGTTATAAAGGGAGTTGATGCAGATTTGCTCGGTCCCAGTAGAAATTCAGTAGCCTATAATTTTTTCTGGAGATCACATGAAATCTACCAGGCTGATTTTAGGCATATTCCATGGGTCATGGGGAACCCAGTAGACATCTTATTTAGATAAACAGCCCTTTACAACCAGGAGGCACATGTTTAATAACAAGCTTTGTTAAGTGAATACGGTCAGGATCAGAATAATACTCCTGTCTCCCCAACATCCCCAAAATCATCTAACACTCAGTTCTCTACCTTGGCCAAGTCACTGGGGCTCATGTGGCTCAGCATGTCCAATGAGACACGATGGTGAGCAAAGATGGGAAGATAATGTTCAGCCGAAAGCTCTACCAGTAAGGTCACCAACTGCTGTTCCAAGCCCTCCTCCTAGAGGGGAGCAAAAAAAAAAAAAAAAAAAGGCCAGTTAGATCAATGGTGTCAACTTAAAAGATCCCTACCAGCAGCAGAGTAACTTAGAAAACCACAAATTAGCATTATCTATGTGGTACTATATTTTTATTTATCTTGTTAAACTTCTTCCTGTTATATGCTTAAGGCCTGTGGACCACAAGTGAGTTAGATCACAAAGGGGCACTTACTTTGCAGTGGCTACTAAAAAAAAAAATGGGAGAGGCAAGGGAAGAAGTTTTCATTTCATAAACAAGACCCCCAATCTCTTCAGAGTGAGCACATTTTAAGAATGAGAGAGAGAATCCCATTTTTAAAAGACTATACTGCACAGCCATCCAGAGTTCTAGAACCCTAGAGAAGTAGAGTGAGGCCTATACTTATAATCTGAAAAAGAAAGAATTCCTATACCATGGTAAACATGAATTGACATTACCTCAAGACCTCTAGCACATTCTGGTAAGGCTAGCATAAATTTGGCCTCTGGGATGAACCCTAAAGACTACTACTAAAGCATCTTATGGGGAACCATCCAAATACTGCCTGAATTTGCCAGCGAAGATCTGACAAGATTGACAAACAGGGCAACTTGGCTGGAAGGAATCAACAGAGGGAATCCACTCCCATTCTAAAGAATGACAATCTCCCCCATTTAAGGTATTGCTGGCCTTTACCTGTAGTTTTAAGGACAAGGGCTTCTGATTTAAAAGGCGTTGATACTGAATCAGCCAGTAGTTTTCCTGCTTAGTCTCACTTTTGGCTTCCATCTCCAGCTGTCAAGAGAGAAGAGCTACATTAGTTTCAATGTCAAGAAGTTAGCTGATCTTTCTATACAGGAGAAGCCCTAAAGAATGGTAGCCCACCAGAACTTTCAAGTATTCATCTTGCCAACTCTCAGGAAAAACATTTGCACTGCAGAGGGTCTGCAGAGAAGATCTACTTCCATCTATTGGGCTTCCTCACTACAGTAGTTTATCTGTAAGCTGAGGAGGGAGATCTAAGGGCTATAAGAGAACCTTCAGTTTTTGAAGAAAACAGGAGCATTCTGACCAAGATGGCTAGACACAGGATTACCAGTTTGGACTTCTAGAAAAATGAAACAGAGGGAAGCATCCATCTGATTCCTTTAAAAAAAAGTCTCCTTTGTCCTCAAGTAATCTTCCTTGAAGGATTCATCCCAAAATTACTCCCTTCCAACTGTGGAGCAACTCAACACACGAAACACAGTCAGACTGTAGGTCATCCCTGGAGGGAGGGAGGGCCATTTTTCTCCCTCCAGATTCTTTATAGAAAAAATGTGATTAAAATTAACACCAAAGAGCAAAATGCACTGACTAAAGAATGGATGAGGGGGTGGCTAGGTAGTTCAATGAACTGAGAGCGGGGCCCAGAGACTCGGGAGGTCCTGGGTTCAAATGTGACCCCAGATACTTCCTAGTTATATGACCCTGGGCAAGTCACAACCCTTATTTCCTAGCCCTTACTGCTCTTCTGCCTTGGAACCAATACATAATATTAATTCTAAACCAGAAGGTAAGAGGTTTTTTTTAGAATAAAGAATGTTTGAATAAACTATGGCAAATGAATGTTATTTCACACAAAGAAATGACAAATATGAGGAATTTAGGACAAAGAGAAGCCTTAAAAGAACTGGAACAGAGCAAATTAAAGAGAAACAAAAGATCAGCATACATGATGACAACAATAATTAAAATAAATACAACACAAAAAAACCCTCAGTTTTGATAAATACAATAACTATTTGATCCTGGAGGTCAAACAAATACAAATGGGGAATGTGGCATATGTTGACATAAATAGTTGTGGCAGTCAGTTTTGCATGACTGTTTTTCTTTTTTATGAGAGGGTTTGGGGAGGAAAAGGGGGAAGTTTTGTACAGTGTACAACTGTAATACAAAAAACAAAACCCAAAGATATTAATAATTAAAATAATAATGTGAACATTGAGGGTAGCCTTGATCCCTCTATTATTTGACAGTGCTCCTGATCTGGCCTGGGGACCATCGTAAAGCAAGGGGTCAGGCCAATTAGCCTGATTTGCTGATAAAGTAGAAAAGGTGCTACTGGTGTGGAGGGTGACACACAAAGCAGGCTGGGGATCTCAAAAACAAAGCTCAGAGACACTTACCAAGATTCCTTGCAGCTCCTCTTCTCGCTGGCTTTTCTCTTTGAGTAGCTGCTGCAGCAGGGAGCTGAGGGTCCGGCGTTGCTCTGAGATAATTTCCTACAATGTACAAACAGACTCCTTTTCCATCCCCTGACTTAGACTATCACCCACTTAGAGACAAGAATAAGGAATGGGGTGTTATCAGAACCCCAAATCACAGACATTTCTTCAAAGATGATGAGGAATACTGACAGGAACATCAGACATATCCATGTCTCTTGAGTTGTGGCCCCATCCACCTGCCTCTTCTCCCAGTAGCCCCTACCCTATCCTGAGGTTTAGCTGGGGCACTGTGTTTCTCACAAGTTATGACAAGCTGTGAGTCTAGAGAGATCCTGGTGGTCTTTGCTGCCCATTCACCTCCTTCCCTGCTTTTCCAGGATACTAAGCTCCTCCCACCTGCTCTGAGTGTCACTGCTGGGCACAGGAAATCCCAGTGATCAGCTTATCAATGAGAAGGGGCTAGTGAGAATGAAAAAAACACAAGTAGAAATGACAACTTGCAGAAAAGCCAGTCTTGCCCTGAAATAAGCCTGAAGGTAGATGCAAATGAGGGGCAAGCCTGTTACAACTGTCTCATGGCTCACACACTTTATATACCTGGAAGTAGGCCCTTGGGAAATGCATGAAAGAGGCCCTTGAACCTAGCTTGCATCAGACCACCAAGTGAGGCCTCTATGGAGATGGAGATGCTGCCCTGGATGGAGACATTTAGAACATCAATTGTTTCTAGTACTCTTTCCCCCTTCAGTCAGAAAGAGACATAAAATGCTACATCCAGATGAGACTTTAGACATAATCTAATCCAGGCCTTTCATTTCACAGATGAGGAAATTGAGGCTTAGAGCCAGGAAGTGTTGTGTGTGAGAACCTGGGTGAGGGTAAGAGCTGAGCTAAGAACCCCAGATTCCTGACTCCTACCCTAGTGTGTTTTACACTGGGCCAACAAGTACTTTTGGATAACTAACAGAGTGGCCTAGCTTGAGATTGGGAGGGCAGCTTTGAATTTATAGTTATTCCAGGCACTTCCCCAGAGGCCATTCTGAACAGGAAGGGCTGTAAGGGTTGGCAATCAAAAGTGCAAAAAGATGGAATGGGTGAAAAGATTAGCTGGTTGGTCATAATTTAAGAAAGCCCAAGTCTCCCTATCGACAGATATGTCAATGGGACAGGGCATTCAAAGATCCTGGTGTCAGAGAACATTTGTTAGGGTAAATGTATACATTAGAAAGGACACAGAAGTCACATCCCTTGAGGCTGGCCTGAACTCTCCCTGCTCCCTCTCCTCCAGAGTATCCTCCCAAAGTAAAAAGTGCATCCCCAAAATGACAGGATGGCAACAAAGTGAGCAGAAGCTGCAGGCCTGGAAGCATGAGTTAAACAGATGGAGTGCCCACTGGCTGCCCCATTTTAAAACAAAAGAAACACAAGATGATAATGACAATGACTCACATTTCTATAGTGTTTGAAGGTCCACAAAAGTGTCCCCGGGAAGGGGCTTTGAGATGGAAACTCACCCAACTCTTGTACTTCAAAAAGAGGCTAACCATCCCACCTCTCCTGACTGGATTCAGAACAATGTGCATGTTGTGTTTTCATGCCTGCCTGGTGTCTCTGAATCTACCTAAATTGAGTCTGCATCATGGTTTGGGGAATTATGAAGTGTTAAGTCTAGAAGGGACCTTGGAACATCAAATGTTAGAACATAGAACATAGAATGATAGAACTGGAAGGGACCCTAGAACACAAAATGTTAGAACATAGAACATTAGATTTGGAAGGGATTTTGGAGATCATCTAGTCTAATCCCCTCACTTTATAGAGGTGGAAATAGGCCCAGAGAAGAGAAGCAACTTGGCCAAAGGCACACAGTAAATAAGGGGCATATCTGGGACTAGAACCCAGGTCTCCTCACTCTCAGACCAATGATCTTTCTCTTACAGAAATTCCTAAATCACACATGGACTGATTTGGAGGCTGCAGAAAGCCAGAAGTGAAATGCATGGGGTTGAGAGATCCCCTAAGCAAAACCCATTGCAGGTGGAAGGGATGGAGCGAGACCAGAGAACCCTACATACCTGCAGTGCCTCTGTGTCCAGGGTTTTCCTCTTTAACTCCAGCTGTGTCAACTGCAATAACTCAGTTTCTATTAATTTAATCTAAACAGAAGATGAGACAGTGTTTTTTAACTTACATTTACAAAGGATTGACTTACTCTGCTGTAGAAAAACTGCCCTAAAGGATGTTCCAAATCAGCCCTTCTGGGAGAGGTTGGAATTTTAAAATGATGGAAATTCTGCCAAATCCTTTTAATTACTTCATAACCAAATATTCTCTTCATTACTCAGAAAAGATGTTCCAGAAGCTGCAATATTAACAGGCCTCTTACTAGCCGCCTTCTCCTGCACTCCCATTTTAGCTAAATTGTTTCCTCCAACAGCCACTAGAGTCCCAAGGAAAGACTCATGTTATGCTAAGAAACACAAAAGATGCTTCTTGGCTTTTCACATAAGATAACAGCTCAGGAATACTAGGAGGCGGCTGTTTTGGAATATCAAAATCACCCATACCTACAGCTTCTCAAAGTGGAAGAGTCTCCTTTCAAAGCCCCCAAGGGGAAGCTTGAAGTTCTAAGCCAGTTGCAGGGAGAAGGAATGCAATGTGAGACACAGGGCCCAATTCAGCCAGGGATACTCCTGACTTGTCACTCCCCAGCCAATCATGTGAAGTTGCACAGAAGAGCTTCACATTGGGCAATGTGGAATTTAAACCAGTAAATAAAAAAGTAAGTCATATCAGGAAAAGAAAAAGTCATGCAAGAATGTAAAACCTGTATATGCTTAATGATGATGCAATGAGATTTTCCCCAGCTTAATAACTTAGCAAACAATAACAATCCAATGTTCTTTACAGTTTACAAAACACCTGGATTCGTGTGATCTTCCCAGCAACCCTGTGGGGCCAGTGGGACACTATCCCTGTTTTATAAGAAAGGAAACTGAAGTTCAAAGAAGTGAAATCAAGAACAGAGCCAAGCCTAGAACTCAGGTTTCCTGGAGTACTATAACATCTTTCTCTCCCTCTCTCTTTTCCTTCTCTTCCTTTTCTTTCTTTTTCTTCCTTTCTTTCTCTCTCCCATCATTTTCTTTCTTTTTAAAAAGTTTTATTGATACCTAATAGTTTTTCTAATACCCATCTGAGGGACGGTAAAGATATCCTGTCTCCAGTTCTCCTAGGAAGGAATCAGTATCAATCTCAGAAATATCTCTGGAATTTTCCCAGTGGATAGTTTTAGATGAATGAAGCAGTGGGATTTTTCTTAGCTCACTAGAAGACTTAATGGGCTTCAGCAAGAGATGGCATGAATGATATAGGGAATGAGCCTTCACCATTTATATTATACAGCAGACAGGCTTTGCAACCATGTTCAAATTCATTTTCAGTGCAATTCCTACACATCTGGTAGCAAACAATCCTCTATTGCCAATAGGGTGTTTAGGAGTCCTAGTCTTGTCCTTGGTATCACAGTACAGTTGACTAACTCAGAAGACAAGCAGTACTCATGAGTATTTTCCCCAATTTGGGATTATCACGGGAAAAGGCAAGTTGATGGAGACAACAGAAGTGTGGCTTGTATGAAGCAGTTTTCTCCCCTAATCAATCACAGAATCAGACTTAAATCAAAGGAGCCTTTGAGATCTAGACCAACAAGGCCAATGAAGAAATATGTTTTACTTGACTATGCATATGTATTAACAAAGATTTTGGTTTTCTTCTTTTTTCATGGGAGGAAGGAAGAGTAGTGAAGGAGAGAAGATGGAGTTTTGCTCATTAAGAAAATGTTTAGAAATTATTTATTCCAACTACTTCATTTTACAGATTAGGAAACTGAATCCCAGATAGGTTAATGGGCCAACTAAAGTAACCTGATGAGGTAGTGGCAGAGCCAGGACTAGAATCTCAGTCCTCTGATTCCTAGTGCAATGCTGTTATACAGTCAAAGTCATGACCTTTTCTTAAAATTTCCAACTAAGTCCTGGATAAAACCAAGAACCTCAACATGATGATGAATTTAGAGTCATAAAATATGAAGTCTTAGAGGTAGAAAGGACCTTAGAAGTTATGTAGGCCAACCTCCAACTCAGTTCAGGAATCCCTTCTATAATCTCCCAGGCAATTAGTTGGTCATTCAGCTTCTTCTCAAACACTTCCAGCTTTGAAGAGCTCATTAAAGAAACCTATTACATTTCTGGGTAGTTCTAGATATAGATAATTTTTTTAAATTCTGAATTGAAATATTGCCTCCCTGTAACTCTTTCTCAGGTAGTCCCCATTCTCTTTCCCTCTGGAGCAAGACTGCAAATATGTCCCATCTTGAACACGACAACATTTCAAACATCTGGAGCCAGCCATCACCAGGTTCCTCTCTCCTGAGTGAGAAGATGTACACGATATTTAGAAATCCCAAATGGGTTTACCTGTGGTGACCTGGAGCTCACCTGGTTTCTGATCTGCCTGTGCATGAGATCTTTTTTGACTTGAAGAGCTTCAAAGGCAGCTTTCTGCATTTCACTCTGTAACAAAGAGTGCAGGGAGTTGCATGCTGGGAGCTAAGATGGCAGAGTAAAGGGCGCTTCACTTGCCCAAACCTTACATACACACACACACAAAACAAAATAAATCACCTCAAAACAGGGGTTGAATTCTGCTTAGCCAAGTTTGAGAACTTTTTTCCACTGAAGGTTACAGGCCCAGAGAAAAACTGAGGGCCACAGGTAAAAAAGGAAGAGAATTTAATTTTTTTTCTTGAAAAAACTTACAATTCTCTGTTCACTGGCTTTTAAAGTTAAAACCAGGAACCATCAAATCTCACTCAATAAAAGTAGTCAATAGTCAAAAAAATTTAAGGGTAGTAGACAAAAAGGTAAGAGGGAGAGCTTAGTGGATTGAGAGCCAGGCCTAGAGATGAGAGGTCCTAGGTTCAAATCTGGCCTTAGACACTTCCTTGCTGGGTGATCCTGGGCAAGTCACTTTACCCCCATTGCCTAGCCTTACTGCTCTTCTGCCTTGGAACTAATACATAGTATTGATTCTAGGACGGAAAGTAATGGTTTCCAAAAGAAAAAAAGGTAAAAGGAGGAAAGAGAAACACAATAGAAAAGATGTTTAGAAAGTGAGAAATAAAAGAAGGAAGAAAAGGGAAAGCAAGACAGAGGTAAGGAGAAGAGTATAAAGAAGAGTACCATATGAGTATTTAAGGACATTTTATAGGTCTTTGGAGATATGGAAGGATAACATTATCACCTTGCCCTTTGCATTAGTGGTTATATCATTAACTATTGTTCACAACTCTAACCCTTGATCTCGGAGAACATCCATGCCACTTGGGATAGTTATTGCATCCCAGCAGGAGGTGGCATTCTTTTAGGAATATGGTTAATAAAAATGTATCACCCAGAGACCCTGATAGTTTCCCATTCCTGCTGTTTAATTTAGGTATAGATGCAAAAGGCTTTGAAAGAATGCATACCCTTTGATCCAGCAATACCACTGCTGGGTTTGTACCCTAAAGAGATAATAAGGAAAAAGACTTGTACAAAAATATTTATAGCTGTGCTCTTGGTGGTGGCAAAAAATTGGAAAATGAGAGAATGTCCTTCTATTGGGGAATGGCTGAACAAACTGTGGTATCTGTTGGTTATGGAATACTATTGTGCTCAAAGGAATAATTCCATGAACTGGAATGACCTCCAGGAATTGATGCAGAGTGAAAGGAGCAGATCCAGGAGAACATTGTACACAGAGACTGATACACTGTGGTACAATCGAACATAAAGGACTTCTCTACTAGCAGCAATGCAAGAATCCAGAGCAAGCCTGAGGGACTTATGAGAAAGAAAACTAGCCACATTCAGAGGAAGAACTATGGGAGGAAAAACACAGAAGAAAAACAATTCCTTGAACACATGGGCTGGATGGGGATATTATTGGGGATGTAGACACTAAAAGATAACTCTAGTCCAACTATCAATAATATGGAATTTGGTCTTAATCAATGATACACGTAAAAAAAAATAATAATTTAGGTATAGAACTGAAAATCTTAGCCATACAGCTGCCAAATTCCTCAGGGAAGATTTTCCTTTAGGGGACAGTTTTTACCTTGCTGACATGGAACAATGTGAAGCCAAGTTTCTGGAGGTTTAGAAGCTTTTGCCAGAGCTCTGGACTCTGGCTTCCTTTTTGGCCAAGCTTCCAAACTCCAGGTGACAGTTGTCTGCTTAGCTCCCCAACATACCTCCTGCAAAATCTGGCTGATGGCTTTGTTTTGATCCATCTGCTGCCAAGCTAGGATCTGCTGGAATCTTTCATCCATTTGGGCCATGCTGTAAGAAAGACAGTGAATGAGCAAAGCCTTCCTCCATCCAGATCCAAACAGGAAGAAAGGAGAGAAAAATAACCCATGTCAGTCAGAGAAATTGCATTTATGATGCCTCTAGCAGAGTGGGGAAAAGTTAGGTTTCTGTTTATTGTTCAGTCTGGTTCTTAGGAACCAAACCTATTTACCTGCCTGCCTTAACTGATCTATTTGGTTTTGTGCCCCCAGACTCAGGAATAGTACCTAGAACCAGCAAGAACAGAACCTAGACCATTCCTTTGGTACTCCCACTCCTAGTCCTGTGTATAGCTTCCAAAGGGCTATCTAGGATTGATAACTATCACAGTCATGCATTCAACTCACCAATGAAGGGTGAAAAGACAATTTGAGTGCCACTTTACATGGAAAGAAACAATGAAAGAGAGATCATAGGACTCTGAGTTGGAAGAGATGTTTGAAATTATCTAATACAATTCTCATTTTTAAGAAACTGAGGCCTGGGGAAGGAAAATGACTTGCCTAAGGTCATACTGTTATTAAATATTGGGGTAAGAATTTGAATCCAGGTCACCTGACTCCAAGTCCATGCTCTTCTCACTACATCTCAGTCTCCTCTCAAGAAACAACTAGCTCAAGATCACCCGGTGAGTTTATGGTAGAGGAAGGAAGAGCAGCTACAGACATCTCAGTCAATAGCCAAGGGTTCTAACCCAGGGCAACCACACTTCCCTGCCCCTCCACAGCCCCAGCCCTCTTTAACAGGCCTATGGTTCCTTCTGACCTTACCTGGAACAAGCTTGCTTGACCAGATTTTGCTTCTGAGACTCATAGGTCATTTGAATGAATCGATTCTTGCAGCTCTCGGTCAACATCTGCTGCATGGCAGCTGGGGAAAACAGGAAAGCACTGTCATAATCATCCAGGATGACACTGGAACACTGTAGTCCTAACTTTTTTTTTTCAAATCCTTACCTTCCATCTTAGAATCGATACTATGTATTGGTTCCGAGGCAGAAGAGTGGTAAGGGCTAGGCAATGGGGTTTAAGTGTCTTGCCCAAGATCCCACAGCTAGGAAGTGTCTGAGGCCAGATTTGAACCCTGAGGATCTCCCGAGTCCTGACCTTTTTAGTTGACAATTCAACAACTTACAAAGACCTGTCCTGCTATGTAATTCACATGATGCAGCTTTGAATATTCCCAAGATAGAGATGCAACTATTAAATTAGCAGATACAGTATTTAGCAAAGTCATATTGTTTTATAAAAATTGCTTGGTTCCCAAAATTCCAATTAGTCTAGAAAAGAGTAAACATATTAACCAATATCATATCCCTGTCCATAAGTCATCTCACCCTCCTTCCAGACTCTACATTTAAGCTTCACTGGACTAAATCCTCCTGGCTATCTCAAAGAGCAGGATGGACCCATCCCAGAAGGAACACTGCTACCCTCGGAGAACCTCAACTTGAAACCACTCTAATGGAACAATAAAGCAAGGAATCAAGAAGCAGATGTTCTGATAAAATCATTATTTTGAAAGTATTATACTGGTCTTCTCCACTGTATTGCTTACTAACGTGAAAATGTCAGCTATATATGATATTGTGCTTTGTACGCTGGCTGAACAAAACTGCTAGATGCTGGATTCTAAACTGAAAAATTAATATTTTAATTAATAAGTAATTGCCTCATTTGCCTAGAAAAATTCATAATGCACAATTTGTATATTATTTCAACTAACCATAATTCTGACATGTGTAGGCTTTCCCCCATTACCCTGAATAATGAAGAGTAGGTTATGTCTCCCCAGGAGATGACAGGAAAGAGGAAACTTATCAGCCTCAAAATACAAAATATAAGCCACAGCCACAGATTTGCTAAGTAAATCTCTGCCAGCTGCCCAGCACAGGTCTTTCTATTATTCCCCACATGACCAATGGCTCTATCAGTACAGGACTCAGCTGCCTCTAAGACTTACAGGCAATCTCTCTTTGGCGTAGATTCTCAGTCTCCTCCTGGGTTATAGCCATTAGTTGCTCCATCTTAATTCTGTAAAGTTTTCATTCGTTCAAAAAAAAAAATCAAACATCAAATCCAGTTATATCAAGTGAAGATGCTCACTGGATATCCTAAAGCTCCAGCAGTGATTAGTTGGATTCTCTTAGGGAATGAAAGGTGCTGGCCGAGGGGTGAATTTTTAAAAATCCCACAGTAGATCCATCTCCAAAGAAAGAACTGATGGAGTCTGAATGTAGATCAAAGCCAATCATTCTTCACTTTATTTTCTTCATGTTTTTTTTCTTATGTGTCTTCCATAACATGATGAATATGAAAATATGTTTTGCATGATTGCACACATATAATCTATATGAAACTGCTTATTGTCTGAGGGAACAGGGGAGGGAGGGAATTTGGAACTCAAAATGTTAGAAAAGGAATATTTTATTTTTTCCCAATTATATGCAACATATAATTGGGAAAAAATAAAATATTACTGTATGTAACATATAATTGGGAAAAAATAAAATATTACTGAACAAAAAAAAATCTCACAGTAGGAAAAACTCTTAACTCATGGATGAAAGGGGGAACATACCAATTAACTATACCAACTAATACTAGAGAAGGCCACATGTTGATGTGGACCCATGGTAGCAGCCAAAATGACAGTGGGATATCCTTGATAGTATTTTAAGAATCCAGGTCACCTTAGAATATAAATTTCTAGTGGATATTTCAAAAGAATCTAAAGCTAGTAATTAATTTCTAATCTAATCAAAAGGATTCTCAATAGTAGCTAAAATAAGATAGATATTCATCCCCCAAACTTTGGGGAACTTTTTCGGTAAAAGGTTTTGACCTAAAGAATTAAGAATTAATTAAGAATGGAAGGAATGCCTCTTCTCACCCACCCCCCAAAAAGCAACTAGCTTATAGCTCCAACAAGCTTTTTTTTAACCTTCTATCTTAAAATTGATACTAAATTTCAAGACAGGAAAGCAGTACGGACTAGGCAACAGGAGTTACTTGGAGTTTCAAAATGATTTGCTCAGGCACACATAACTAGGAAGTGTCTGAGACCACATTTGAACCTAGAACCTTCCATCTCCAGGTCTGGCTCTCTATCCACTGAACCACTTAGCCACTCCACCCCCACCTTCCACCCACCCCACCCCCGCCATCCCTCAATAAGCTTTGGATAAGATGAGCACTTACCTCTCATTTTCTAGTGACTTCAGGATTTCAGAACTTTTCCTTTGTCTGTGGAGAAGATCAAAAGGTTCCTCAAAGTGAGATAATTTCATTATCACAAGAACCTGTTCCTGTATACCTGATATATCTGAGGGATTAAAGTACCTGGCACCAGGACTGGGCACTAAGAAGTTAGCCAATTAATGCTTGTTGCTTAAAGAGAGCAAGGCAAATCTAGCTCTCAGCAAAATGGTAAAGGAGCGGGAATTTGTCTTCTAAGGCCTCTCTTCTCCTCTGCCATGGCATGCTCCAGAATCCCTCATTTTCTCCCAAGGTCCACCATCTTCATCATAACCCAGACCCCCCCCTTTACAAGAAAAAAACAAAAATCCACTGCCAACTAGATGTCACTTTGGAAAGACTCTGATGAACAAATCACCTTAAAACAACAATGATGAAATCCCTTTCTTCCGAGGCAAACTGCATTTTAAAGGGCTGATGCCTTCATCCCTTCACTCCCAAAATGAATCTTTAATGGTAGAATCTTAGGCATCTGTAATTCCTGATAGGAGATATTTCTTAGCAGGGGGCCTTCTCAGTGCTCCACAAATTCAACTATAGAGGCAGTTGTCCATGTGTAAAGATTGGCTTGGATGCCAAGACTGTGATATCTCTAAGAATAGGCTAACTGCTGGAGGCTGGCACCCTTGGGAGACAGATGATTCCAAAACAAGACTTACCTCTGATTATCTTCAAGGAGCCTCTGAATCCGGCTTGAGATACTCTGCTCTGTCTGCTTCAGTTGTTCTTGTAGACGCTGACGCTCTCCATCCAGGTAGCGCTGATGCTCACTCAGGCCCTTGTCCAACCGAAACTGCTCCTATGGCAGAAAGAAGAGCACATAGGAAGCAGGGAAGCTTGCAAATCCAAGGAGTCAGAATTCTGGTTCATCAAGAAGTTGGGATGTAGTTGCTTTTAGGGTCAGCACTAAGGGGAAGGACAGAAATGAGGAGCAAACTAATGAAAAAAAAAATGTGAAGGAAGGTGTGTTATTGGAATTTGGGGTTCTTTGGGGTTCATTGAGCTTTAATATTTAGATATATGATATAGACTTCCTGTGGACTTTTAGGGGACTTGGAAACTACATTTCCCATGATTCCTCTTACGGAGGAAGTGTGATTACGTAGACAGAGGTATAAGACTCCTGAGGTCATTGGGAGATGCAATCTTTCCTATGAAGCAGCCAGGAGGGCAGGAGGTAATGGTGAGCAATTTGAATTAGATCTTAGCAGGTGCATGGCCTTCTTAATTACCAATATGCCTTTAAATAAATTATTAATACTTTTAATATCCATCTATATCAATATTATTTTTAACAATGGGGGCCTAGCAGTACCAGATCTTAAAGTGTACTATAAAGGAGTGGTCATCAAAACGATATGGAGGGGCAGCTAGGTGGCTCAGTGGATTGAGAGCCATATCTAGAGGTGGGAGGTCCTAGGTTCAAATCTGACTTCAGACACTTCCTAGTTATGTGACCCTGGGCAAGTCACTTAACCTACATTGCCTAACTCTTGTTCTTCTGCCTTGGAAACAATACACAGTATTGATTCTAAGACAGAAGGTAAGGTTTATTAAAAAAAAAAAAACTAGATAGATAGATAGATAGATAGATAGATAGATAGATAGTTAGTACTGGCTAAGAGACAGAAGAGTGAATCAATGGAATAGAGTTGGGGTAAATGACCTGAGCAAGATAGTGTATGATAAATCCAAAGACCAGCTTTTGGGACAAGAACCCACTATTTGACAAAAACTGCTGGGAAAAGTGGAAAACAGTATGGGAGAAATTAGGTTTAGATCAATATCTCACACCCTCTATCAAGATAAATTCAGAATGGGTAAGTGACTTAAACATAAAAAGGGAAATTATAAGCAAATTAGGTGAATATAGAATAGTATACCTGTCAGATCTATGGGAAAGGAAAGAATTTAAGACCAAGCAAGAGATAGAGAATATTACAAAATGTAAAATGGATAATTTTGATTACATTAAATTAAAAAGGTTTTGTACAAACAAAATCAATGCAACAAAAATTAGAAGGGAAGCAACAAATGGGGGGGGGATTTTATAACAAAAACCTCTGACAAAGGTCTAATTTCTCAAATCTATAAGGAGCTAAGTCAATTGTACTTTAAAAAACTAAGCCATTCTCCAATTGACAAATGGTTAAGGGACATGAATAGGCAGTTTTCAGATAAAGAAATCAAAACTATCAATAAGCACATGAAAAAGTGCTCTAAATCTCTCATAATTAGAGAAAGGCAAATCAAAACAACTCTGAGGTACCACCTCACACCTAGCAGATTGGCCGATATGACAGTAAAGGAAAATAATAAATGTTGGAGGGGTTGTAGCAAAACTGAGACAATAATGCATTGCTGGTGGAGTTGTGAATTAATCCAGGCAATCTGGAACTATGCCCAAAGGGCTTTAAAAGAATGCATACCCATTGATCCAGCAAAGTGGCAAAAAATTAGAAAATTAGGGGGTGTCTATTGATTGGGGAATGGCTGAACAAATTATGGTATATGATGGTGATGGAATACTATTGTGCTGAAAGGAATGATGAGCTGGAGAAATTCCATGTGAACTGGAAGAACCTCCAGGAATTGATGAAGAGCGAAATAAGCAGAACCAGGAGAACATTGTACACAGAAACTGAAACGCTGTGGTACAATCAAATGTAATGGACTTTTTTACTAACAGCAATGCAATGATCCAGGACAACCCAGAGGGACCTAGGAGAAAGAATACTATCCACAGCCAGAGAAAGAATTGTGGGAGTAGAAATGCAGAAGAAAAACATATGATTGATCACATGGTTCTATGGGCATATGATTGGGGATTCTGGCTTTAAATGATCACTCTATTGCAAATATTAATAATATGGAAATAGATTTTGAACAATGATACATGTATAATCCAGTGGAATTGCTTGTTGGCTCTGGGAGTGGGGAGGGAAGGGAAAAAACATGAATCATGTAACCATGGAAAAATATCCTTTTTAATTAATTGGGGGGGAAAAAGAAATGAGAAGCAGATAAATGTCAATGTGTTCACAAATCCCTATCCTTCTGAGTGATCTCTCATTACAAAAAGAAAACACTGGCAAGAAAGAGATGATCTGTGGTCCATTAGAGATTCAGAGAATCTTAGCAGGGAATGGGATCAGAAGAACCTTAGAGATGATTTGGTTTAACTCCCTCTATTTTTTTAACTTTCTTTTGAAATTTTCTTGATGCCTTTTATTTTTCATACCAACCATTTCCAAAATGCAGCCCTTTGCCTGAACACACTCACTCTTTTTTTTAAACCTTTACTTTCTGTCTTCTTATTAGTTCTTTTTATTTTTTTTTAACAATTACCTTCTGTCTTAGAATCAATACTAAATATTAGTAACAAAGCAGAAGGGCAATAAAGCTACATAATTGGGGTTAAGTGGCCTGCAGAGTGTGAGTGAGAAAGGGACTTTCCCAGAGAGATGTGATCTCCATGTGGGAATGAGTGACTTAGCTAGAATTCAAACCCAGAGCCACAAATCCATTTGACAAGGCTCACCTAGGAAATATCTGAGGCCAAATTTGAACCCAGGACCTCCTGTCTCCAGGCCTAGTTCTCTATCCACTTAGATGCTCCCTTGGTATCAGTTCTAAGACAGAAGAGTGGCATGGGTTAGGCAATTGTGTTAAGTGACTTGCCCAAGGTCACACAGCTTAGAAATGTCTGATGTCAAATTTGAACCTAGGTTCTCCCAACTCCAGATCTGGTGCTCCATCCAATGTGCAATTATTTAGCTGCCCCTAGAACACTTTTTTGTACCAAAGTAAAATTGTTTAGCAGAACTGACAGATGAAACAGGGTAGTGGGATGAAAGACCACTGGTCCTAAAGTCAGAGGATCTGGGTGGAAATCCTGTCTCTCTCCCTTAACTGTGAGACCTTGGAAAAGATGATTCATCCCTTAGAGCCTTAGTTTCCTTCCCTGTAAAATGAGGGGATCCAACTGGATGACCACTAAAGTCTCTTCTAGCTTTATATCTAGGATCCCATCCAGCTCATTTGACAGAGTCAAGGTTCACAATGGGTCCTCCCATGCCAAACCTAGGACTCTGAGCACTCTACTACATAGCTTTTTCCCAAGTCAGGATAACTCAGAGTTGGCAGGAAATCCACAGTGATGTCACAGAAGGTGACTAAATTTGGGATGTGCTAAATATAAACTTCTGTTTGGTAGCAAGATCAGGAAATTTGACCAGATCTAAGTAGTGATAAAATAGAATGATTTAAAAACTTGGTTATCAGCCAAGAATGTGGTAAGTATGAGTTGCAATCTCCAAATGATATGATAGTGACATATCTCACCAGTGACAGTGCCAGCCAAACCACGGCTTTAAGCAATACTGGCAGGATCTGTCGTCCCTCCATCCCCACTTCTTATAGCTTTCTATAAGCATAAAACTGAGGGAGATGTGATCTCAAATGTCAGTCTTGGAAAGAGTCTCGGGAAATAAAGGCACCAGGACAGCACTCACACTGCTAATGACTACAAAACACTAGTTCGTATTCCAGTCATCTGGAATTCATATACAGGGAATGAAAGTGGATCACAGAGGGGAAAGAGAGTCAGGTCTCCAAGAGGATCAGTCATGTGAAAGCCACTTCTTTGTATCCTTCCCTTCTCTGCATCCTATCTCACTATGCCAAAAAAATGCACTGGGGGACCAAAAAGTCAGGTCTGTACCATGCTAATAGCAACTACTGGCTGTTGCCCATGGACCTACAAGAACATACCTCTTTGACAGTCTGTAGTATCTCATCCTTTTGAATATTGCTTTGCTGGAGAAGCTGGGCATGCTCCCGCTGCCCAATTTCTAGACGACGTTCAAATTCTAACTTCTCCAGCATTTTCTGTTCCTGGGAGAAGAGGGATCCAAAAAGTCAATGCAGGAAAAAAGAATGTGCTACTCCCAGATGTTGTTCTCTTCTTAATCAAGGTCAATATAAATGGAGGGAAATACTCCAACCCCAAGCCTGAATATTATTATCTCTCTCTCTTTTTTTTAAAAATAGCCATTACCTTCTGTCAGTACCAATTCTAAGACAGAAGAATGGTAAGGACTAGGCAATTGGGGTTAAGTGGCTTGCCCAGGGTCACACAGCCAAGAAATATCTGAGGTCAAATTTGAACTCAGATCCTCCTGACTCCAGGCTTGGTGCTCTATCTACTGTGTTACCTAACTGCCCCTCTGAATATCTCTTGATAACATAGAACTTTTCACAGTGATGAAACCCCTAGAGGCAGCACTACATGGAAGTGGACAACAGGCAAAAATGCTGGAATAAAGTATACAACCATAAGGGTTTTGGAGGCAATGAACCAGAATAGTTAATGTGTGGAAATTGAGTTAAACACAATACATCACCTGTCCTAGTTCTTTCATGCCCAGGAAAAGTTCAGGGACCAAAGTCAAGGTTACAGTGAGAAAAATAATACCTATACTTTTACAGTCCAACTTCTTAAGAATTACTGAGAGATAAAAAGTCCACCGGGGATAGAGGGATATTTGGTTTGGTTGGTACATTAGGTTCTTAATTGAAACAGTTACAGCTTGTTTCAGCAGAAAGCCAGGTTAAATCTGGTGTTTAGCAGGAAACATTTTCTGCCCTGCCTCATCAAAGGAAATGTATTGTTATAGCTAATAAATATCATATTGGAGGTTGATAAAGCTGTTATGGGTAAATATTAATTTGTAGGCATGAAAAGAAGGCCGGAAGCAGTTTGGTACATCACCAAAACTGTTTATTCTCAGGAGAAGTAGGGATAGGAAATGGGAGGTAGGAAAATAGAGAATATAGATCTAAATTTATATCACTATGCCAAAAAGTAACCCCTATACTAAAGTATCTAATAAACCCTAAAATCTGACTGCTTTCTTTGCAGTTTCTTCTTGCCTGCAAGGCCTACTCTGTCTAATTTTATATTAACTTCCCTAACTATCTTAAACTAACTTACTGATGAACATTAAACTGATAATGAACTCCTTAAAGTAATATATGAAATCAAACTGTCAGTAGAGAGTCTGCCTATCACAGTTGACAGACAGTGCAGCAGCTCTCCTGGAGTTCTGAGGAGAAAAGCCCTCAGAGTGAGGCCCTTCTCCGCTGGGAAGAAGAAGCCCTTCAGAAATAGACTCTTTCTTAACTTCATATATGAATTCCAACTCTCAGCAGCTAACTGCCAGATATTCCTGACAGAGAACATGATACCAAAACCCCAGGCACCCTGCTCCATAGGAAGACAGAGAAAATTGAGTCACTTAAGTGATTCTTTCTCTTTCTTATAGTTTTTCTCTTAAAGAGACGGAGTTCAAATACTGCCTCTTAAAGAGACAGAGGGTGAGAGCTGTTTGTTGCTAGAGACAGCATGCAAATTAAAAAAAACCTTCCTTTGACCTAAAACTTCTGCTCCTAATGAGACAGAGGGAAATTACAAAATTCCTTCTAACAGTATTATACTTCTATAAGAGAGGGAACTGGAACTCTCTTCTCTGTTCTCAGTTTGTTTATGTATAAATTGAGGCCACTACAGCCTTTCTCTCCCAGTCTCTCAGAGATACTATGAGGATAAACAACGATAATAAAATGAATATTTGTGTAGTCAAACTTTAAAGAGCATTCAACATACATGGATTTCATTTGAATGCTACAGATACTATTATCCTCATTTTACAGTTTCAAAATATGATACTCAGACAAGTTAAGTGACTTGCCCACAGTTAGCAAATGTCACAGACAGGAACTGAAAGCAGGTCCAAGATTCAGCACTCTCATCAACTCTGCTGTCAACCAGTAAGAGAGCACATAGGAATGGTAATACTAGTTCTTTTCAAAGACAATTCTGTTACTATTTCTAAAAAAAGAAAAATTGTAGTTGAATTCTGTCTTAGAGAGAATGAAACGTTGGGTTTTCCTAACACATCCACTTCAAACCCTCCTGTTTTGGCAGGCTTCCATTTTTCAAAGACGTAGAACTTCTGTGTGTTTGCTCACCTTTCTCTTCTCATAATCTAAGAATTTAGTCTGAAAAACAAAAAATAATAGCAGTTGAGAGAAAGGGGCATTGGCACAAGGACCCCAGCAGTCCCACCTAACACTTAGATTGACAGCAATCTTTTTTAGTACAGAAGATTGGCTTGTGGAATAAAATCAAGACAGGAGGAAAAAGTGTTGGAGCTTGTGCTATGCATCCTTTGGTGGCCAAAGGCCATTAACCACTTGAGAGTCTCAATCTGGCGATGAGTGCCTCTGAGCCAGAGTACTGATCCTCACCTGCCACTCAGTCTCCTCCCTGACATAGCTGCAAACTGATCCATCGGTACTATCCACCGAAGTCTCTCCTCCATCTCTTTCCAACACTGGGAGCAAGAACTGGGAGGGTGGGTAGTACTCAAGCCCAGATTCTGAAAAAGACCAGGGCCAAGCCTATCAAAATGACAACAAAGGATGAGGACCTCAGCCAGAACGAGCCCCAGCTGGTCTTGAAGCTAAACATCCTCACAACCTTTCTACTCTCCAAGATGGATTCTTCTAATCAGAAGAATCTTCTCTCTGACAAACAAAACTTTCCAATGAGATTACTAAGCCTTCTTTGCCTGAGAACAATCACCTGCGGATGTGGCCCTGTACAGAACAGAACATCGGAAAAGGCAGGGCCTTGATTTTGCTAAATAGAGAAGAAAATCAATATTGGTAATAGAAGTAGGTAAAGCCCAAACCTAAATAAATTATTTACAACATTTACATTTGGAATAGACAATGGGTGGGTATCTGATAGGAAGGGAGACAAGGAAAATGGTCCAGGAGCTCCTAGGATCTGGCTCATAGGTGCAATAAAGCACATATAAGAGGCTTGAAGAACCTTCTGGACAAATCTCACTTCCTATCCAATGGCTATACTCGGGTTTCAGAGCTTCATGTTGTGACAAAAACAACACCCAGAAACCAAACCCTAGGTTTTACCTTTGCAGAGAAACTGCTGGATGGCCTCAGTACCCATACTACACACAGCCTCAGGTGGATAGACCATGGAAGAAGCATCAAGACTCAGAGTCTGCAAAACATCAAGGGTGGAAGGAAAGCCTCCAACATACCTGCTATGTCCAATTCTTCCAATATTCATCAGCCTGAGGCTAGGTCCCTAGAACTTAAAAACAAAAAGCAAAAACAAAGAAACTTTGCTCTACCAATGAGGAACACATACACTGTTTTTAACTCTTGGGAATGTCACATTATCTCATGTCACACTGCTCTCTTCAATAAATTTTAGAGGGTTCCTAATAATTCCATAATCAAGGACAGATTCATCTGTCGACATTTAAAGTCCCTGTCAAAGCCCCCACTTTCTGGATTTATTATATACATTAGTCCCCTTCAACTATTCTATAGTCAAAACAAACTGGCCTTCTTGCTGTTTCTCACAACCAAAATTCTGTCTCTCTAACTCTATTTCCCATCTCCATACATTTGTCCAAGCTCCTATGCCTAAAATCCTCACTAATTTTCTAATTTCTTTTGAAGCTCAGCTTAAGAGCCAGCTCTTATATGAGGTCTTTCCTGATTCTCCCTATCCCCACCAGCTGTAGAACTTTCCCTCCCAAATTACTTTGTACTTATTTTGGATATATTTATATGTGTACGTTAGCTCCCCTAACAGACTAAATTCCTTGAGAAAGGGACTATTTCATTTTTGTCTCTGCATCCTCAAGGCCTACAAAATGCCTGGCATATAGCCAGGGCATAATAAATGCTTGTTTCTTGATTTAATTTCATAAAAGAGAGAGCTATTCACTTTGCTGATGAGTAAAACCAAGATGCAAGCTGTGAAAGAATTATTCTAATTTACCTCTAGGGTCCGGACATGAGCCAGCATCTGGGGCAATCTCTCTATCAGATTTTCACTGATGTCAAGAGTTCGTAAGCTACGAAGTTCCCCAAGGGTGTCAGGCAGCTCCTTCAGTTTGTTATCTAAGGAAAAATTCCAAGCACACAACTCAAACTACTGACAGAGTATTACTACTGAACTCATCTTAATAAAGCCTCTGGGTCTGACACATTTCAGGGGCTCAGTGTGGTCTTCTGTTACTTATTCCAATATATTCAATATATTTAGCATGGTCCAGTCTCTTAAAAGACCTTGACAGCCCCAAATAGAGATGCTAAAGCCCTAAATGGAGAAGTTAACTTGTCCAAGATCAAGCAATGAGAAATAAGTAAAAAACTGAGTCCCTCCAGGTCTGTCTTCCAACCCTACCTACTATTTATACCAAAATGCTTTGAATTGAAAAGCCATTAAAACCCTGTGTGGGAAATAGGGGATCAGTCGACTGAGGAAAGAAGCAGCTATGACTCAGTGGTGAAGAGTTCAAATCTAGCCTCAGACACTTCCTAGCTGAGTGACACTAAACAAATACCTTTAGCTTCTAACTACCTGACAAATCCATTGAAAAAGGAAATGACAAACCACTCTAGTATCTTTGCCAAGAAAACTTCATGGACAGTTATAGTCCAAAAGGGTCAAGAAGAATTGGACATGACTGAATGACTCAACAACAACTACCAGGGAAAAAAATCTTTGTATCAAATATCTCTAATAAGGGTTTGTTATCCATAAAATATAGAAAACTAGCAGAATATATATATATATATATATATATATATATATATATATATATATATATGTATATATATATATGTATATAAAATACAGAAAGCCATTCCCCATGAGAAGAGGCCAAAATACTTGAACAAACAAGTTTTCAAAATGACCAAAATCACTAATAAGAGATGAAAATCAGAACAACCCTGACACTTCCTCATACACAGCAAATTGGTGGAGGAGGGGAAGGAAGGGAAGGAGAAGGGAAGGGGAGGATAGAAGTAGTTTGGCTCCAAAGGGATATGAGAAGCTACATCCTCCAACTTCTCTACAAGGTGAGAGACCCACAAGGGTAAAAGATTGCATATGGCATTAGGGATAGAGTTTGTTTGTTTTTCTTATGTGTTTATATGTTCTAGTGAATCTTATTTTTTTCTCTCCTTCATTTAAGAAAAATTATTTGTCATAAGAGAGGGCTCTCTAGGAAGAGCTTGAGGAAGGATATGGAAGAAATCTGGGCAACATAAAAACAAAGATAGCAATAAAATATATTTTAAAATATATTTTATAAACATAAAATATATACATATATTTTAAATCTGTGATAAACCCAATCTCTAATCAATGTGAGGTTCATTCCTGACCTTAACTCAATTGGTCTGTGGCAGCTTTTCCTTAAAGAATATAATTTCCATATCTGCTCAAAAGCATGTACATTCAGGAGTCCATCTTGCTCTCATACCTTTCACATTGAGGGTCTGGAGTTGGGCCAGGTCCCCGATGGACTGTGGAAGACATTTCAACTGATTTTTTTCAAAATTCAATACCTAAGACAGAGAAAAGAAAATAAGAAGAAACTAAAAATTCTCTATACCAGTTTCCCCAGGATAACAACAGAGCTTCCACTGGAGGGGTTTTAGGAGCCCCACAGATACTACTGGGAAAACATGTTTGAAATTCATCTCTCAATTTCTCAGTGATCAATTAAACACTTATTCAGGTCTTTCAGCCCACTTGGAAGGATGTCTCTTCCTAATACTTCTTGCCCATTTCATTAAGCATTAGTATTTTCAAAGAAGGCGAGAAAAAAACGAGATGTGATAATGAGATTAAATCTACCCTGTCCATTCTTAGATTTAATCACCAAAAGTGAAAAACAACCCCACTTAATAAGTGGGAAGTCTGTGACCCATTTGTGCAAGAGTAGGTGACGAATCAGAATTGACTGACTGCCCCCTGGACAGTCCTAAGCAAAACATCTGTTGTGATTGGACAAGTAAACTAAGAGGAAGGCACAGGAAGTGACGGGGGAAAAGAAGCACCTTTAAAAGGGAGTGACAACATCCTGTGGGCGAGTTCTTATTCGTTTTCCTGGAGTTGGAGCTTGAGTTGGAGACGCTGCTTGCTGGACCTGAGACCTGGGACCTTGAGACCTTGGTGAGACTGTTCTTAAATCTTTCCCTTAGAACTACACATGGCGTGTAAAGAAGACTGACTACCTTAGCCTCCCTGAAGGTACCAGCCTCCCAGAGGCTCCCTTGATTGGGAGAAGCCCTTGTGCCTAACCCCTTGTTAATTGACTTTTAGGCTCTCTAGCTGGAATCTCTGGAGCCCTGCCAGAGTAAAATCAGGGAATGAGTACATAGTCTAGTTCTTTAAGCTAGATCTCTTACTCTACCCTCTTCTCATCTCTCTATTTCTCTCTCTCCTATATTTTATAAATAAATTACTAAAATCATTTTAGAATTTATATTTATTCAATTCTTGGCAACCATACCTTTAAATATTAATATCAAAACCAAAAATCCCCTTTTTCCCTTTTACACAGGAGTGGATAGCTGTGCTTGTCTGGCTTTCACTCCTCTGTGCATTTGGTTCTCTCAAACTGCCCCTACTTCTGTGTCCAGGGGACCTAATGTCATTCTAATAGCCTCCCAAGTTCACAAGCTGGAAATTCTTGATTTCTCACTCTCCCTTGGGTCCCTCCATAGCCAAAAACCTCTGTGACCTCCGCCTCCACCACCTCCTTCATCTCCTCACATTTCTGCCTTCTCTTCCCTCCACAGCCACCACCCTAGCTCAGGCCCTCATCACTCCTGACCTGGACTCTGACCACAGCCTCCTATTTGGTCTCCCTCACTTGGGACTCTGCCCTCTCCAATTCATCCTCCACACAGCAGCAGCCTTTGGGTTTTCCTTAAATGGAGGAGGTCTGGCCATGTTACTCTTCAGTCAGGAAACTCTGGTGACTCCTTGTTATCTGTAGCATCAAATATAAACTCTTCTGTTTGGCATTTAAAATCCTTTACAACCTGATCCCATTAAAAAAAAAATTTTTTTTAAACCCCTACCCTCTGTTTTAGAATTGTTATTAAGCATCAATTCCAAGGCAGAAGAGCAGTAAGGACTAAGCAACTGGGGTTAAGTGACTTGCCTAGAGTCACACAGCTAATATATGTCTGAGACTAGATTTAAACCCAGGACCTTCCCAGCCTGGCTCTCTCTCTATCGAGTGAATCACCTAACTGTCCCAACCTGGTCCCACTCTACCTTTCTAGTTTTATTATATGACTCTCCTTCACATGTACTCTACTCTAGCCAAATTGTCAGTACTATTCCTTCTATTTCCATCTCTGTGTCCTTGCCCTAAGCAAAGAATATACTGCATCCTAACTTCTGCCTCTTGGATTCCCTCACTTCCTTTAGGCTCAGCACAAGTATACTTTCTACAGGAGGTTTTTCCTGAATCTACTGGCTACTAACATTCTCTAAAGCAAAGGTGTCAAATTTGAGCCTGTAAAACTCCCAAGGGAAGCCCCAATGAAAGTATAACTGGGAAAGGGTACCTAGGTGGCTCAGTGGATAGAGAGTTAGGCCTAGAGACTCTGAAGGTCCTGGTTCAAATCTGGCCTCAGGCACTTCCTAGCTGTCTGGGCAAGTCACTTAATCCCTACTACTTAGCCCTTATTGCTCTGCTGCCTTGGAACCAATATACAGTATTGATTCTAAGATGAAAAGTAAGGGTTTAAAAAAATAATTTTTAAAATGTAATTGGGAGGGGGCAGCTGGGTAGCTCAGTATAGTGAGAGTCAGGCCTAGAGACAGGAGGTCCTAGGTTCAAATCAGGCCTCAGACACTTCCCAGCTGTGTGACCCTGAGCAAGTCACTTGACCCCCATTGCCTACCCTTACCACTCTTCTGCCTTGGAGTCAATACACAGTATTGACTCCAAGACGGAAGGTAAGGGTTTAAAAAAAATGTAATTGGGAAATGTTTAACAAGATAAATAAAAATATAACATCGA
This sequence comes from Gracilinanus agilis, assembly GCF_016433145.1. NCBI lineage: Eukaryota > Metazoa > Chordata > Mammalia > Didelphimorphia > Didelphidae > Gracilinanus > Gracilinanus agilis. The sequence goes on from NC_058131.1 coordinate 285,574,133, forward strand.
TAATGTTAATTTGTGGTTTTCTAAATCAATATGCAGCCAGCAGGGATCCATTTCCATTTGACTTTGACATCACTACCCTAAGCATAGGGTACAGGAGAATATAAGTAGGAGATTAAGTTGGAAAAGTATATTTCAGTAGTAGGAGTGGAAACCAATGTTACTTTCTATCCTTCTCCAAATTAACTTGTATCTATTTTATAGACATCTAAACAAGTACATGTTTCTCCCTGCAAGATTACAAAATCCTCAAAGGTGGAGATGAGTTTTGCTTTTCATTGTTATCTCCAGTGACTAGCACACAGTAAAAGCTTAACTTTAATAAATATTTACTGATGATTAAAATTAAGAATACTTCAGTGATCTTCCTAAAGCACAATTCTGAACATATTCTGCCTTACTGCTTAATAAAGTGCAAATATCTTTCCCTATAATTCAAGCCCCACTATAACTTGTCCCCAATAATCACAAAACATATTATTATTTGAATTTTCCAGATAGCAACTGATTTATTTTAAGAGGTAACACAGTATAATGGATACAGGTCTATGTTCAGAGTCAATAAGCCTGGGATTCAAGTCCTACCATTTGGACAAGTGACGGCTGTATGATTTAGGGCAAGCCACTTGTAAGTGACTCAGCTCTGTAAGACTAGAAATTACAGGGAGTAGCTAGGTGGCTCAGTGTTTGGAGAGCCAGACTGAAGGATCTGGGTTCAAATCTGGCCTTAGACACTCCCTGGCTATGTGACTCTGGGCAAGTCACTTAACTCCCATTACCTGGCTCTTACAGCTCTTCTGCCTTGGAATTAATATTTAGTATTGATTCTAACAGGGAAGGTAAGGGTTTAAAAAAAAAAAAGAAAGAAATTACAACACAAACATCACTCTATTAGGAAAGGAAACTCTCTCCTCATCCGAAGAAACCACAGTCTTGTCTTTAAGAAACAAACAAAAATTTCTATAGGTCCTTGAGGCTTGCAAAATGCTTTTATCCCAACAACCCTGTGAGTGAAGTAATGTAGGTATTATTCTCTTCATCTTATAAGTTCTTTACCAAAGAAACTAAGGCTTAGAGAAATGAAGTGAGTTCTGCACAATCCCCTACCTCTGTGGGTCAGGACCAATCTGAACCCAGATCTTCTGACTCCAAGCCTCATACTACAAGGTATCCTTCCAGACTTATCCCCCACTATTCTTCTCATACACCCAATGCTCTAACAACATTCTGTTGTTCAGCTGAGACCCCAATCGGGCATTTTTTTTGGCAAAGATACTGAAGCAGTTCATTATTTCCTTTTCCAGTTTATTTGACAGTTAAGGAACAACAGGGTTAGGTGACTTGCTCAGGATCACAGCTAGTAAGTGTCTGAGGCCAGATTTGAACTCAGGAAGATGAGTCTTCCTAACTTCAGGCCTAGCACTCTATCTACTGCACCACCTAATTGCCAAAATTTCCCAAACACAACCCTGGGCTCTCTCATCAGTCCTTTGGTCTAACTATTTGCTCTTCTCTCTATCTACAATGCCCTGACCCACCCACTCCACCTAAGTCTAACTTCTCTTTCAAGGCCTGAATCAAATGCCATTCCTCTAAGAAACCTTCCCTGATCCCTGGAAGTGTTCTCTGCTACCTCTGAATTTCCACAGTGCTCTGAGACTTTAGGATTTTGCTGTCGTGATCTGTCTTTGGTGGGAAGCAATAAGACAAAATGACTATGGCCAAGAGAACAAAGGCCTTTTGCTTAAGAAGAGGTAGGCTCAAATGCCTATTATTTTGTTTTTTTTATATCCCTAACTTCCATCTTAGAATCAATTCTAAGCATTTGTTCCAAGGCAGAAAAGCAATAAAGACTAGGCAATGGGAGTTAAATGACTTGCCCAGGGTCACACAGCTAAGAAGTGTCTAAGGTCACATTTGACCCCAGGACCTCCCATCTCTGGGCCACTAGCTTTTTTGACACTGCAAGAACAAAGTGCAGAATGGAGGGAGAGCAGTGCCCTTCCTGAACCTACTTGCCAAAGCCTAATGGCCCATTCCTCAGTCCAAGAGACCACAGTTCTGAGTGTGGAGTATACCTGAAGAGATGTTAGCTGTCCAAGAGCATCAGGAAGAGTTGTTAGCTGGTTATCATGAAGGTCCAAAACCTGCCAAAGGAAGACAAATCTTGTATACATCACTGGTCAAAGAGCTGAAAGGGTTTCAAACAGTGCGTTCCATAGACTCAAACCTACTACATACAATCTGCATTGCACTGGGGCAGGCCTCTTTCAGGAAGGTCAGGTGGGGAAAAGAACACTCTAATAACGGACACTTTAGTTTTCTCCTCTCTATCCTTTAAGGTCCAGCTCAAATTCTGTCTCTGTCATGAAGAATTGCCAGCCCAGAATCATTTCTCTCTCCTCTGAAATCACAACTTTGTAATTTGTAATGGCTCAATCCACAATGAATCCACTGCTTTATGTTTCATGTATTGTTGTTTGTATTTGTTCTTTCACTTCTCATGTGATGTTTGCATTCCCAATCAAACTGTAAATTCCTTGTCCTTCAAGACAAGGGCTGTGGGGCAGCTAGGTGGCTCAATGCCAAGTCTAGAGGAGGTCCTGGGTCCAAATCTGGCATTAGACACTTCCTAGCTATGGGACCCTGGAGGGGCAAATCACTTAATACCAATTGCTTAGCCCTTCCCAGTCTTCTGCATTGGAACTGATCCTTGTATCAATTCTAAGACAGAAGGAAGAAGTTTATAAAAAACAAAAACAAAAATGATGAGGTTTGTGTCTTGTTTTTGGTATCCCACCTAAGGCTTAGTACATAGCATTTCCTCAAAAAGCATGTAATGACTGATCATACAGAATTAGTTACAGAATCTTGAGAAGGACCTCAGGTCACCATGGCTAACTCTAGCTCAACAATAATATTTCTGCAACATTCTTGTAATGAGTATTTCTTGGCCTCTCCTGGGAGGCTTCCAGTAATGAAAACAGCATTACTTCTTGAGGAAGTTGAGTTCCCTTTTCTACATTCCCATTGTTCTAAAGTTTTTCCTTAGGTTTGATTAAAATCCATCCCTCTACAGATTTTAACTATTGCTCCTTGTTCTGCCCCTTGGAGCCCAACAAAATAAGCTTTATCCCTCTTCCATACAGCAGTCCTTAAAAGAAATCTCTCATGACTGACCTAAGTCTTCTCTTCCCCAGGCTAACCATCCTGAGGCACCTCATCATCTGGGTCACCTAGTATTTCAAATCATGCATATTGTGTTCTGGGAGAGATTATACGCAGACCTGTGTAATGACAAACCTAACTAGAATAGGGTCCTCTTTTACTTTACTTTTAAAAAAAAATTCTTCCCTTTTGTCTTAGAATAGATACTAAATAAGGGCGAGGCAATGGAGGTTAAGTACCTTGCCCACAGTCACATAGCTGTGAAGTGTCTGAGGCCAAATTTGAACGCAGGACCTCCCATCTCCAGATCTGACTCTATCTGCTGAGCCACCTTGCTGAGTCTGTACTTTACTTTTAAATCACCCACAAATTGAGTTTATTCCCATTCTTGTTGCCTGTCACTACAGTTGTATTATATCCATGAAGAAGTTGGCAAAACTTTTCAAATCTCTAAATAACTGAAAAAGGAACCTGGCCTCAGGCCAACATAAAGGTCCTGGAGGAGAGCTGGCACATTACCTTGATGGTTCCAAGGCTCAGGAGGCTGCAAGATTTGGGAACCAATGAAGTGAGGTAATTTGTATGAACAATCAACACCTGGAAGGAAGTTGGAATAGTTTTAGAGCCAAAAGGGTTTCCAGAATAAGCATCAGCATAGCCTAAGAGTGAAAGGAAAAGTATGTGTACATTTGAAAGAGAGAGAGAACCAACCTTAGCATCAGAGAATTTAGCACTGACTGGGCTTTGGAAACTACTTATGCAAGTGTGTGAAGGAAATTTACCCTCCTCCCTTTCTGGGGTCACACAGGTGATTTCATTTCCTGTCAATTACCTGCATACCTGGCATCAGCCTGAATGTGACCCTGAAGGCTGGGGGTGGGAAGTCAAGAGGTTAAAAAAGGGTTAAGCAGGAAGTTCAGGTACTCTCTCTGTCTCTGGAACTCTCCCTACAAACTTCCATGCTGGGGGGACCACGTGGAAAAGTTACATTAGGGCCCCTTTTCTGACTCTCTCTCATCTTCCATCTATGCAAATGATCCTAATAAATTTTATTAGAATCTAAGGACTGACTCCTTATTTTAATCAAAACACAGGGGTTCTCTTAAACTGAGGGAGGGGTGGGAAAAGGGACCCATGAACTTGGTTGGGGAAAAAAATCTATTTCCTTATTTTCACTAACCTCTACCTGAAATTGACCATTTTCTTCAATTATTTAAAAAACATTCTGTGGGGGCAGCTGGGTAGCTCAGTGGAGTGAGAGTCAGGCCTAGAGACAGGAGGTCCTAGGTTCAAACCCGGCCTCAGCCACTTCCCAGCTGTGTGACCCTGGGCAAGTCACTTGACCCCCATTGCCCACCCTTACCAATCTTCCACCTATGAGACAATGCACCAAAGTTCAAGGGTTTAAAAAAAAAAAAAAAAAAACATTCTGTGGAAACCCTGGGGTCCATAGGCTTCCTCAGCCTGCCAAAGGGGAATAGGACACACACAAAAAGGTTACAAAGCTCTGGTCTAGGCCAAACCCAGCACTTGACAGAAGAGGAAAGAGGGACCCTGAGAGAAGAAAGGATTTGCCCAAAGTCACAAAGCAAGTTAGTGGCAGAAGCAGAACTGGAATCCTACCTCTAAATACAATGCTCTTCCCACTCTTACACACAAAAGTACAGTGGAAAGTGCACTAGAACACTAGAACACAGGATCTGGGTTGAAATCCTGCTTTGAGTATTTGTGTGACCCTGGGGAAAGTCGCAAACAGTCTGGGCCCCCATTTGCCCTTCTTCAACATGATGGGCTAACTCTGACTAGAGTTTTGATCCATGATTCCAGAAGGGCAATGATCAGCAACTTCTCCACTGCAATCAGATGTTCCCACAAAGGACCATGTGTTTAGCACCATAAAAGGCCATTTATTCCAACCACAAACCTAATCTAGTTCTGTCTCAAGCAGTTCTGAAAGATGGTGGCTCAATCTCTGTTTAAATACCTGCCATGGCTGGGAGCCTGCTGTTTTGTTTCAGTTAAAAAAACACTGAATTCTGACCAGAGTTAGGTGTGTTTTTTTGAAACATTAAGGGCTTTGCCCTGGTCTCCCTTAGGAGATTCTCCATGGGATGAAGATGGAAATCTTTTTTCTAATATTTTTCTATTTTTTTCAGTTACATGTAGAAATAATTTTTGACAATTATTTTTTGACATTTTAAAATTTGGATTTTCTCCCTCCCCAAAGGGTTGAATAGTCTGACATTATACCTGTACTTTCACATAATTGTGAAAGGGAATTTTTTTATCTTAATTTAATCAAGTACTTGGAGTGCTCTATCCTTTTAACTTAATCAATCAAGAACTTAAAGTATCCCTACTTAACTCTTAGTAAGTCACAAACAAAGAAAATTCAAAGGCTGCCTCCCCCACCAGTTCTAGGCGAGGAGAGCTGATGAGTGGGGAAAATTGTATATAAGCAGGAGCCTGAGAGAGATTTAGCTATTAGCTTAGAGAATGTGAGCTCTGGTGAGATTCTTGGTTGTCTTGGCCTCGTGTATGCTGAAGATTTTCAGCAGTTTTCAGCATCTTTTGGCTCTTCGGATTTCGGCTTCCTGATCTGGACTTTTGGATTCTGGTGAAGATTTGGCTTCCTGCAATGGAGACTCAGGCTGAAGAGGGATGCTTATGGGGGTGACACTCTTGCCTCTTTGGCATGAGAGATTGCCCTTTGCAGCTCAGCCTCTTCTGCATTGGTTTTTTTTGTTTTGTTTTGTTTTTGTTTTGTTTTGTTTTGTTTTAAACCCTTAACTTCTGTGCATTGACTCATAGGTGGAAGAGTGGTAAGGGTAGGCAATGGGGGTCAAGTGACTTGCCCAGGGTCACACAGCTGGGAAGTGTCTGAGGCCGGATTTGAACCTAGGACCTTCCGTCTCTAGGCCTGGCTCCCAATCCACTGAGCTACCCAGCTGCCCCCTTCTGCATTGGTTTTTGGTTGGTTAGAATGTCTGACTGGAGACACTCTCGTGGACTGGTAGGATTCACATTCATGGTCTGAAGGCACCAGGATTAGGACTTAGGGTATATTTAGCTAGGTGTTATTTTCTACCTCCTTCCAGCATTTCCCTCTTTACTATTTCTACCCTGCTGTAAAAAAGCTACTAAAGCTACTGAAATGCTCATAGTTTAATTTCTAATTTTTATAAATGGTGACCACAATAATTCTTTTTAACTCAAAAATTTAGTTAAACCATTTTTAACCCTTACATAATACATATTTCCATATTGCTCATGTATAGTGATAGAAGACACATATCACACATACAGCAGAAATCTCATGAAGGAAATATCATGGAAGATGGAGTGCTTTGATTGGCACTCACACTCCAACAGTTCCTTCTTTGGCTGTGGATACCTTTTATGATGAAGGTGAAAATTTTAAGGGGAATGACTCAGGTCTAGGGATCTGGGCCAAGAGTTGAACCAGGAAAGGCAACTGAGTAAAACAGTAAGAACACTGGGATTAGAGTCAAGAAACCTGGGTTCAAATCCTGACTCTAACACATTTATCACTCTCTGGGCAAGTCAGCCTCTGGATTTCAGTTTCTCTATTGTAGGATGAAAATAATAATATTTGTGATACCTACTTCACAGGGTTATTACATACAAGGAAGCTCAGTGTAAACCTTAAAACCCAATAGATATTATGATGATTACTGTTAATCATAATCATAATAACAATCAAAGAAACAAATCCCATGAGGTTGAAAATTATATTTTAAAAACCACCAAAATCTCTCTCTCAAAATTAAAGATTTTCTCACCTTCTTCTGAAGCACTTTGCATGTTGAAAAAACCCCAAATGGAATCTAATGAAAAATCAAAATAAAGAGTTAGCTCATTGTCAACCATCCTTTCATTTCCTAATTCAACCTGACTGTAGAATAACAAATACAGTATGAGTGTGGGGGATGAAGCTGAGAAAGAAGTTCACAGCTGAATGGAAGCATCCCTTGGGAGACTTTAGAGGAATAAGGTTTGTAAGGTCAATTTCTGCCCTATCCATTGTAGGTCTTTAGTCAACCGTGATCAGGCATTTCTTAAAAATAGCTTATCTGGATATAAGTAGTACATCATGCTTAACATAAAGCTAAATTATTGCTCAATATAGCAAAGCTTAGCATGATGGCACAGAATCTTTATTAATTAAATTGCTACTCATATGATCAACCAAGGAAACCTTGGGTACAGTCCCTGAAGCTTATTTGCCAGAAAAGAGCGATAAGAAGATTTAGACTCCCTTAGTTTCGCCCTAAGAGCTCTGAATGTCCCTTTTTTGAATTCCAAAGCTTCAAATTGCTTCTGGAAGCTATCTCTCACTCTAGAATGAAACTGTGAAGGGCCAGAAGGCCCACTTAGTAGTCTAGGGACAGAGTAAGGGTTTCTTCCCACCTTGGAGAGGCCTTGCAAAGGCCTCCCAGAAAACCTATGCCATCCCTGCCAATCTATGCTCTTCCAGCAACGTAAGAGCTTGAATAGAACTTCTAATTTTACGGTATTTAAAAGCATGGTCAAAGTATCACTTCTAATTTTTTGATTGAAAAGAAAAATACAGAAGTTTCAAGATTTGTATCTCATTTTGGCACTCTGAAAAAAAAAGTATTGTTTATATCTATCCTTATTGTAGACATCAGGTCTAAGAAATAAGCCAAATCAAATACATAATGCAAACACCACCATCACATTACCTCTGAGAGCTCACATCTAGATATGTCAAGAATATCATCTGCGCCAGCTTCTTTTGCCTATGGGAAAGAAATTACAAAAAATTCTTTAGTGTAAGCACATTTCTTACAATGTTTAAAGAAATTGCAGAAAGCTAAAAAGCTAGTCACAGAATCATAGAATTTTAAATCTGGAAAAGAATTTAAAGTGTTCTTCCTAATGAGGAGAAAGCAAGGCCAAAAATGGGCAGCAAGTTGCCCAGGATCACAGAGTCAAACAAATCAGAAAGTATAACAAGATAACATTCAAAAAGGACCAGTAAAAAGTAATAGAGTTGAAAAAAAATCATGTGAATTATACACAATGAAGTCATGGAAAATAGGGAGTTATGCATAAATATTATGAGAAATACTTGAGATGAAGTAGACACTTGAATCTCTAGTGCCTAGCTCCTTACATAGCAGGGTCATAAATTAAAAACTGAATGGGACCTCAGAGATCACCAGAGCCAAAACTTTGCATTTTAATAGAGAACAAAAATTCAATTTAAGTCAACAAACATTTGTTAAATGTCCACTGTGATTAATGCCAGGGATAACAACTCACATTTACATAGTGTGTTACAAAGTGAATTTCTCATAGAAAACTTTGGGTGGTAAATTTTTACAAATATTATTATTTCCATTTTACAGATGAGGAAACTGAGGCTCTGAAAGGCAAAACTGATTTGCCCAGAGTTACACAACTAGCATATGGCATGGCAGGCATTCAAAACTGGGGTGTCCCAACTCCAAATCTAATACTCTTCTTACTATACTATGCTGCTTTCTTATACCATACTAACTCACAGGCCTATTGGAAGGAAAGTTTTTTAGAAACATTATTTGGGCTTCTCTTTCTTGTCTTCAAACACTCAACAAAACTAATCCATTCCCCAAACCTTTGATTTTCTTATTTAATTCCCTTGAAACCCTTTGAAGATATTACGGCACTACAGGGGCACTTGTTTCTTCTTTTCCTATTAGAATGTTAGCACTTAACCACTGTACAGCTCTTTCTCATTACTCACATAAATGTAGCTTTCTAGGTTTCTCTAGACTCTGGTATTTGTATTTCAAAGTTCTTATTCAGCTCCAGTCTTTTAAAGTGTTTGAAAGTCTTCTATCCCATTTAAAGGTCCAATTTTTTTCCCGGAAGGGCTATACAGAGCTTCAACTAGGATAATTCATTCTTTGTTATGAACCAATATAATCTGATTTTGGAATGTATGCTCTATTCTAAGATCTCTTTCTGAGGAGAAACTGCCAGGTTTTGTGTGATCCCAACTATAGTTTCTTGGTATTTTTAATTACTTCTTTCTGGGATTTCTCCTGTTGGAATTCTTTTCAGGAGGTAATAAGTGGATCCCTTTATCTTGCCCTCTAGTTCTAATAGATCTTTTTTTTTTTTTTTAATCATAATATTTAGGGAATCTAAGTATAACAAGGGCAGCCAGAGGGTACAATGGAGAGTGCCAGGACTGAAGTTGGAAAGATTTCTCTTCCTGAGTTCAAATCTAGCCTCAAAACTTACTAGTTGTGTGACCCTGGGTAAGTCATTTAGTCCTTTTGCCTCAGCTTCCTGATCTATAAGCTGGAGAAGGAAATAGTATCTTTGCCAAGAAAACCCCAAGTGAGGTCATGAAGAACTGGACAAAGCTGAACAATAATTCTTAAAATCTCTTTCCTTGATTTGTTTCCCTATCTTTTGTATAAGTAATCTTATATTGTCTTTTTTTTTTTAGTCTTTTGGGTTTGTTCTAATATTTCTGCTGTCTAATAGAGAGTCATTGATTAGTATTTGGTATTTTGTAGTTTTTAGAGAGACCATTTCTTGGGAAAGGTTTATTTTTTCTTCTAAGCTCCTTATCCTCCTTCCAATTCTTCCTTCAAAAACTTTTATTTCATTTTTAAAAATCTTTCTTTATTTCCTCTAGGTATTTGTGTAATCCTGTTGGAAAATCTACTTTTTCCTTTTGAGTCTCTGTGTGCAATTGTTATGGAATTAAAATTGCAATAAATTTAGTTATCTTCCTTGATTTATTCATCTCCTCAGCTTTAGTTCCTAAATAGAGGCTTTGTGCCAGGGTTAGGCTCTATTTCCTGTTGTGCTTTTGAATGAGATGGTCAACCCTGGGACCCTTCAATTCTTAAATTGACATCTATACCACCTGGGGTTTAGCCCTCCTGGAACTTTGAGTTTTAGAGCCCTGAATCTTTAAGGCTCTCACTCTGGTTTCTCAGGATCAGAATGTTATAGACCTCAGATCACTTGGGCCTGAGATGTCCTGGTCTGAGAAGGGTGGCACCATATTAGTCAAACACCACACTAGTCACAAGGGCTTTTCCTTATATCAAGATGAAATCTGTTTTTCTATAACTTCCACCCTCACATAATTCCTAGTTCTACCTTTCTGATATCATACTAAACAAGTCTAATCTTCCTTTCATATAAAATCAAAGATTGTATATGCTAGACAAGACCTTAAAGATCATCTAGTCCAACTCCTTTATTTTATTTATTTATTTAGTTAGTTTTAGGCCCTTACCTTCCCTTTTGGAGTCAATACTGTGTATTGGCTCCAGGGCAGAAGAGTGGTAAGGGTAGACAATGGGGGTCAAGTGACTTGCCCAGGGTCACACAGCTGGGAAATGTCTGAGGCCAGATTTGAACCTAGGGCCTCCAGCCTGGCTCTCAATCCACTGAGCTACCCAGCTGTCCCCTCTAACTCCTGAGGAAACTAAAGCTCTGAGAAGCTGAAAAACTTGCCCAACATCCTAGCTAGTGACCCTGGCAGCAAGTAGATACAGGATTTTAGAGCCTAGTCCTCAGACACCAAATCAAGGGTGCTTTTTACTAGACCACATAGCAGTCTTTCATTTACTTATTTTTTAAAACTCTTACCTTCTGTTTTAGAATTAATACTAAGTATTGCTTCTAAGGCACAAGGGCAGTAAGAACTAGGCAATGGAGTTTAAGTGACTTGCCCAAGGCAACACAGCTAGGAAGTGTCTGAGGCCACATTTGAACCCATGACTTCCCACATCTAGGCCTCGATCTCTAGCCACTGGGCCACCTAGTTACCCCTAGCCACTCTATATCCCCCATCCCTTCATTAAGCTAAACATGACTGCTTCCTTCACTGTTACAGATATGCTTTCAATATCTCTCACTATCCTCCAGGAACACTCAGGCTTACCAATGTTTTTTCTAAAATGTAATGCCCAAAATTGGACTCAGTCATCAAGATGTGGTCTCACCAGCAGTGAATTCAGTAATCACCTCCCTCATTCTTCATATTGTACTTCTATTAATGGGAGGGGCAAGTGGGAAGGAAAAGAGGGAAGAAATTAAACATTTATATAGTGCCTCCTAAGTGTCAGGTACTGTGCATAAATATTATTCTATTTGACACTCACAAAATTCTACAAGGTAGACGTTATTATCCCTGTTTTACAGATAAAGAAACTGAGGCAAACAGAGGTTAAGTGATTTGCCCAAGGTCACATAAGTATCCGGGGCCAAATTTGAAATCAGATCTTCCAGATCCAGCTCTCCATTCCACTGTAACATCTAGCTGCCTATTAATGTAAGAATATGTCCACTCCCTCTTCCAGGCTGAGTTGAACAGGCCTAATTCCTCTTTCACATACTTGAAGAAAGCTACCACCCCAAATCTTCCATTCTTCAATATAATATCCCCAGTTCTTAAAACTGATGTTCACTTTCTCTAGCTGACTGCAGCATGCAAGCCATGGCAAAGATTAATATAATATAAAATTGAACAAGAGAAAATAATGAAGACAGCATTCATTCATACTCACCAGACACATCTGATACTCAAAGCGTTTCCGAGCTTCATCATTGGGTTTCCTTTTTCGGAAGAAGAGAGGCATCCTTCTCTTTCTACCAGAAGTAATCACTGGATCCCTATGAAATGATTAGAGAAATCAGTAATACAGGAGGGCATAGTTAGCTATTTCTGGTTCCTGAGAGTCATTTATCTGTCACCTGCTGTCTCACTAGATAGAACTATCAGGCAATGACTTCAAGGCCCACAAAATTCATTGCAGTAGAAGAGGATATTTATTAAGTAACTAGTATGTGTATGGCCCCTCAGACTTATATACAAATGATTCATTGTCACATGATCGTGCCCAATGGGGTGTCTTATACATAGTATGTTTATGACAGTGATCAACATTAGAACCAGCAAGAATCATAAGAAACCAGTTTAGCCAAGTATGGCCAGGCTTAGTACCAAGTTAGCCAGGGTAATTAATTTTTTGGTAAAAAAAAGGAAAATTGTATACTAAGGATATGAGGATTGCAATCTATGTCAGTAAAGGGACTAACCTTACTGCAAGAAGATATGACAATGATGCATTAGGCTGGTTCATTCATTCTTGAGTTCAACAAATATTATATATTGTGTGTAAAGTATTCTGTGTGATACCAAGATGAAAAGTAGACACCCAAGTCCTCTAATAAGATTGAATTAGATGATCTTTGAGGTCCTTTTTGGCTCTACAATCTAAGTCAAGGAACTGATTGAAAACTCTGATCATAATTTAAACTTCTCTCATTTAATCAATAAGCATTTATTAAGTACCTACAATGTGCACTGTGTTAAATATCCAGGAATACAAAAAGAGACAAAAGACAGTCCCCTACTCAAGAGTGTACAATCTAATGGGGGAAGACAACCAAAATCCAAATATGTACAAAGAAGTTATATACTGGAATACAAGTTATAGATAGAAATAGTTAACAGAGGGAAGGTATTATAATTTAGAGGGGTTGAGAAAAGCTTCCTGTTGAAGATGAGATTTTAGCTGAAACTCAAATGTAGCCACGGAATCCAGAAGACAGAGATGAGGAGGCATACAAGGCATGGGGGACAGCCAGAGAAAATGCCAGGAGAGGGAAATTCTTGTTCCAATTCATTTAGCACAAAGATGTATATACTTGGAAAGCCTTTTCTCTTGTAGCAACAGGCTAGCCTGGGAGTGTGCTTCCTAAAGACAATGCGTCACAAGTATTCAGAATGTCAGAGCTCTATGGAAAGAACAGAGACCATCTCATTTTGCAGATGAAGGGAAGTGATTTGCCCAAGGTCAAACAATTAGTAGAGGTGAGATGAAAACTCTGGTTTCCTGACACCCAGGCCAAATCATCCAGGACGTTTTACAAGGATAAGAAATAAAGATTAATGTCCCCGAATACTCGTCCACACCCCTAAACCCCCAAGCTAGGGGCTTACATCAGTTGACAGCCACACCTAACAACTGCTGACTAGTGCTCTGGTGGAGTAGAGACGAGAAGAAAGGTCCACAATCTGGGGTCTTGCTAGCCCTGCCCATTAAAGAATTCTCCACGGGTGCGGAGACGGAGCTAGACAGCGGGGTGTCTCCGTTGACTGGGGAAGAGGCAAGAACCTCAGAACTGGGGGGGAGAAGAAACCTTTCCTTAGTGCGGGGAGTAGGTGCGGAACCCATTCCTGGAGGGGCTTGGTGGCTCCGGGTCCGGGAGTTGGGGGGGAAAGTGGGGCAGAAACTAGAGACACTAAAGCCCGCCCCCTCCCAGCCAACCAAAAAGGGTAAAGGGGTGTAGCCGGAACCCCGATCTTAGAACCTCCGCCCTATGGGGGGACGAGGCTCCCAGATCGAAGCGAGGACTCCGGGGACTTGGGGGGAAAAGCTCGGTCCCCGCCTCCCCACCCGCCCCGCGAAATGCAGCAGCTAGAGCTCACCGCGATCGCCGGCTTCCCAGCCACCAGCTCCCGCCCACAAGTAACATGGCCGCCGGAGCGTTGGCTGCAATACTACGACGGCTCTCGCGAGACTTGGAACTCCCTATATCCGGCGCTGCTTGGGCTATTTCCGGTCTCTTGGCTCCCAGCTCGTGGGTGGTGAAGGTGCAACTTCTTTCGGTCGTCCCGAATCCGGGTTCATCCGACACCGAGAAGCCACCCCGCAGCGTCCAGGCCGAGCCTCCACCTTCGTCGCAGCCATGCCGCCCAAGTTTGACCCTAATGAAATTAAAGTCGGTGCGTCTCAGGGTCCGGGAGGGAATGGGAGAACCGGGGCCTACTTCTCTCGCCCAGCTTCCCCCCAGCCTCCCGCCACGGCTGTGCCCCGCGCTCTTTGTGTTCCGGCCAGTTTCTGTCCCTGGGCCCGGCGTGTTCCGAGCCGCTCTGCCTTCCTTCCCCATGTGACGCTCCAGGTCTGTGGGATCCCCAATACTCTTTCCTTCCCCCCTCATCCCTTCTGTTTTCTTCCAACCTAACTTGAGCTTCCCCGAGCTAGAGTAGCGAGTCAAGGTCCTGGTTCTCTAAGGGTTTGTTGCCTTTAAAAAATGGGGGTGGAGGAGAGTTGACCTGGGTTTAAAGCCACATTTGGAGTGAAGCAGATTGCTGGTGTGGGACTCCGGTGCGTCCTTCTCGGTACTACCCCATTCATTTTAAGGTAAGGGTTTTTAAATCCTAACGCGGACGCTGGATTTCGAGCTAGAAGAGACTTTAGAACTTTATCTCATTTCTTTTTAAAAGTTATAAAGTTCAGCATATTTTGGTAAGCAGTGACATTACAAAAAGGAGAATGATCTTTATCTTTAAAGAACTTGTTATATTCTTAAGAAAGTACTTTGTAAATTTGCACGTATTGTGTGAGTTGTAACTGCTTAGATTTAAGAGCTTTTATCATGGCTGGCATCCTATCTTAAGTTCCCTGAAGCACACTGTATCTGGAATTCACTTAAATGCTTTCTGAGGGGGGCAACTGGGCGACTCAGTGGATTGAGAGCCAGGCCTAGAGACTGCTGGAGGTCCTAGATTCAAATCTGTCCTCAGACGCTCCCAACTTTGTGGCCCTGGGCAAGTCACTTAACCCCCACTGCCTAGCCCTTACCACTCTTCTGCCCTGGAGCCAATTCACAGTATTGACTCCAAGACAAAGGTAAGGATTTCTAAAAAATAATAATAAATGCTTTCTGGCTTAACAAAGTGGTGGAGGCCTAAGTTGTAAGCATCACTGAGGTGTCAGGAGTGTGCCTAAGGCTTGCAACTAGCATTCACTATTGTCACCCATTGTTATAAATGGAAAATATTCTAGAATATAAAACCCACCAGAGACCTCAAAGGCTAACCAGTCCAGACCCATGATTTTACAGAGGAAAAGGCTTAGTGAGTAAGGAACTTGCTCATCCTTAATAACTTAGTGCCGGCAGCAAAGTCTAGTCAGATGTCCTATGCCCAGCATGTTTGTCTCCATGATGTTTTGTATAGTCTCTACAAAGGCACTGCAGAAAATAAGATAGGATCTTGCCTGTCACATCTATAAACTCACCTTTTTAAAACACTTTATTCTTTGTTTTTTTCTCTAGTGTTTTTAAGGTGCACTGGTGGTGAAGTTGGTGCCACATCTGCTCTGGCCCCCAAAATTGGTCCCTTGGGTTTGGTAAGTTATTGCAAGGAATTTTTTTCTATTGGGTACAAGCTTTTTCTGAATTTGTTGATTAGGAACTTTGTTTAGTCTTTTTCAGTTGTGTCCAACTTTTCCTTTCTATTTCCTAATTCAGCTCAGTGCTCAACTGAGGCAAACACGGTTAAATTTAAGTCATGCCTAGTTGGGATTTGAACTCTGTTCTTCTGGACTTGGCCTGGGACATTACCTATAGCACCACTTATAGACTGCTCCTAATTTTAGTGTCTCAAAAGCACATGCATTTGTAAGATGGCCAACAACAAAATAAATTAATTATTGGGAATCTTCCTTATAAATCAGTTTGAACTTGATAAATAATACAAAAAAGACAACATAATTGATTTCTGATATTAATGGTTTCATTATCTCTGAAGCATGAGATTAAAATTCGGAAGTATATGAAAAATGAGTAGGAAAGAGTGACAATTTGAGGGAGTGAATTATTTAGTCTTAAAAGCCTTTGGGAATTATGTCAGTCTAGCAGCAATATATGTGAAAATTTGGGGGATGTTTTTAACTGTA
Organism: Gracilinanus agilis; assembly: GCF_016433145.1. Lineage (NCBI taxonomy): Eukaryota > Metazoa > Chordata > Mammalia > Didelphimorphia > Didelphidae > Gracilinanus > Gracilinanus agilis. The sequence goes on from NC_058131.1 coordinate 285,590,047, forward strand.
GGCAGGTTGTTTTGTGAGTATTGTGAAACAATATAATTACTTTTTTTCCTTCCCTTTAGTCTCCAAAAAAGGTTGGTGATGACATTGCCAAGGCAACTGGTGACTGGAAAGGGCTAAGGATCACAGTGAAACTTACCATTCAGAATAGACAGGCCCAGGTAATCATTTGCTAGTAATTTTCTTAATGTTGAAATTTGGGCTGTTGAGAAACTATATGTATATAACAACTTCACAAATGAACTATAACTTCCTTGCAAAGGGAGAAGCCCATTCCTGAAAGAAATGTGTAAAGTGGACTTGAAAGTCTTATACTAGCTTCATTCTAACCACATCTAGATTTCTGTACTTAAAAGCAGAATTGGCTTTTCAAATTTTCAAGTAATGCAAATATGAGAATACATGAACTCAGATGATGACTAGGATCCACAAAGAATTTGATAGGCCAGGTGTTTGAAGAGCCCAGTAAGATGAAGTTTAATGGGAATAGATATAAAGGATAAATTTTAAATATTAAATTTTATATCTTTATTAGACATACTTTACAAGTTCAAAATAAGAAAGGCTAGACATGTCTAGTTATTAGTCTGAGGAATAACTCAGACTTTTCATCAACAGTATGATACAACTACCCAAAAATGTAAATGCCATCTTGGGGCTGCATTCAAGACTATGGCATTGGTAGTTTTGCTTATTGTCCTTCACTTTGACCCGACTTATTCTGATCCCTTATGGTCAGTTCTGCCTGTAACATAAGTCTTCACCTGTATTGTAATAGATAGCCTTGTTAGCCAATATAAGCCTTGTTATAGGCTTATATTGGCCTGCCTGGCTCTTAGGTTCCTTCTAATTCTTAAACTATCCTGATGAGAGGTAGGATAGCAGAGCGTATGGAAGAGAATCTGGAAACCTAAGTTTGGATCCAGCTATCTGAGGCAAATTGTTTTACCACTGTATTTAATTTAATAGAATTTTTGTAATCTTAAAGCCTGATAGAAATGTAAGGTGTTTATTGAAATTACTGTTTGTTTATTATGGTTTATTGTTTAGAGGTAACTCAGTTATGCAGGAGGCATTACATTCCACATTTGTCATTTTCAAATTGAAAAAAGAAAAAGTCAAATTCAGACTTGTCCCTCAGTATTATTATTGGCTGATAACAGGCTAGTGACTGGGTCTGAGAGGTGAAATGATGTATGGAAACATGCATTTGGAAAAATAACCAAATTTGTCTCTTTAGATTGAGGTAGTGCCTTCTGCCTCAGCCCTGATCATCAAAGCCCTAAAAGAACCACCTCGGGACAGAAAGAAGCAGAAAAATAGTAAGTTGCTTTCCTTGAGAAAATTGAAGGTAGTCACTGAACCTATGAGATTTGGTTTTGCCTTCAGCCACCCGCCACTGCACCTGTATCCAGTATTATGTTGGCTGGTGCAATCCAGTGGTGAGCTGAGAGAAAAACCCAGCTTAGGAAACAGGGTTATTCTGCTTGTGGGTGACTCTGTGCCGAAAGCTTGGGAACAACTGGTTGGAGGAACTAAAGATTCTTGTCAGCTTTACCAAATGTAATGGGAGGATTTTGTATGTGTTTTATATAGTTAAACACAATGGAAACATCAGTCTTGATGAAATCATCAACATTGCTCGACAGATGAGGCACCGATCCCTGGCAAGAGACCTCTCTGGTAAGAACCACAACTAAAAAGAAACATACCTTGGGTGTTTGGTGTATGCAAAGCATCCGGGTTAGGTACTGGGAAAGAATAAGTGATGTATGACCAATTTTTAAATTAAGGCAGTGCTTTGGGTTTTTTAGTAGGTGTGTGATACAAGACTACTCAGAGTATGGAGAAGTCATGCAGAGAAGGAAAGACCTTTCTACTGCAGTGAATGTTTGCCTTCAGCCACCCGCCACTGCACCTGTATCCAGTATTATGTTGGCTGGTGCAATCCAGTGGTGAGCTGAGAGAAATAACCCAGCTTAGGAAACAGAGTTATTCTGCTTGTGGGTGACTCTGTGCCGAAAGCTTGGGAACAAGGAGCAACAAAGGAGATGTTAAACCTTTTCTGCTCTGGGGTTTGAGAGCACAGGTTAGCATGGTCAAAAAATTGTGCATGAATTTACTAGAACATTCTTAAAGGGTAGCTTTTAAACGTCTAGGAAACGAATGTCATCTGAGTGAATTTAAAGGATGAGGGTGCAGCTGACAGTCGTAAATTCAGAAGTGAACCTGAAGACCAAAGGGGATGTTTTTTGACACTTGTCTTATTTAAATGATACACTTGTTTCTTTGGTTTTTTGTTTTGTTTAGTTTTGTTTTTTAACCCTTAACTTCTATGTGTTGGCTCCTTGGTGGAAGAGTGGTAAGGGTGGGCAATGGGGGTCAAGTGACTTGCCCAGGGTCACAGCTGGGAAGTGTCTCTGAGGCCACATTTGAACCTAGGACCTCCTGTCTCTAGGCCTGACTCTCAATCCACTGAGCTACCCAGCTGCCCCCTTCATATTTTTTTTAGCAAAAAGTTGGGGGGGGGTTGTTCAAGCCCATTTTCCCTAAGGATATAAGGTTAAGTGAATTGCAGGCACTGGGCAGCTTAATATCTTGTTTTCCCTTTTTGTTACAGGAACCATTAAAGAGATACTTGGAACAGCTCAATCTGTGGGCTGCAATATTGATGGCAGACATCCTCATGATGTCATTGATGACATCAATAGTGGGGCTGTGGAATGCCCAGCTGTAAGTATTAATTCATCTTTTTAATCATTTAACATCATTGGGGACAATTTTAAAATAAAACTGATGATGCTTTTTTTCTTTCCACAGAGTTAGAAGCCACAAAGAGAGACTATTGCAATAAATTAACATTTGACAACAGACACAGGGGCTCTTCATTTTTCAGATTGGAAAATTTTTGCGTCAGAAGCCACCCCACATTCTGGGAGATAACTTGTTAACTAAGTTTATTTAGTCCTCTTACTCTGCAGTAACTTTCTGTTACTTTGCAGCTCATGGGGGGCATGGGAGTGTTATTAGAACAGGGAAGTTGAAGTCTCTTAGCAATAGGGCTGAAAATTGAGGAAACTGGTTGGACAAACCAGCATTGCCCCAGACAAGAAGAGTTTGTCATCTTTGTGGGATGAAAAGAAAGGGCCTATCCATTTTCCTTATAAACTTTGAATATGGTTTTCTGGAGGTGAGGACTCCTTTGATGGGAGGGGGGGTTCTTCTGGAATGCCAGTCCCCAGTGTGTAGGTTCTGTGGCACTCCGTTGTCTACCTTGTCATAATTTGTCAAGGTAGGAGAGATCTTGCTGCCCATCTAGAGTGGGAACATCATAGGGGAAGGATGTGGTACATTAGAGGACCCCTATAGGTGATTATTTCTAAGAAGAGCTAATTCCCAGCATAGAATGTTAAAGATCTAGTACACTGGATAATTGAACAATCTACAATTCATGCTTGACTAATGCTGAAACTACAGGTTTTGTAGTTGATGTTTACTCAATGCTAACTAGTGAGAAATAATAAGATTGCAGAGTACTGAGGGTCCTATTATTGCCCACTGTCATCCCATTTCAGTGTTGAGTGAGCCATATGGAATATAGGAGAACCCTGGAGTTTGACAAGGGGGAAACTTGAAGTTATGGGGATTTTTGTTCCTGGAAGAAGGGGGTTAGTAGAACTAAAGTCAAGAGCAAATAGATTAACCAGACAGAACATTCTACATCTGCAAAGAATCTCTGTCCATGAAACCCAACCCCTTCATTTCAGGTTTGTCAAATGAGGTTGAACAAGGAGCATTTTGAGTTTTTCAGAAGAGATGTACTAAATACTGAATCAATTTTTCTTGATCCCTATTAATTTTCCTAAGCTGAATTAAAATTTCCTAACCTGTTCTGATTTCCCTGGATCCTATTTCTTTGATCCAAAGTAAAGTTGAATGGTCAGAGCCAAATAAAGATCCAGGGAGTGGCCCAGTACCTCTTAAATCTTATCACCTTCTCTCCCTGGTTCTGATTCAACCAATTATGAATCCAACTAACTTATCTATACCAATTTCTTAAGATAATTGTCCAAAAGATTTAATTCAGTATTCCCTGAGTGTGCATGAGTCAGATATTACAGTAAACATTGACAACAGTCCCTGCCCTCAAGGAACTTTTATACTACTGGAGGGGGGGAAACGTGATTATCAATATATTTTGTTCAGTCATGTCTGATGTCATTTGCAGTTTTCTTGGCAAAGATACTGGAGTAGTTTGCCCTTCCATCTTATTTTATATATGAAAAAACTGAGGCGAATGGGATTAAGTGACTTACCCATGGTCATTTAGTGAGGTTATATTTGAACTGCAGGTCTTCCTGACTGGGTCAAGTGATCTATCCATGCCACCTAAAAAGAAATTTATTCTTTATGTGTGCAGGAGGATCTTTCAGGAGGTGACTTAGGAGCTCCAAGAGGTACACTATGGAAAAAGCAATCTAGAATCCTTGCAAGAAACAGACAGAAAATGTCATCTCAAGAGCAAAGGAAAAGCAAGTTAGGACAGTTTGGAGTACAGAATGCGGTGGGGGCGTTGTGTAAAAAACTTAGCAAATATTAAGGACCTTATGTGCCAACTACTGCTGAAATACTAGGAATACAAAAAAAGACCAGAAAACAAATAGTCCCAGTCCTAAAGAAGCTTATAATCGGAGATGCGATGAGCAGTTTCAGGCATACCTGATTTTCTAACCCCATTTGAGGTTTTCTTGGCAAAGAGCCCAGAATGGTTTGCCATTTCTGTCTCATTTTACAGATAAAGAAACTGAACTGTTAAGATTAAATGACTTGCCTAGGTTTGCTCGGCCAATAGTTATTTGAGGCCAAAAACAGGTGCTTATACTGAGGCAGGAAAATCAATTTGAAGGCTTGTCTATGAAAAGGGATGATCTGGTTTGGGGCAGTTGTAATGGGTATGGAAAGAAGGGAAAATACAACATATGTGGTGGTAAAAGTCAAAAGGACTTAGCAGTTGATTGGATGTCTACTTCTAATAGAAATAGGAAGTAGAGAAATGAGTTCTTTTCTGTGCATGTGACAGTATTGAACTGGAGATGTCCCAACAGAAATGCTGTCAAAAGATAGGGGGGCAGCTAAGTAGCACAGTAGATAAAATGCTAGGCCTGGAATCTGGAGGAACTGGGTTCAAATGTGACCTCAGATACTTCTGTGACCCCGGACAAGTCATTTAATCCTGTTTGCCTATCCCTTGCCCTTCTGTTACCAAGACAGAAAGTAAGTGTTTTTTTGTTTTGTTTTAAGGTAAGTATGGAAAATGGGGAGAAGGAAAGGCAACAGGATGAATAGAACAGTTTCATAAAAATAGTGTTGGCAGTTTGAAAGCTTATATGGACACTAGAAGAAAAATCTTAGTTAATTGAGGGGGTGGGAGTGGGAGAGACATTTAACCATATTGGAGGAAAGAGGCCCAGAGGAAGGATTGGACTGCTGCCTACAAATATATGTATCCCTTCCACATCTCCATGAGTCTTCCTGACTTCAGGTCCAACATTCTATCCACTGTGCCACTGAGCTACCTCTGGCTAGATCTTTAAGATACATTTTTAAAAACCATTTTTAGTTAACCCAAATCTCTACTTCGTTACCTCCTTCCCCAACTGAAAAACAAAACCCTTGTAGTAAATATGTATAATCAAGCAAAACATTTCTACATGTCCAAATTATATGTCTCAGTCTTCTTCAGTCTGTTAACTGTCAAAGGGTATACACCATGATACGGTAAAATTCAAAAATGAATTTTACAGAAGATAGAAGAAGACATTGTTAGCATTTTTCTGGAAAAGATCTAGGGACTTTGGTGGACCGACAACTGAATATCAGTTGGTAAGCTTCTGGGGCGGCTCCAAAAGCTAGTGGGATTTGGGGCTGTAATAATATTCCTTCCAGGAATAAGGAAGTGAAAATCTCCCTGAACTGCCTATGTCAGACCTCGTTCAGGATCTTGTGTTTGGTTCTTGGGCTTCCTCCCCTTTCTCCAGGTTTAGAAAAGACAATCAGGATGATAAAGGATCATGTGAGGGTCAGATTAAGAAACTGGGGATAGATAATTAACCTGGAGAAGAGAAGACAATTGTGTTGAGGTATTTGATAGGCTGTCATGCAGAAGCGCAATTAGCCTGTTTGACCCCAGAGGGCAGAACCAGGAGCAGTCAGCAGAAGCTGCAAAGAGGCCAGCTTAGGCATGATGTTGAGGCAAAGCTTATTAACAATTGAAATTATCCAGAAATGGACTCAACTGACTTGAGAAATAGGAGGTTTCTCCTCATTGGAGGTCTTCAACAGATGAGATAACCACTTTTCAGTTATGTTATAGTAGGATCCCTTTTAAGATAGCTGGGTAATAGCAGTGGATTGTCAGGAATTCTCATCTTCCTGAGTTCAAATCTAGCCAGCTGTATGACCCTGGGCAAGTCACTTACACCTGTTTGCCTCAAAGTTTCTTCATCTGTAAAATGAGTCGCAGAAGAAAATGGCAAACTTCTCTAGTACCTTTGTCAAGAAAACCCTAAATGAGGTCATACTAGATCCTTCATGGTTTTTTTGGACACAACTGAAAAACAACTACATAACAACAAAGATATCTTTTAGAGGTATGAATTGGACTAGAAAACTGCTGGGATCCCTTTCGATTCTGTGAAAAATGTGATTAAGTGGAAATAAGTGCAAAGCAATGCCTGTGTAGCAGATAAGGGTGGCTTCAACATCCCAGATAATAAATTCTAGATCTGCTAAAGGATGCCATACCACTAAGGATATAATTGGCATGGATGTTGCTGCCTCTGAATTCTTCCAGTCCGGGAGATATGACTTGGGCTTCAAGTGTCCTGCTGCCCCTGATGGATATGTCATCCTAATGAGCTTGGGGACCAGGATAAGCCCTTCCTCGAAGAAAACCTAGTATCTATTGAAGATCCCTTTATCCAGATTGACTGGGAAGCTTAGAAAACATTTGCTTCCACCATAGGCATCTAAGTAGCAGAGGATGATCTCAAAATGACCAAGCAGAAGTACACCAAAAAAGCTGGGAATGAAAAAATCTTGCAGCTGCCCAAAGTGAACAACATTGTCTCTGACTCTAAATCTCTGCAGTCGTGCAAGCTGGCCCAGTTGAATGGATGGGGTTGATGGTTTCCCATCAGTCTGGGGAAACCAAAGATACTTTCATTGTAGACCTAGTGGTGAGTCTTTCCACTGGATGGATCAAGACTGGTACCTCTCGCCTGTATGAATGTCTGGCCACATATAATTAGATCCTCCAAAGAGCTGGGTTGCTAGGCTAAATTAACAGAAGACTTCAGAAACCTCCAGGCTAAGTAAATTCTGTGGCCAGGAGTGTCTAAGCCAGTTCAAGCCCTGGATACCCAAATTGGCATATCTTCCTGTACTAAAAATAGGCAGTTCTAATACCAGACCAGTTGTATTTGGGAAGGAGGGTGGCTTGGGGGCTTTGAAACAACTCCTCTCCCATTTGTAAAAGAAAAATAAATACTGGAAAGCAATTAACTGAGCCAAACTAGCTTTTATTTATTTATTTGCTTGTTTTTTAAAACCCTTACCTTCTGTCTTGGAATCAATACTGGGTATTGGTTCCAAGGCAGAAGAGTGGTAAGGGCTAGGCAGTGGGGGTCAGGGTCACACAGCTGGGAAGTGTCTGAGGCCAGATTTGAATCTAGGACCTCCAGTCTCTAGGCCTGACTCTCAATCCACTGAGCTACCCAGCTGCTCCCTAAACTGGTGTTTATTGTTAAATGAGTAAATTATAATTCCAGAGTCTAGATATACCTAGCACTAGAGTCTAAAATCCAGAGCTTGAGGAAATGACAAGTATATATAGTCTACACAAAAGAGTGTGTTTACACAAACTCCCCCCAGAAAGGTGGGGGGGAAGTGTCAGCTGAATATTTCTTCTGTTGGGGGGGGGGTGGCAACCAGAGTTTCATCCTCTAGAGAAGGTTTCCTTCTTCAAGAAGGTAAAGTTTTCTTCTCTTGGGGCCAATTACATCATCTCTGTTCCATACATGGTAACAGCCAAGGTCACTCTGTAGCTTCAAAACCAACTGAGATGTCCTAAATTTCCCGTTTTAGGAGCATCTAGAAACATTTCAGGATGCTGACAGCAAGCACATTAATCCTTTTAGCTTGTCAAGGCACTTAGAGGATTTTTACTTGTTATTTTACTCACAATATGATTATTGATGACTAGTTCCCATACACAATTATTCAATCAGCAATCAGGATTTTTACTTACAATTAAATCTATGATTACAATTCATCATTCTAATAGTGGGTATTGAATAGGATGATCTGCAGAGGATAGAGTTCTAAAAAGGCATAAAACAATGAATATAAACTGATTAATGCTGATTAATTAGGGTGTCTTTTATGCTTTTCAACCTCTTTGTGGTTCCATCACTATGCATCTGACCATGTGGGACCAAGTTTTGTGATATTATGATTGGGATAAAATGGCTGGTTTTTTCCTCATCCTTCTTCCCCACCATGGGAAGACCTACACTTGTGGTTCAGTCCCTGAGGTGCTCACTTACTGAGTCCCTTCATGGTTTTTACATACAAAATAAAGAAGTATTTAAGAAACTCAGTGGAGGGGTAAAGAAAATTTAGGGAGAGCTCTTTTGGAACCTTCTTTAATTCAAACTTTCTTTCTTTTAGACCCAGCAAGAGGCAGGGGAGGGAGGCAGCTAGCTGGCTCAGTGGATGAACAGCCAGACTTGGAGTGACCTGGGTTAAAATCTGACCTCGACACTTCCTGGGCAAATCACTTAAGTACATTTACCTTTAAAAAGAAAGAGGAAGAGGAGAAAGTTATTTCTATACACTCCTCTTTAAGAGTAATAGAACAAAAACATATAGCAGTGGGAGATGTGTACTTAACCAAACAAGACTGAAAATGTAATCTCTATAATAAAAAAGGGGAAAGGACCTACTTGTACAAAAATATTTACAGCTGCTCTTTTTGTGGTGGCAAAGAATTGGAAACTGAGGGGATGTCCATCAATTGGGGAATGGCTGAACAAATTGTGGTACATGTTGGTGATGGAATACTATTGTGCTAAAAGAAATGATGAGCAGGACAGCCTCAGAAAAACCTGGAAAGATCCGCATAAACTGATACAGAGTGAAATAAACAGAACTGGGAGAATATTGTACATGATAACACTAATACTGCACAATGAGTATCTGTGAAAACTAGGGTACCCTCAGCAATGCACTGATCTGGGACAATCCCTGAAAGATTTATGACAGGGAATGCTCTCCATCTCCAGAGAAAGAACTGGTGGAGTCATCTTTCATATCAGGATATTTATGGTTTTATTTGGGGGTTTTGGTTAAGCATGAACGTGCTCTTACAACAATGAACAATACAGAAGTGTGTTTTGCATGACAATAAAAAAGAAAAAGAAAGGAAAGGGATTGGATTTGGAAGAAGAAAAAAAAAGAAAATGTAATCTAGAGATCTCCCTGTTCTCTTGTTTCTGTCCTTGGCTTTTACTTTTATGAGTTCCAGACTTGATTGCCAGTTGCCCCAAGGAAGGTTTCCCTTTTAACAGTGTGCTTCTCAGAGGAGAAAAGGAGGAGCACCAACAGGACAATTATCCTTCTTATAACCTGCTTGTTAATCTAACGACCCCAACATCATCCTTTTTAACCTCTTTTAAAGTTCTAACCCAGTCCATGGGCCATTCTGATCACATCGACTTGCCATTTGCTAAAATGATTCTTTTTCAATTTCATCCTCAACCTCTATTAAAGTCCTAGCCAAGGCCATGGGCCATCCTGTTCATATCAGCTTCTCAATGGTCTTAGTCCCTTTTTGGAGCTGATCTAGAGGACCCTTGCCCCTCTGAACTAGGGTTTCTTGTTTTTTTGTTTTTTTGTGTTTTTTTTTAACCCTTACCTTCCGTCTTGGAGTCAATACTGTGTATTGGCTCCAAGGAAGAAGAGTGGTAAGGGTAGGCAATGGGGGTCAAGTGACTTGCCCAGGGTCACACAGCTGGGAAGTGTCTGAGGCCAGATTTGAACCTAGGACCTCCCGTCCCTAGGCCTGGCTCTCAATCCACTGAGCTATCCAGCTGCCCCCCCTTTTTTTTCTTTTTAAAAAAGTTAATTAATTAATTTAGAATATTTTTCAATGGTTACAAGATTCATGTTCTTTCCCTCTCCTCCCCACAACCCCCTCCTGTAGCTGACACACAATTCCACTGGGTTTTACATGTGTCATTGATCAGGACCAATTTCCATATTATTGATATTTGCACTAGGGTGATTGTTTAGAGTAAATATCCCCAATCATATCCCCATCATCCCATGTAATCAAGCAGTTGTTTTTCTTCTGTGTTTCTACTCCCACAGTTCTTCCTCTGAATGTGGATAGTGTCCTTTCTCTTAAGTCCCTCAGAATTATCCTGGATCATTGCATTGTTGCTAGTAGTCCAATACAGTCGATTATGCCACAGTGTATCCGTCTCTGTGTATAATGTTCCCCTGGTTCTGCTCTTTTCACTGTATCAATTCCTGGAGGTTGTTCCAGTTCACATGGAATTCCTCCAGTTCATTATTCCTTTCAGCACAATAGTATTCCATCACCAACAGATACCACAATTTGTTCAGCTATTCCCCAATTGAAGGGCATCCCCTTGTTTTCCAATTTTTTTTTGTAAGGCTTCCTTTTTTCTGAATAGCTAGATGGTATAGCAGAGCTTGGAGTCAAGAAGACCTGAGTTCAAATGTGGCCTCAGATACTTATGAATTGTGTGACCCTGGGCAAGTCATTTAACCCTGTTTGCCTAAGTTTCCTCATCCACAAAATGTGCTGGTAAAGGAAATGGCTAACTACTCCAGTATCTTTGCCAAGGAAATCCCAAAAGGGGTCACAAAGAGTCAGATATAACTGAAAATGACTAAATTAAAACCCCCACAATTTCCTTTTTACTGTATTACAAACCCCTATTAATCACCAATTCCTGACTCAAAATATTGAGCCTCTATGTAAATAAGTCTTGATTGATGACACATGTTAAAACCAGTGAAAATGTGCATTGGATATGGGGGGAAGGGGAGTGAAAGGGGGTGAAGGGGAAAATAAAAACATGAATCATGTAACCACAGAAAATTTTTCTAAAACAATAAAATAAGTCTTAAAAAAAATATTGAGTCCCTCACCTCCTTAGTCCCTGACCTTTCTTGGCTCCCTGGGTTCAGTGATCCATTGCATCCAATTCCCAATTATATTTTCTCCCTTTCCTGCCATTTTCACCATCAATCTGTGTTTTAGCACCTATCCTTTCCACTCCTTTGAACACATTCTCTAGATGACAGAATATATTCTAGGGAGCTTTTTTCAGTTCTTCAGTACTTTAATCGATCTGTGATCTCATCATTGGGAGTATTTCTTCCAATACCATGGGTTATAATCCATCTACATTTTCTCATCCTTGCAACTCTTGTATCTGTTCTCCCATAAATCCTCCATAGGAGATCAACTCAATGTACCAGGGATCTTTCTCTGGATTTCTGGGCGTTAGATGAGTACGTGCAGCCCAACACTGGCCATTGATTATCCTCCACTCCCCTCTCTGCTCATACATCTCTGATGATATCTTACATGTAATTTTGTATATATAGTCCCTTGTGGGGAATCTGCTGCAGGTTACTTATGCCTGTAACATGCCCATTATTTTTTGAGTCATATTCAATTTTGATTCCTTAGAGATCACCACGTTCCATGATTCATAGTCACATAGTATCCCTGAAACAATCTCAGTGTAAAAATATGGAATTTTTGCCCCTTCAAAAAGACTGGAAGTAACCAAAGTCTTAGGGAATAGGTTCTGGCACATTAATGTAATGGAATACTAGAATACGACTAAGTCAAAAAAGTATGAGGAATACAGAGAAGTCTAAACAGACTTTTATGATGTAATGCAAAGTAAAAAAAAAAAAAAAAAACAGCCAGAAGAAAAGATTTTGTAAGAAGAAAAGTGAATACGAATAAATGAACAATGACTCTAGAAAGGATTTTAGAAGGAATGACTGAAAAATTATGATGATACTTACGAAGGAATAAAGATGAAAGTAAAGAAAGGATGCCCACTCTCCCCACTATTGTTGGATATAACTCTGGAAATGCTAGCAATAACAATAATTCAAGAGAAGGAAATTAAAGGTTATAAAGGTAGTGTAAGAATTAAAATTTAGTTATTATATTTATATATTAAAATTATGTGGCCGCCAGGAATCAACAATTCAGGTTGATTCCGTAATTAAATCAGACCCAAGTCAGCATCGGGTTGAGGAGTTTATTTACAATCAGGAAGTGAGTAGGGATAAAGAGAAGAGGGAGGTTAGAAGTCTAAATAAATGAAGCTGTAAGCCGCAAGGCCCAACAGCCGGATAGGCAGAGTTTAGAATTGGCCAACTAGGCCAAGGAAGCCAGCCTAACTTACCCACGTGACAATACAGAGTGTAATCTGTCTGTGGTCTCAGGAGATGCTTCTTCTTCCAGTTCCAGACGGCAACAACTCCTCCCACAGGAAGTTCACTCACTTACTTAAAGAGAATGTGTCTTTCATCACTTCCTGTGGTCCACCTCTAATTCAAATGGACAAATGGCAGTTTCTACATTGATTTGGACTGCCCAAAGGGCAGTCCCTTATTCTTGATTTGTTACTTATTGTCACGTGTGGGTAACTCGTCTCCCCTCCCCACTAAGGGAGGTGGGAGTGACATCATTAGCACGCCTGGGTTGGGTAGATTTTTGACTATTAATGGGATCGAGCTAATTCTATTTACACAGTAGGTTAGATATGGGAGAAAAAGGTCTATATTTGCTGAGAAAAACCTGGGGAATCGGCAGACACCAATTCAAACAATAGCTTCAGCAAAGTTGCAAGCTACAAAATAAACCCTCAAAAAACAAAAGCATTTTTATATAATAAGATTCTTGGATTTAACAAAATCCAAAAGGCAATAATTGAAAAGGAAAGCCTTTTCCAAATAACTACATAATGCATAAAATCTGAGGCTGGTCTACCAAAGTACACAAAGTCCTTGATTAGATTCAACTACAAAGTGCTCCTTACAGAAATAACAACTTTAATAGCTGGAGAAATATTCAGTGTTCATGACTGTACCAGGCCAATATAATAAAAATGACAATATTACCCAAGTTTATTTGTAGTTTTAATACTATCCCAATCAAATTATCAAATAATAAAAAATCATCAAAAGTTATAGAACCCGGGGTAGCTGGGTAGCTCAGTGGATTGAGAGTCAGGCCTAGAGACAGGAGGTCCTGGGTTAAAATCTGACCTCAGACACTTCCCAGCTGTGTGACCCTGGACAAGTCACTTGACCCCCATTGCCCACCCTTACCACTTTTCCACCTAGGAGCCAATACACAGAAGTTAAGGGTTTAAAAAAAAAAAGTTATAGAACCCAATAAAATAATAACAAAATGTATTTGGAAAAATAATAAATCCAGAAATCAGGACTTGATTTATTGTTTTGTTAATTGCCTAGACTTAATTGCTGATTACATTTAAAAATATGTGTATACATTTTCCCCCAGAGAGTCCAGTTGCTGGCATAGCCTTACATTGCTCTGTAAAGACTGTTTAAGCTCATTAGAAGTGAAATAGAAAGATAAGAATGAAATCAGTAGCAGACTAGTAATTGTAGAATAATGATGATGATGATGATAACTACCTACATTCATATAGCACTTAATGGTTTGCAAAGGGCTTTTTATCCATTATCTCATTTGAGTCTCACAACATCTTTACTTCAAGGATTTATTTCTGTTAGGTCTAGGCACATGGATGTAAAATGATGCTTCTCTGTTTATAGGCTTTCTTTTATTTTTATTTTTTTTTAACCCTTACCTTCAGTCTTGGAGTCAATACTGTGTTTTGGCTCCAAGGAAGAAGAGTGGTAAGGGTAGGCAATGGGGGTCAAGTGACTTGCCCAGAGTCACAAAGCTGGGAAGTGTCTGAGGCCAGATTTGAACCCAGGACCTCCCATCTCTAGGCCTAGTTCTCAATCCACTGAGCTACACAGCTGTCCCCTATTTATAGGCTTTCTGGTTTATAGAAAGATTTGTACTTGCCTCCGGTATGATAATACCATGCCTCCCTTGCTGATGTGACATCCAAAGGAAATTTGAACTTTATTTGGGGGAATTTATGAAGGATTTTAAGCAGAAGACTGACATGTGTGGATCTATGTATGGAAAAAGTATATTATTTTGGCAGACTCTAAATGGTGTGGGTGGGGAAGAGGAGGGGTGGAAAGACTTGTTAGGAAACTATTGTGAGAATTGGGTTATCAGTGCATATTCTAGGGTGTTGGCAATGGAGATAGAAAAGAAAGGAATACCAGACATGTGAGAAAGGGATATAGCACAATGGATGTAGCACCAAGCCGGGTGTAGGGAGGACCTGGATTCAAATCTAGCCTTAGACACTTCCTAGCTGTGTGATCATGGGCAAGCCATTTAACTCCAATTGCCTAGCCCTTGCCTCTCTTCTATCCTAGAATTGTTACTAAGACAGGACGTAAGGGTTTAAAAGAAGAGAGAGGGAGATGGGAAAGGTAGAATCAATCTCAGAACTGATGTGATATAAGAGATAAAAGAGAAGGAAAAATAAAAATGACACCCAGGTTTCAAACAAGAGAAGTCAACTGAATGATGGTACCACTGCCAGGAAGAGTTGTGAAGAGAACAGATTCAGGAGGAAGGAAATATTACTATATTGTGTCAAGAATTAGCCAAGAGTAATAATCGCTTAGGGCACAAACTCATTTAAATAGAATACAAGAAGATTAGGAGCAGTGTCATTTGCTTTTTTCTTTCTTTTTATTTTAACATTCATTTTTAAAATCTTGAGCTCTGAATTCTTTCCCTTCCTCCAAACCTTTCCCCACCCATTGAGAAGATGAGAAACATACCTATTATTCATATGAAGTTGCAAAAATCATATTTCCACAATAGTCATGTTGCCAGAAAAAAAAAAAGAGCAAGAAAATTTAAGAAAGTGAAAAACAATGAGCTTTAGTAGGCACTCTGAATTCATCACTTTTCTCTCTGGAGGTGGATGGCATTTTTCATCATGAGTCTTTTGGCATTATATAAGATCATTGTATGGATCAGAATACTAAGTCTTTCATGAGTGATCAACATTACAATATTGTTGTTACTGTGTACAATGATCTGGTTCTGCTCACTTCACTTTACTTTGCATCAATTCATATAGATACACCCAGGTTTCTCTGAAACCAATCCACTCATCATTTCTTATAGCATAATAGTATTTCATCACATATAGCACAATTTATTCAGCCCTTTTCCAGATGATGGGAATCTCCTCAATTTCCAATTCTTTGTCACCATAAAAAAGATCGAGCAGTATTCCTTTCCAAAATGTCCTTATTCTGTAGAGGGAAAAATAAAGTGGCAGAAAGCTTGGCCTAAACCCCAACTAACCCAGGTCATTTCATCAGATTAACAAATCCAGAGAGAAATGCTTTCAAAAGCATTTATAAATGGAAAACAAATACTCACAAAACGAAGCGAATCTGCTTGCATTTCTATAGCAATCTCTTCTCATTTCAGCAAATAATGGAATTACCATAATGGAACTCTATCATGTGATATGAGAAAATGACAACAATATTTAAGAAAGTGAAGCTTAGAAAGACCAGAAAAGCGCAGAAAAAAACTAGTGCTGGAGGAGAAACAATTTTAAAAGTACTTCGGAACCAGATTTCAAGATATTTTAAAAAGGGAAAGATTCTAAAAGAATGAAAAAGATCTTGGAGAGTATGATTATCCTCATCAAAAGAGATCATCTAACCTTCCACAAGGGAGAAATGCGTATTACCAACATGATAATCTCAGTAGGATGGCCAGCCCATTAAGCTAGATCATCACTGTGTATATCTTGGCTAAGGCCCTGACTATGAACAATGAGCTGGGCCCAGAATTGAATGGGAGCAGGAAGTCAGACTGGATTACATTTGGAAATTGTGCAGTACCTTCAACAATCCAATTGTGTTATTGTTTTTTTCTAACATCAATATATTTCTAATGAATCATACTTGCAGAAAGTAAATTAAAAAGAGTAATTGAAAGATAGATGATGAATTAAAACTTTCTGTCACATTTTAAAAATCATGGCTTGCTCAAAAGGAATGATATAAAACATCACTGAGCATTTGTAAAAGACTATAGAAGAAGGTAGATGAGTTGTATAGTCAGGGATAACATGTTACTCCAATATCTAAGAAATATATTTATATGTATTAAAATTTTTTATTATAAACTTAATAACAGTTAACCTGCTTTCCTTCTAATCAGTTCTGGGCTCCAGTCATTGTCCATTTGCAGTATTTGTCTAAGACAAATATATCTATAGGTAGATAAAGAGAGATTAAGGACCAGCTCTATAGATCCTTCACTCAACCCAGACCAAAGATCCTTCCTCCCAACAACTTTGTCCCTGGGAGGGGTGACCTTCCTGATTTTATATCTTTCCAAATCTTTCTATTTTTCTAGGACATGTTATTGTATGCCTTGATTTCAATAAACTAGACCCAGAAATGCAAAAAAAAATCATAATCTAAATAAGCACTCTATCCACTTGTTCAATTGCCTCTAAGACAGAAGGTAAGGGTTTAAAAAAAAAAGTTAAGGGGCAGCTGGGTAGCTCAGTGGAGTGAGAGTCAGGCCTAGAGACAGGAGGTCCTAGGTTCAAACCCGGCCTCAGTCACTTCCCAGCTGTGTGACCCTGGGCAAGTCCCTTACCAATCTTCCACCTATGAGACAATACACCGAAGTACAAGGGTTTAAAAAAAAAAAAAAGTTAATGGGGAGGTAAAGCAGCACCTACCCCAGAGTCAGTATATAATGAGAAGGTCTGGTCAATAAAGGCCTAGCCCTTAGAGCCTGCATAATATCAACTCATGTGGAAGCTGTTGAGCTTGCTTCTTGGTATGTATTTTATTTTATTTTATTTTAAACCCTTACCTTCCGTCTTGGAGTGGCCTAGCTCTCAATCCACTGAGCTACCCAGCTGCCCTCCTTGGTATGCATTTTTGAAGGGACTCTTCTTCCTGAGTTCAATTCCAGCCTCAGTCTGTGTGATCCTGGGAAAGTCACTTAACTCTGCTTGCCTCTGTTTCTTCAGAACTGGAGAAGGAAATGGCAAACTACTCTAGCATCTGCCAAGAAAACCCGGTATCAAAGAGTCAGACATGACTGAAAAATGACTAACCCATTATGTACATTATCTCATTTAATATTTAGGCTTCTGATTCAGCTGATTTCCCTTGATATCACTCTAAATCTTTCTGTTCCATAAATAGTTCCATTCACACATCATTAAAATCCCTTTCAAAAGGTTCCCATTGAACTGGGTGGGTCTTTTGGGCAAAGTTTCTAGAAAGGCATTCACCAGAATTATACCAGAAGCTGGCAGGCAACATGTTCTGACCTGCCCTGATAGAGGCAACATTGATTAATTAGTCAGTCAATCCCTCAAATGGTCCCTACACTGATGAGTTCATTAAGTCACTGAATTATCAGAGTGATCAAGAATGGGAGCAGTCCTTTGGTGTTTGCTGGAAGCTTTACAGGAGCAAATGGGTGTGGTAAAGAGTTAGGAATTGGGACTCCTGCCTGGGTTCTAGTCCCAGCTCTGTTACTAAGTTACTGGATGGGCTCAGGTAAATCACTTCTCTCTGGGCCTCCCTTAACGCCCCTTTTAATTTAGGGGACCAGACTAGATGATTCCCAAAGTCAAAGCCAGCTCAATCTAACACCCACATATACTCAAGAGAGAATCTAGAAATTCTCCCCACCTGGGGGGAAGTGAGGACTAGCCAATTCCCAGATGCTTGTATTTCCCAATCTTTCCATCTGCTCCTGATAATAATAATAATAATAATTAGTACTTTTAAAGCATTTAAGGGTTTGTACACTGTTTTCATCTATTATCTTTTTTGATTCTCACAACAATCCTTTGAGGTAAGTGCTATTATTACCACCAACCCCTTTCACATATTGGGAAACTGAGGCTAAGAGCAATTAACGTAACTTGCTTAAGGCCACATCATAAATGTCAGAGGCAGGATTTGAACCCAGATATTTCCTTACTCCAAGGCCATGTCCTTTGATGGCCAGAGGGGCTTTAAAATGAATGCCATTTGGTGGGGATGTCTTAATTTTCTGGAGCCTTCTAGAATAACATCCGTTTTAATTTTTTCCACTTTGAGATTCAGAATCAGAGGTTGTTTCTACCTCATCCTCCCGAAAATTCCAATTTCGTTCTTGACAAGGGAGCACAAGGCTGCCTAGTCTAGATGGGGCCCCGTGTCTGGCTGCGGGTTTTGTCGGAACAACCGTCAGTGTTTTGGAAAGACAAGAAGAAGCTTCTTAGTTTTGCCAGGAGGGGGAACCCCTCGGAAAGTTGCCAAGGAAATTAATCCGGAAGGGAATAATCTGAATTGATGGGGTATTTGGCAGATAATGAAGTGAACAAGTAAACTTGGGTCGCCTAGACAAGGTCCTCGTTCTCTCCGCCAGCCCCAAATTTTGGTCTAGTTCATCCCCAGGGGCCCTTTCTTCAGAAGAGAAGAGGGCGGCTCTATGTTGTCACAACAATAAGGATGGGGAAGCAAGGGCGAGCACCAGCTAGCAAAAAAACCCATTCCGGTTTCCGCTATGGGGACGGGGGAACAGATCTGGAGTGGGGAGTCCGTCCCGATCTCTCTCCCAGGATTCCAGAGTCCGTGGAACCACAACTCCCAGGATTCCTTTTCCCTTGGACTGCCCTCCTCTTGCTTGGCGTGGAAATCCGCTGGACCCGCCTGCTAATCCTCCGAAGGGGAGGTTGACTCTGTTTGGAGCCCGCCCCTGGGACGCTGCGGGTGGCCTGGGATCTCCGAACGTGGTTTGCTGCGGCTACTGCTCAACTGCAGCTGCAGGGAGGGCAAGAGTCCGAGCGGGAGCCCGAGACCCCAGCAGGATGCCTGTGAGTACACAAGGGCTGCCCCGGTCAGCGGGCTTGGCCACTTGCAGTGAAGATTGAGCACTTGACCGCTGCCGATAGGTGACGTTCTTGGGAGCCTGGAGTGTCTGAGCTAGAAGGGACCCTAGAACACGAAATGTAAGATCGGAGAAAGTGGGCGCCTGAAGGGACCTTAGAATGGAGGGTGCTCCAAAAGAGAGGGACCTTCGAGATCACCTCGTCCAGCCCCGGTTAATTTTTCAGCTGAAGGAAACCAGCCCAGAGAGAGGAAGAGACTTGCCCAAAGTTGTTTTGAGGGCGTGTGCCCCCTTGACAGCCGTAGTGCTCCTACTTTCTGCCTCTCCCCAAGATGAATGTGTCATTCCCTCCTGTGAGCTAGAAGGGGACTGCGAAGGACTAACTCGGGGAGCGGGGCACGGAGTTTGCCCAGAGAAGGGCCCAGGAATAGATGCAGGCACAGCAAGATTTGTGTAGCTCGAGTTGGAAGAGGAAGTAGAAGAGAGTCAGGGGACTTCCAGCGGCCCCCGGTCACCCCCAAACGCCCTGGTGTATCGAGTATCCCGAATCAGAGCATTTTTGAAAGGACCCCAGGGAAAATCGCCTTTGGCCTGAAGTTTGGTTTGGGGTTAGGGGGTGGAGGATGGATGGGGGCGGTGACACAGGCAGGACCGCAAACTCAAGAAAACCGAGTAAGAGGTTGTTTCAACTTTAAAAGCGGGGCCCATGAGCCTGGCTGGTACACTCAGCTTCAGGGCTTCCAATTTCGGTTGTCATTCCAGTTCTCAGTCTAGCCTGAGGGACCTGCTGAAGCTCAGGTCTGGAAAGACTGGGAGAAAAGTCTTCCCTTCTTTCTAAAGTGCTGACCAGCTCACCAGGCATCATCGTGACCTTTGAGTGTTTGTTTTTTTTTGTTTTTTTTGTGTTTTTTTTAAGGTTGCATTTCTTAACCCAAGTGCTCTTTTTCATCTGCTTTGAGATCTAGTAGGAAGAGCTTGGAACAAAGAAGACAATGTTAGAAAAGACAGACTTAAATATACATAAAAGAAAAACACATAGAGGTGGAAGGGACAGAGATTATTAGAATATAGAAAACAATGCTGGAATGAAAGGAAGCTTAGAACATAGGTTGTTGACTTTAGAGAAAATTTAATCCACCCCCATAAGGGAGGAGAAGGGACTTGGCCAAGGACACACATAGTTACTGGCAGAATCTGGATTGGGACATAGGTCCCTTCCTAAAGCACTTTTTTTTTTTTTTTTAAACACGTGAGGAAACTTCTCCAAATACAAACTGTTAAAACAGACGAATTTTGGGGGTGGGGAGGGGTTGCAAGAAGAGACCTACCACAAGTTGGTTGTTCTCTGCCCCCATCCCTGCTAGCTTTCCTTATAAATGCCTGAACTACAGTTTTGCCAGTTTTCCTGGGCATTATTGGACCAAGGTTATGTCTCCCATTCTGAAGTGCAGATAATCCAGACCCATTTACCAAATACTGAATTCCTTCCAAAAGGAGAGAAACAAAATGTCACACACACACACACACACACACACACACTCCTCCTTTGGCTTTTTTGCTCACAAAACAGTGAAAACTATACCATCTCCTCTACCTTCCCCCCCATCCTGGGTGGGTCCTTCTGACCTAGGCTCTGGTGGAGAAAGAAACAAGAACATTGTAGAAAAGGGATCCCAGCTGTTCAGGTCCAGGCTGAGCACGCTGGCCCAGTCCCAGACCTGGTGGGAGGAAGTCACTTGTCTTGCCTTCAGAGGCCTATTACAATTAATCACCCATCATTTACAGTGCAGCTTTGCATGCCAATGGTTTTATTAAGTTCAGAGAGGGTGTGACAGACATATCTGTGCCCAGCTGTGCTGGAGTGGGCTGTTGGCTAACTTGCGTGTTAAAGGGGAAAAAAAATGGTTTCATTCTAAGGTTCACTTTCCTAGAAACAGTGGAATGAAATAGCATTTATAAAGTACTCACTTACCATGTGCTAAATGCTGGGGATACCCATTTTTTTAATGGATGTATTTCTTGCTCTTATGGAGCTCACATTCTAATTGAGAGAGAAAATATGTGAAGGATTCATGTTTGTAACAATCTTGTAAACCCCATTTTATACGTGAGAAAAATTGAACTTCAGAGAGGTTGTGACCTGCCCACAGGACACAGAATTAATAAACATAAGAGAGTCAGGAGGTTCTGGGTTCAAACATAACCTCAGATACTTCCTAGCTGTGTGACCCTGCACTAGTCACTTAACCCCAAGTGCCTAGCCCTTACTTTAGAGCAGATACTTGGTATCCATTCTAAGACAGAAGGTAAGGCTTTAAAAAAATAAACAAACAAATAAATAAGTAAACACTGGAGCTGGGAACCACTGCTCTACTCCTTTTATTTCTTCTCTTGATGACTTTGACTTGGTGAAGCCTCCTTAAATCCAAGTAAATACCCACTACCCCTTAAGTTGACCAAAAAAATGTGTTCACTTTGATTTTTTAGAGAATGGCAAAGCTGGAATGGATGTTAGGAGTTATTTAGATAATGTACTTATTTTACAGATGAGAAAACAGGTCCAGAAAAGAAGGGTCGATTCGTCCAAGTACATGCCACCCCTGAATTCATGACAGGAGCAGGGCTGCATTCTTCCTGGTCTCTTTTTTATTTTTTTAATTTAATTTAATTTTTTAAAACCCTTACCTTCTATCTTGGAGTCAATACTGTTTATTGGCTCCAAGGCAGAAGAGTGGTAAGGGTAGGCAATGGGGGTCAAGTGACTTGCCCAGGGTCACCCAGCTAGGAAGTGGCAGATTTAAACCTAGGACCTCCTGTCTCTAGGCCTGGCCCCTTTCTGGTCTGGGGCATTTTCTACCATATCACCCTGCTTCACAATCTTTTTCCCCCTGTAATATTTTCAATTTTCAAGATTTGTTTTCTGATATTTTGTATTCCAAATCCTTTCCCTCCCTCCCCTCCAGATGGCAAGTAATCTGATATAGGTTATACATGTGCTCTTGTGTCATTCATATTTCCTTTTTAAAAAAAATTGAAACAGTTGCAGTCCAGGAAAGTCCAACTCCCTTCTTTTTTAGTTTGGAAATACTATGATATGCTCATCCACCCTATGGCTCTGTCTGCTTCATGTTGAGAATAGAGAAGTGGGGGGGGGGGAGGGGAGGCTGACCCAGGTTGCTAGTGGAACCAAATTGGTGCTCCCGGAGTGCCTGGAAAAAAAAAAAAAAAAAAAAAAAAAAGCAACTTCCTGGTGAAGAAATGTTTTTCAAAATTACCCATGTGGCTGGGACGGTAGATTCCATTTTTCTCAGTGGTATTTAAGTGCATAAGTTATATGATATAGAAGTGAAATGTATTGGTTATTAGACAGAGATGCCAGATGCATGAATGACAGAAGACAAAAACTAACCAGCTGGTCCTGAAAAGCCAAGGTCCTGTAGGGCTGTCAGCACCCTGAGCTATTTGGGGATGGGAGCCTCTGCTCCAGCTAAAAGTTTTAGTGCTAGCTCCTTTGTTCTGAGTGCCCTAGAGAGGCCCACCTACCTGATGCTGAGCATCTTTTCCCCTTCTTTTTGTCAAAACCCCATGGTTTTGTGAAGGATTTTCCTTTAATCTTGGGGTTTTGAAGTGGGAAGTGCTTATTTACAGGGCTAGCCTTACCGGTAGACAGAGGGGTGACTTGAGGGTCTCACTTATGTTGGGGGATCTCTTTAGCCTACTCTTCAATCATCTCTGCTTCAAGTGAGAGGCAGCCCTAAAAAGAGAAAATTGAGTGGATTTTGGCTCGGAGGCTAACTTCAAATTCTGTCTTTGCCCCTGACTACCTATATTTCTCTGGCCTCTCTTTCCACATCTGTAAAATGACAGCCTTCTCTCTCCAAATCTGTGATCCCTTTTCTGAGCATGTTGCCTGCTTGCTGCCAATCACATGTAACAAGGGAGTCCATAGAGGCACTGCCAACTAAGAGGTAGGTCAGGTTGCTAATCCTCTAACGGGCTGGTTTCAAAGTGGAGGCCCCAAACTACCAGAGGCAAAAGCTAATCCAGGGTTTCAGAGATGCCTGCCACAGACAAGAGAAAATACATAGAAAGACAAAGATTGGCCAAACGCCATTCCTCTGTTTTGTCTTGTTATTCTGCTCTGGGTGGGACTTGTGGCTCCTAGAACTCACTTGATCAACTCAGTCATGACCTAATTCAACTGAAGACAAAGGGTATGTCCGAGTCCAAGAAGACAGAATGTACCTGTACAGTGTCTATGCCCTGGGCAAAGAAAAAAAAATCCTGAAATAGTAGAGTTAGAAGAAACCTTAGCGATGAACCCTCTCATTTTATGATTGAGAGGGAAAGAAACTCACCCAAGGTTCCTATCAGGTCAGTGGCAGACTGTACTGGGGGGGAGGGAGGGGGGGAGGGGTCGGCCCTGACTTCCAGCCAATCCTCTTTTCACTATCTTCTCTCTCACCTTAATATATATTTGTTGTTCTTGTTGTTCAGTCGGGTCCAACATTTCCTTAACTCTTTTAGTGTTTTCTTGGGAGAGATTTTGGGAGTGAATTGCCATTTCCTTCTCCAGCTCATTTGACAGATGGGGAAACTGAGTCAAAGAGGGTTCAGTGACTTGCCCAGTGAAGCATGAAAGATGTCTAGACCAAAATAACTGTACCACCCCCCCAACAAAAAAAAAAAAGCAAATAAAAAACACAGCTAGAAAGTGTCTGAGCTCAGGCCCAACACTCTATCCACTGTACCACCTAGCTGCTCTATCCCTATCCATTTATCTGTCTGTCTGTCTATCTATCTACCTATCTATATCTATCTGTCCATCTATCTGTCTATCTATATCTATCTGTTCATCCATTCATCCATCTATCTATCTACCTATCTATCTTCCTCTGAATATAGATTATCTGGGAGTACAATATAGGAGGACCTCAGTTTCCCTAACAGTTATAAACAAATTCTATGGTTCCATGATCCCAGTGGTTGTGAGGGGAGGAAGGAAATGGAGGAGGTCACAAGGCTTTATTTGTATTGCCCATGTGTGATGGCCTGTGGAGCTCGTCTGCTCTGGTCTCCGATGCCCAATGCTCCATGGCCTTCAATTAGAGAAATGTTTGGAAAATTCAAGGACTCTGACAAGATTTAAGATAGCAAGTCCGTTGTCAGCCCATCTTAATAACTGACACAGCCTTGGTCAGCTGAACATCAAAGCTCTGTCATTGCCTGAGTGTGGCAACTCCTTCCATCTCATGCAGGTCACAGTATTACTCAGTAGATAATAGTTATTTTCACTTCTGTTCAGTTCAAGTGCTTGATCCACAATAACACCCTGCCTTTCTGGTCATTAGCATCACCCTCTCCCTCTCTGACTCCTCCTCTGACTTTTTTTCTTTATCTTCTATCCCTAGTTCTGAAACACCAGTTTATATACTAGTCAGGAACAAGGCCTGTCCTGGGACAAATTCTCCATTAAGAAGAAAGAGATCTTGTTGGTGCCAGCTGGGTGGCTCAGGGAATCGAGAACCAGGCCTGGAGACAGGAGGTCCTGGGTTCAAATCTGACCTCAGATACTTCCCAGCTGTGTGACCCTGGGCAAGTCACTTAACCCCCATTGCCTAGCCCTTACTGCTCTTCTACCTTGGAACTAATACACAGTACTGATTCTAGGATGGAAAGTGAGGTTAATTCTAAAATAAAGGGATTAGATGAGTCCATCCCAGTTCACTTTGGGGACCTTGTATAAGCCATGAGGAAACAAGGCCAAGGTCAAAGTTTCTGGCGCTCCTGTTCCTTTTTGGCTGGGGAAAGGTCTAAGCTGATGACAAAGGAGGGATTATGTCTGCCATCTATCCCCAGGACTGGAGGCAGTTCTTGGCATCTAGGGTTATTTTTGCCAGACTACACAAAGACAAGGTAGATTAGAGTGGTGGATTTAGTTGATATCTCAGTTGGGGCCATCTTTTACTTAAGGTAGGGTAATTGGGACTAAGCCTTATGAATCTGCATTTATTTGGAAAGCACAGACAACACTTAGAATTCTTTGGCAGTATAGAAAAAACAAGGGCAGCCAAGTGACCCAGTGGATAGAGAGCCAGATCTGGTGACTAGGGGTCTGGGGCTCAAATGTGACCTCAGACACTTCTCAGCTTGTGTGACCCTGGGCAAGTCACTTAACCCCCAATGCCTAGCCCTTACCACTCTTTTGCTTTGGAACCAGTACTTAGTATCAATTCAAAGACCTCAGGTAGGGATTTAAAAAAGAAAAGAAAAGAAACAATAGAGCTTAGGAAGTTGAAAGGAATAATTATTTAAAGTAAGAAACTTCCAGAGGATAAGAGGCTATGTGGCTGTCTCCATGGAAGCCTCTTGTTCATATTCTAGGGTTTTAGTCTCTATCTCTCAACTATCTGATTATATATTTCCTCACACTTCCCCCAGATGCACGTGGGCCTAATTATAGCTCTTTTGATTAGAGGTATAGAGGTTTGAAAGTCCAGAGCCTCTTTCGGCAAACTGGGCATCTTTCTTAGATAATAATAATAGAATTTATTTTCTTAGGACAACTAGGTGGCATCGTGTAAAAGCCTGGAGTTAGGAAGACCGGAGTTCAAGTTTGGCTTCGGATATTTGCTAGCTGTGTGACCCTGGGCAAGTCACTTAACCCTGTTTGCCTCAGTTTCCTCATATGTAAAATGAGCTTGGCCAAGAAAACCCCAAATGGGATCATGAAGAGTCAGACACATCTTCCTTCCTCTCATATTCAGCTTGCTTCTTAACTCCCACTATCCTCCAAATCCAATCATAGCCAAGTCTTGCTGAATCTCCCTTCATTCTGTCTTGCATTCACATGACACCACCCTAGTTCAGGTCCTCATCAGCCTTTCCCTGGACCACTCAGCCTCCAAAGTGGTCTTCTTGACTCCATTCTGTCTCCCCATCTCCCCCCCCCCCCAGTCCTCTACCTGTCAAAGTAATATATTCCTAAAGCACAGGTCTGACCGCATCATCCTCCTGCCACAGAAGGTTCCCCTGGTTCCCTGTTGGCTCCAGGGTCAAGGAAAAACTTTTCTTTCTGTCTGTTATTTAAGGCTGTTTACAATCTGGCCCTAATCTCCTTCTCCAGGCTTATTGCTTAGTACTCAGCTTCTGGTATGTCAGATTCTGGGCTCCTTACTGTTCCCTGTATAGGGCATTCTGCCTTCCATCTCAGGGTTTTTGCTCAGACTATCCCCCATATGTGCAATGCTCACCCTCTTAGAATCTTGAAGTCTTTTTTTTTTTAACCCTGCCTTCCATCTGAGAATCAATTCTTTGTATTGGTTCCATGGTAAGGGCTGGGCAATGGAAGTTAAGTGACTTGCCCAGGGTCACACAGCTAGGAAGTATTTGAGGACAGATTTGAACCCAGGACCTCCTGTCTCCGGGCCTGATGCTGAGCTGGTACACTGAGCCATCCAGCTGCCCCCTGCCTTTTCTATATACCCTGTATTTACTTACATTTGTACATATTGTTGTTGGGATAGAAGATAATTTCCTTGAGGACAGGGACTGTTTAATTTGAGTCTTTTTATCCTGGGCATATGGCACAGAGCCTGGCACACAGTAGATATTTAATAAATTCTTGCTGATTTCTATTGCGCTTTAAGGATTGTAAAATACTCTTCTTGTACTTCTTCTGTGTTGCGGATAGTATGTGTTTTATAATACCTATTTTTCAGAAAAACTGAGGCTAGAGTAAGTGCCCAGGGGCATCTTCTGAGAGGTTTGACAATGGTAGATAACTCTAGTTTTCATATGCTTGCTTGTTTGTTTTTTAAACTTCCATCTTAGAATCTATACAAGGTATTAACAGAAGAGCAGTAAGGGTTAGGCAATGAGGGTTAAGTGACTTGCCCAGGGTCGTATGGCTAGGAAATGTCGGAGGCCAGATTTGAATTCAGAACCTTGGACTCCAGGTCTGGAGCCCTATCCACCATTGTTTCCTCCTTGTTTCCTACAATTCCCACGTGTTTGAATCAGTATAGCTCTTTGTATTGCCTTAATCCATTTTGTCAACAACAAGCATGAAATAGGGATTATTATGTTCTAGGCATCATGCCAAATGCAAGGGATAAAAAGAAAGGTAAAAGGAACCCTACTCTCAAGGAGCTTTTGTTCTAGCTGGAAGACATGTAAATAAATTCATTCAAGCTACAAACAAATCCTCCTTCTCCCGGAAGCCTTTTGCTGATTCCTCCAGCTCAGCCCCTCCAGTGATCTCTTTCCTTTGAACCGCTTCATAGCACAGGTTTGACCCCAGGTTTGACGTCTTCCCTTGTCTTTCCCCAACCAGACTATAAGCTCTAGGAGGACAGCAGCTATATTTTCTAGTACTTTTGGGTCTTTCGTAGCACCTGATCTGGACTAGGTAAATGAAAGGTATTCCTTAAATACTAATTAGGCTTTAATTTGGCCTTTGCAAATTGTAGAAAGGCAGCAATATTTGTCCACCCAAATCCCCAATAGCCTTAGAAGAAACAATCTCAGTAGCAACATGGTTCCACGAGATCTGTAAAATTGTAGAATGTTAGAGTGAGAATGGATACTAGAACAAAGAGAGTTAGAACAAAGAAGAATGGAGTCAGAAGGGACCTTTGCCCCAAGCTGCGTAAAACTGTAAAGGACCTTCAAACAGAGTATTAGGCAGCAAGGGACCTTAACATTTAGAAGGTGGACCTTAGAACAAAGGATATTG
Source organism: Gracilinanus agilis (assembly GCF_016433145.1). Lineage (NCBI taxonomy): Eukaryota > Metazoa > Chordata > Mammalia > Didelphimorphia > Didelphidae > Gracilinanus > Gracilinanus agilis. The sequence goes on from NC_058131.1 coordinate 285,617,904, forward strand.
AAGCTGGCTGAAAGGGACTTGGAACAAAGACTGTTGGAGATGGACAGGGTCTTAGAACAAAGAATTCTAGAATTTAGAACGTTAAGACTTGGAAGGAATCTTAAAATCAAGACTATTTAGGCCAGACAAGAACTTAGAATATTAGAGCTAGCAGGGAACTTAGAACAAGATACTGGGACTGAAAAGGACTTTAATGATAATCCAGTTTACCCTTTTCATTTTACATATGGGGAAACTGAGACCCAGAGTTGTGAAGGGACCTGTCTGAGATCGATCATGGAGTTAACAGCAGAGCTGGAACCAGAGCATAGATCTCCTGACTCCAAACCTCATTACCTTTTCATTGCCTTGTAACACCCCTGGCAAGGTCAGAATTCCTTTGAGGAGCAAACAACCGTTGGAATTTCTGAATTAATATGATGAACAACAAGTGAAACTAGCCCTGGATAAGGGCAGCTCCTCTCACCTCAGAACACCAGGAGGAAAGAAGTCTCTTTACAGTGAGTTTTACAATTGTGGAATAGAGGGGGCAGCTAAGCGACTCAGTGAATTGAGAGCCAAGTCCAGAGACAAGAGGTCTTGGATTTAAATCTGGCCTTAGAACGTGACCCTGGGCAAGTCACTTAACCCCCATTGCCTAGCCCTTACTGCACTTCTGCCTTGGACCCAATACATGGTATTGATTCTAAGATGGAAGGTAAGGGTTTAAAAAAGAAAACAGTTGTGGAATGGCCCACAGGAAGCCAGTTGATGAATCAAAAGAGAATAGTGTATAGGATGAGTGGCCTTGAAACTAGTCAGTACTATGTTCAAGAGAGGCAGATGGATAGTTCTCCCAGTGACTCTGACCCAGCCCCAGGGACAGTGCTGTGGGCTGGACAGATGAGTGCCAAGTTCAGGAAGGCCTTTGGTTACTCTCCGACTGAAGCATGTTAAGAGCACTCAATAGGGAAGATCCATGTTAGAACAGACCTCTAGAATAGAGGTGTCAAACATACCACGTATGGCAGGAACCAGATTCAAGTATAATTGGAGTGGGAGCAGTTAGGTGGCTCAGTGGACAGAAAGCCATACCTGGAGACCAGAGGACCTGGGTTCAAATGTGGCCTCTGCCACTTACTAGCTGTGTGACTTTGGGCAAGTCATTTAACCTTTTATTTATCTCAGTTCTTCATCTGTAAAATGGGGGCACATTGGAGAAGTGCTGGGCAAGTCACTTAACCCCCAATGCCTAACCTTTACCACTCTTCTGCCTTAGAACCAACTACGTATTAGTTCTACGACAGAAGTTAAGGGTTAAAAAAATTTTGGAACTATTTAGCAAAATAAATAAAAATACAACAATACATGTTGTTGTTGAGTCATTTCAGTTGTATTTGACTCTTCATGACCCCATTTGGGTTTTTTTCTGGCAAAAATATTGGAGTGGTTTGCCATTTCCTTCAACAATTCTACATAATTTTACTATGTGGTTTTCTAAGTCAACATGTAGGAGTGGCTCCGTGGTGCAGTAGATGGAGTGCCAGGCCTGGAATTAGTGGCTCAGTGAACAGAAAGCCAAGCCTGGAGACCAGAGGACCTGGGTTCAAATATGGCCTCTGCCACTTACTAGCTGTGTGACTTTGGGCAAGTCACTTAACCTTTTATTTATTTCAGTTCTTCATCTGTAAAATGGGGACACACTGGAGAAGAAAATGGCAAACCACTCCAATATTTTTGCCAAGAAAACCCTATGCACAAAGTTCATGTCACATAGTCAGACTGGACTGAGTGGCGACTGAACAACAACAAAGTTAATAAAGCATGCAGCCTGCAAGAATATTTATATAGTTGTTCCTCTTCCTCCATTTCTGTTTGATTTTGACATCACTGCCCTAGAGCATCTACTGTGCCAGAGGACATTCTTCTGGGAGATGGAGGAGGTGCTCCCTGACTACCCTGAGGGCTGAGTTGGAAGCTTTATGGGCAGTGAACCATTCATCTTCTCAGGCTAGTGAGTCAAAGTTGTGTGACTTATCTTGGGGGAGCCGCCTCTTATTTCTGGGCTGTGGTTTTTCTCTTCTGTATAATTAATTAGAAGAGAGGATCTTCAAGGGCTCTTCCACCTCCAACCTTCCATGACTCTGTTGAGAATATTTCTTTCTCTTGCTGTATCTTTTTTTGTTTCTATGTAATACTTGGTATAATTTTCTAACTGGGTTTTGGTCTGTGTTTCAAGCCTCTTTCCTCATTCCTTTGTCCTGACATTATCTTACATTCCCTGCCCCTGAGGAGCTTCTAGAACTGGGATGATTGAGATTGAGATTATGAGCCCCATCTTGTCAGTAAACAGGAATTCATTTCTCTGCCCAGGGACAGCTTTGGGTCCCTCACTGAAAAGAGCTGTGGAGGTCAGAACTTAACCAGACCCAACTCAGTCTTCCCATCTAGGTCACCAAAGTCTATTAGAATTTTATGACCAGGGAGCAGTTTAGGTGGCTCAGTGGATGGAAAGCCAGGCCTGGAGATGGGAGGTCCTGGGTTCAAATGTGGTCTCAGACACTTCCTAGCTGTGTGATCCTGGGCAAGTCATTTGTCTAGCCCTTAATGCTCTTCTTTCTTGGAACTGATACTTAGTATTGATTCTAGACAGAAGGTAAGTGTTTAAATAAGTTTTGTTTTGAAAAAGAATTTTTCTGACCAGGCATGACTTATCTCCCATCACCATGAAGTATTTGGGGTAAAGAAAATATTAGCCCACCTCCTCATTAGGCATTCACTAATTAGAGACATCCAGGGGAGAACTGAATAAGAAGCCTCCAAAATTGTATTTAATGGCTCAAGGCTCTGAATGAATTGTCTCTGATCAAGTAGAGAGAGACTGACCGATTATTATTATTTTTTAAACCCTTATCTTTTGTCTTAGGATGGATACTAAGTTTTAGTTCTAAGGTAGAAAAGAGGTAAGGGCTAGGTAATGGGGATTAAGTGATGTGGCTAGGGTCACACAGCTAAAAAGGGTCTGAGGATCACGTTTGAACCCAGGACCTCCCATCTCCAGGTCTGGCTCTCAATCTATTGAGCCACCTAGCTGCCCCAACACTGACCAGTTAATTTATTGGTTCTTGCTAGCCTGATCAATAAATTGATTTTCTCACCTGGAACCCAGTCTTTTGGGATTTTTAATCCATCACATTGTAAAGCTGGACTAAATTGATTCAGGAGTGTAAGAGATGAGGAGCATGGAGAGCACCGAATGACCCAAAAGGCAGATCTATTTTGTAGAAGCATCTCTGGGCCTAGGACTTAGCCACTACTTTATGGGTTGTAACCCTCCTTCTTCAACCTTTTGTCTTTTGAATGTGGCCATTAAGAAACTGGCTTTTCTTGATTATACCTGCTTCTAACAATTGTTTTGTTTTTCTTCAACAAGGAGTGGAGTACAAAGGAAAAAAGTTGGCTTTTGGCTATTAGAAGAAACAATTCAATACTTTTTTTTTTTTTAACCTTTACCTTCTGTCTCATAATTAATACTAAGTATCAGTTCCAAGGCAGGACAGTAAGGGCTGGGCAGTGGGGGTTAAGTGACTTGTCCAGGGTCACACAGGAAGTATCTGAGGCCAGATTTGAACCTTGGACCTTGGTCTCCAGGCCTACCTCTCAATCCACTGAGCCACCTGACTGCCCCCAATTCAATACTTTTTAAAAAGAAAGTATTTTCTTGTCTTTCCTGATTGGAATTCAGTTTGGCCAATTTTTTGGTTGTTGTGGAGGTGATGAGGTAGGAGAAACAGAAAAAAATGCTGGCTCTCATTCTGCTATCAGGTCTTGGCCTGAAAGAAGTATTTAACTAATGGGTCAGGGTCTGGGGGTGGGGCTGGGGATTGGAAACTCCAATTCCTTGAAGGCATGGAATGGCACTTTCTGGTTTTTGTGTCCTAGTCAGAAGCTTAAGCAGAATGATTTGATAAATACTTGTTGAAAAAATCCTTGGCATCCCAACTCCACAAGCTGGAGGGGGCTGCCAATCTGTTGGGAATCTCAGAAATCAGCTAGTTTAACTCCCTCATTTTACAAATGGGAAAACTGAGGCCCAGAAATAGAAAGTGATGTCCTAAGTACCATAACTGGTTAAATCTATTCAACAAGTATGCATACATGAGAAGCAGTATGGTTTACTAGAAAGAGTGATGGAGTTTAAAGGACTAAAAGGATGGAGTCTAAAGGTATAAAGAGTGAAGGAGTCTAAAGACCTACATTCAATTCTTGCCACTGCTAGCTGTGGGAATCATTTACCTCTCTGAGCCTCAACTTGCTAATTTGTAAAATGGAGATTAGAATATTTGTTGTTCATTCATGTCTGACTCTTTGCGATCCTATTTGGGGTTTTCTTGCCTAAGATACTCTAATGGTTTGCCATTTCCTTCTCCAGTTCATTTTACAGATGAGGAAGTATAAGCAAATAGGGTTCAGTGACTTGGCCAGGGTCACACAGCTAATAAGTGTCTGAGGCTGGATTTGAACTCAGGACTTCCTGACTCCAGGCCTGTTACTTTATTCAATGTGCCACCAAACTGCCCTATAATAATGCTAATTATTATTATGCTGATAAAATTATCATAATAATAATTATTTCACTGGACTTGTTGTAAGGATCAAAATAGATAATTATGCTAAATGTTTTGCAAACTTGAATGATTGTAATCCCTAGCATTTATATAGTGCTGGGAGCTCCTCAGAAAAATAAGGGTCTCCATCAGGATCCATCAGGTCAGTATAAAAGGCAAAGCCTTACGTGGATCCTTGTTGTCTGAAAATCAGGCCATAGGATGGATGGATACCCAATCAGACCCCTCTGTGTGACTCTCTTCTGATTAATACTTTTTATTATTAAAATTACTACAATCTATATTTTTAGGATAGCCTCAAGTTTTGTAGTATAGATATAAAAATTCTTTATAGAGATCCATTTATAGAACTCCCATTATAGAAGTCTCCTTAATACTCTATAATAAACCAGCATTTAATGAGTAAATAATTACACTCTCAGTGAAATAGCAGAAGCTGTTCTTTTCTCTGTCTCAGAGTTTGAAGGCCACAGCATGACAAAACAAAATACCATTTTTCCTCCTTTCTCATGCTGAATTTAACCCTATGAAACCAAAATATTCTCACACTTTGCTACTTTCCCACATTAGACTTGTCCCTCCCAGATTTTAGGGTTCTCACACTCTAATCCACTTTTGAAATATGTTGAAGGTTCTTTTAAAAAAATAAAACTTAGAGTTTTGGTAGCCTTGAGAATTGTTTAGACTAGATATAATTGATATGCAGAAATACATTTTGTGTGCCAAAATTTTATGTAACCAAGTATAATCTTGATTTTCTTTTCTCTGTTTTGAATTTGAAATGTAAATTTTCCCATCATTTGTGTGTCTGTGAGAGAAAGGTATAAAAATAAAAATTCGCAGGAAGCCAGAGAGAACATCTTTCGGAAAATCCACTGTGTCTCTAACTCTCTCTTCCTCCCTCTTTGTTAAACCATTACACCTCTCAAGATAACTGGAAGCTTCTGGCTGGCTTCCAGCAATATAGAGCTTTACGATTTGCAAAGCACTTTGCAGATATTATTTAATTTGATCCTATAAGGAAAGTGCTGTTATTATTACTATTATTATTTATTAAACTCTTACTGTCTTAGAATCAAAACTGTGCATTGGTTCCAAGACAGAAGAGAAGTAAAGGCTAGGCAATGGAGGTTAAGTGACTTGCCCAGGGTCATAGCTAGGAAGGGTCTGAGGTCAGGATTTCTTTTCTCTTAATCCACTATGCCACCTACTTGTCCCCAGTGTTACTTTTATTCCCATTCTATAGATGATGAAACTGAAGCCCTTGTCCAAGCCTTCATTACCTCATACCTAGACCACAACAATAAATAACCTGGGGTTTGATTTTCCTGCCACAAGTCTCTCCCCACTCCAGTTCATCCTTCACTCTGTGATCAAGGGAATCATCCCAAAGTTTAGATCTGATCATATTAGGTCCCCCTCCCCACTTTCCACTCAGTGGACTGCAGTGATTCTTTAGCATCTCCAGGACCAATATAAAATGCACTGTTTGGGGTTCAAAACCTTCCATAACCTGCTCGTCTCCCCTGCCTTTCTGCACCTTCCATCACCCTCCCACTCACCACCCTCCTACTCTGTAACTCTCTAGCTCAGGGGTCAGCAACGTATGGCTCTCAGAGCCATATCTGGCTCTACCTCCCGACTGGCTAGTCCGGGCAGAGCCCCAGGATGTGCCCCATATTCCAGTGCCTTCCGCCTCCATCCTCTTCCTTCCGCAGGCGTTTATGGCTCTCATGGCCAAAAAGGTTGTCAACCATTGCCTAGCTAGTAGGCCTTGCTATTCCTTGAATAAGACATTCCATCCCTTAGTTCTGAGCATTTTTTAAAGAAAATTCTTCCCTTTCTGTCTTAGTTCTAAGACAGAAGGGCAAAGCTAGGCAATTAGTGTTAAGTGACTTGCCCAGGGTCACATAGCTAGGATGTATCTGGGGTCACATTTGAGCCCAGGCCCTCCACTGGCGCTCTGTCTACTGTACCACCTAGCTGCCCTTTGCCCTGGGCATTTTCTCTGGCCATCCCCCATGCCTGGAATGTACTCCTTCCTCATCTCTGCCTTCTGGCTTCCTTGACTTCCTTCAGGGTCCAGTTGAAATCCCATCTTCCGCAGGAAGCCTTTCTCAATTTCTCTCTGATGATGATTTCCCGTGTGTGCCCTGCATTAGCTTGTTTGTAGACTTGTCTTCAAAATGGTGGCTCCTATTAAACCGGGAACTCCTCAAGCAAGGACTGGCTTTTGCCTTTCTCTGTGTCCTCAGTGATCGGCACAGTGCCTGGCATATAGTAGGTGCTTAATAAATGCTTATCAACTGATGGGCAAGCTAGAAAAAAAGGTGACCTCAGTTCCCAAAGTATTTCCTGATCTTTTTAATCCTTTTTTAAATACAGTATCCTCTTGATTTTAGACTCCATAGTCACAGGATTTGGAACTGGCATTTTTTTTTTTTAAACCTTCTGTCCTAGTTATCAGTTCTCAGCTAGAAGAGCAAAGGTGAGGCAATTGGGCTTAAATGACTTGTCCAGGGTCACACATCTAAGAAGCGACTGAGTTTCTCTTGACTCCAGGCTGTGCTACCTAGCTGCCCCATGGCATTACCTTGAGAAAAAAAAATCTCCTCTAACCCTGTCGTTGTTCAAGTGGGGAATCTGAGGTCAGGAGTGGTTAAGTGACTTCCTCCAGGTCCCTCAGGGAATAAGTAGCAGAGCCTGGGTCTGAGCCCTGGTTTTCTGACTTGGGGTCCCCCACTGCCTGGCCACAGAAGCAGGAAGTCCCCAGCCCTCAGGAACTCATAATCACAAGGTCAGGTTCAAGCATGATTTATGAACAGGTGTATTTGTCAGAAGCTGTTAGGTATGCTTCCCTTGGATCCAGGCAAGTTGTTTTAACTTTTAACAACCCCAAGGTATTTACTTTTCCACAAGCCTGCCCTTGATGCCTTCTTTCCTTTCTTTCAGATGCATTTCATCTTCTCCAGCGAGGTGGAGCTCCTCTTTGATTTCTGGAGGGTCCACAGCCCAGCCGGTAACAGGGGGAAGCCCCTTCTTTCTTTCCCTTCTTCTTCCTCCTCCCCCACTGCTCTCCTGGGCACAGGCCCTAGAGAGCCTCTATGTGCAGTGCCTCCCTGAGGAACTATGTCAGAGATATTCAGAGGCATCTGAAAATTGTTCTTCATGAAAACTGGAATTTGACTTGCCCTAGATACATATGACTCCTCACACAAGACTAGCACTTTATGGGTTTTCAAACTGATTTTACTTTTGTCCCTACAAAAACTCTAATCATCAGGGGGCAGCTGGGTGGCTCAGTGGATTGAGAGTCAGACCCAGAGATGGGAGGTCCTAAATTATAATCTGACCTCAGACACTTCCCAGCTGTGTGACCTTGGGCAAGTCACTTTACCCCCATTGCCTAGCCCTTACCGCTCTTCTACCTTGGAGCCAATACACTGTATTGACTCCAAGACGGAAGGTAAGGATTAAAAAAAACCAAAAAAAACCCTGTCATCATAATGTTCAGCAGCTGTAGTATTGGAGGTTCTTCAATTCACATCCCAATTTGACCACATGGGCAGGTCATTTGGGCTTTGGTTTCCTCTTTAGTATAATGGGGCTCAAATGAGAAAGTTCAGGGCAATGAGATTTGCAAACCTAAACCATAGCTAGCATTAAAACAGCACTTTAAGGTTTGAAAAATGTTAGATTCTCACAAAATCCTGGGAAGCAGGGAGGCAGAAAAGTAAACTGAGGCAATCACGGGCTCAATGATTTGCAAAGGGTCCTATAGCCAGTTAGTGTCTAGGGCGGGATTTGAACTCGAGTCTTCCGGATTCCAAATGCACTTCATGACGAGTCAAGACATCACCCCACGAGGTCATCGGTCCTTTTGGGACCCACGGCGGATCCTCCCTCCACGGTGCTTTGAAGAGTTGTGATTATTAGTACTACATAGAGTCACAAGGTCCAAAGCCAAGTTTTGCTACTTACTAGTTTGGGGAACTCCGGAAAGATACTCAGTTCCGAGTCCCAGTAAAAGGTGGCAGTGGGCCATTCAGCTGACCCTTTACTCTCCGGCCAGCTCCAAAGCAGGCTTTCCTCCAGCCGGCCCAGATCTTCTGCCTGTCCCTCCGTCCTGCCCTCATTCATCTGTTGGCAGCTGCTGTCATTCAGGGCTGGTATTGACGCACGCCGGACAAGTGAAGTTTGAGAAGACTTCATTTCATCTCAGGCTGCCGACTTACACATACATCTTCAAAGAATATGACCCCTGGGCAGACCAGGTCCTTGGCACACCTGATCCCACTGGCTGGTGAAGTGGCTATCAGTTGACATTCCCATTTTACAGAGGAGAAAGTGAAGGCTCCAAATGAGGTGTTTCCCCAAAGCTGAATAAATCCTATCTGAGGCTGGCTCTTGGAAGGCTAGACTCTCTTACCTGACCCCAGAGGGCTTAAATAGCAGAGTGAGCATTTGTTAAACCTTATATATAAAACAGATGAAGCAATTACCAGCGTTTAAAAAGCAGCTCTGGTGAGCTCTTAATCTTTTTTTTATGGGCTGCCTCCAGTGTGTGGCTTCTTCAGGCATTTGGCTTCTCCTTCCAACTCTTTCTGTATCAGCTGAAAAAGATTTGGAGTCCATGTGAGTGTCCTAGCTGGGTAGAGGGGTTGCTTTTTTTTTTTTTTTTTTTTTTAACCCTTACCTTCTGTCTTAGAATCAATACTGTGGCTTGGTTCCAAGGCAAAAGAACAGTAAAGACCAGGCAATGGGGGTTAAGTGACTTGCCCAGGGTCACACAGCTAGGAAGTATCTGAGACCAGGTTTGAACACAGAATGTCCCATCCTGGCTTTCAATCCTCTGAACTACCCAGCTGCCCCCAGAGGGGTTGCTTCTTCCAGGTTTGCTTGGAGCCCAAATTAGAAACAGATCATAGAGGAAGATGTGGCATAGTGGACTTGTAGTCAAGAAGACCTGAGTTCAAATCTTGCCTCAGTCCTGGGTGATACTGAGCAAATCATTTAAATGGTGTGTGCTTCAATTCCTCATCTGTGAAATGAATTTGAACTTGATTCTCCCTAAGGTACCTTCTTGCCCTAAATCTAACCCCATGAGGGCCCATGAGGGAAGTGGGGCACCCTTTGGGCAACGTCCTGAATGTCTTAGAGGAACCAGGCCTTAGACCTTTTGGCCTAATGAGGGCAAGGCCAACAGGATGGCCTCTCCCAGGAAAGTGCAGAAAGTGGTGGACAAGCAGCCTTCCCTATCATAGCATTCTTTTGAAAAATTTAAATTTTTTAATTAATAAAAATTATTTTCTCTTTTGCTCACAAAAGAAACCCTCAGTATATTCAAGCAAACAAGCCAAATCAGTTTCCATGCTGGTCTTTTGTGAAGCTGTTTTCTACCATCTGAACTTAAAGAGTCCCCAGAGAAAAGGTCCAGGGAGAGGAGGAGATAGTGAGAGTAAGAACAGTGTAGTATGGAACTACTCATGTGTGTGTATAGTTTTTAAACCCTTATTTTCTGGCTTAGAATCAGTACTCTATTGGTTCCAAGGCAGAAGAGGGGTGAAGGGTAGATAATGGGGGTTAAGTGACTTGCCCAGGGTCACCCAGCTAGGAAGTGTCTGAGGTAACATTCAAACCCAGGCCCTCCTGTCGCCAAGCCTGGCTCTCTATCCACTGAGCCACCTAGCTACTCCTCATTTGTTTTTAATATTCTTTGCTTCATTTCTTCCTCACTACAAGTGTGTCAGAGAGGCAGGGGAGGAATCACTATCCCCAGTTTATAGATGAAGAAATTGAGGTTCAGAGCTTATGGACTTGTCCTGTATTCTAGTTACTTAGCTAGTTAGTGGCAGAGCTGGGAGTAGAACCTAGGTTTCCCTCCTCTCTCTTTCAGTGAGCTTTTCCTTTTAAAGAAATCACGAACTTAATAATCAACTGCAACAAGGACCTTTCAGATAAACGCATAGAAATATAAAACATGAGACCAAGTCCTAGCACTAGAAAAAACTGGACCAAGACAGTAAAAAACAAAACAAAACAAAAAAACAAATAAGAAGCAAATAGATAAGATACTCTTGTTCTATGTCCTCCCCAGATTTCCCTCCCCCATCCACCAAAATTCTGCCACCTTTGGCTGTGTTTCCCTTTCTCCCCCTTCTTTCCCCTACCTTTTTTGGTATCATTGTCATCGTGTTCAAAGGTCTGTCTGAATGGGCTGCTTTTAACTCAATGGTTCTTACAAGTGTCTTATGGGAGTCGAGAAGTCCAGCATGTTCATAGTGGGCAAAGGGCAGTGTGGTGTGGTAGAGAGAGCACTGAATTTAGAGCCAAGAGTCTTGACAACTCTGCTACTCAAACCTTACCATGCAGGGAGAAGAGAACCAGCTCTGGAGTCAGGAAAACTAGATTTGAGCCCAATTCATCCACTTATTGGCTTCTGTTGCTCATGGCCAATCATTTATCCTCTGAGAGGTTCTATTTTTTCATCTGTAAAATGGGGATCTTAATACTTGTACTACCTCCCTCATTGGGTTGTTGGGAGGAAAATGTTTTGCAAACCATAAAGTGCTAGGCTGATGCAGTTGTCATTATTACCCATGTGGTCTGGAGCAAGCCATTTCCCCTCTCAAGCCTCAGTTTTCTCACTGGTGAAATGAGGGGTTTGGACTAGAATCTATGATCTCGAGTCGAATTCTAGTATTTTAAGATGCTCCTGCTCCTGGGTTCAAGCCCCCAGGCAGGAAGGATGCCTGTGGCCAGTATGGGTCAAGGTTGGAGGCAGTGGAGGGAACTGTAATTCTTGAGATCAATACAGAAATCCTCTCTGGAACCACTCATGCCCCTTGGGGAGCTGTCTGGGCTGTGTTGGGATCTCTGGAGCTGGGCTTCCTTCTGCAGGCATGGCTGTTTCTGTGCTGGTGGTCCTCCTCTTGGCTGTGCTGTATGAGAGCATCAAGGTTGGCAAAGTAAAGTTGTTCCATTGGTCCCTGCTCAGGCTGCCCCCAAACCACAGCCTGCCGCTGACGGAGTATACGGACCAGGACTCTACAAACTCTGAGCCAGCTCTGACCAACAGTGACCGAACCAGGTAAGGGACTGGACTGACCCAGAAGGCACTATCTCACTTCAGCTCCAAACCTACATTGGGCAGCAAAGCCTGGGCCTTCTTAGCAAAACAGTCTGGACCAAGGAGAGCAACAGCTAGGTAGCTCAGTGGATTGAGAGCTAGGTCCAGGGAAGGATCTTGGGTTCAAATTTGACCTCAGATACTTCTAGCTGTATGACCCTGGGCAAGTCACTTAACCCCAGTTGCCTAGTCCTTACTGCTTTTCTGTAGCTAATACTTTGTACTGATTCTAATATAGAAGGTAAGGGTTTAAAAAAGCAAAACAAACAGCCTGGTCCAAGGCCCTCTTTTTTTTTGTTTGATTTGAAAAATTTTATTTAGTCAATTGATTTAGAATATTTTTCCATGAATTAGGTCTTGATCAATGATACATGTAAAACCCAGGGGAATTGTGCGTTGACTAAGGGGGGCTAGGGGGGTTTGAGGGAGAGGAAAAGAACATGAAATATGTAACTATGGGAAAATATTAAAAATTAAAATAAAAAAAGAATATTTTTCCATGGTTACATGATTTATGTTCTTTCCCTCCCTTCCTCCCACCCCCCTTCCGCAACCAAGACCCTTTTAATCTCTCTGATTGGCCTTCCCCCAAATTGAATATTGTCCTATTTTCCCACCTGCCTGAACTATGGCTTGAGCGTCTCCATATGGTAAGCAGAATGCCCTTCCATGTCTCTTGCCTCTTCGTGGGGCTTACTTTCCCTATTACCTGCTTTCATGAGTGGGTCATCAATGGTACCCAATGTACCCTTGCCCCAAGCCTCACGGTATCTTATAATAATACTACTTACATTAATATAGGGCTTTGTGATTATTGCTTTCATAGCAACACAAGGAGGGGGCCAAAATCATTATCCCCATTTTACAGGTGAGAAAGCGGAGCGGCATGCCTAGTTCAAAGTCACATAGCGTGAACCCAGTCTTCCCAATATGGATTCACCGTTCTCACTAGAGCAGGCTGCCTTATTTTCCAGGCCTTAATCCAATTTCCTATCCCTCGCCATCGCCACCGTTCCGGGTGCCCTTCTCTAACTCGCTCTCTTTTCTATCTAGGTGGTTTCTGGGTCACTTGGGCCAGTCTCTGATGCATGTCGCCCAGGTGGTCATCGGCTACTTCGTGATGCTGGCTGTGATGTCCTACAACACCTGGGTTTTCCTCGGCGTGGTCCTGGGCTCCGCTATTGGCTACTACTTGGCCTACCCCCTCCTCAGCGTGGGATAGAGGGCGGGATGGGCTTCGGGGCCGCTGGATGGTTGTTCCGCTCAGCAAGTTGGGCCGTTTGCCCTCTCTTCTTTCCTCACTGATGAAAATCCCCGGGGTTCAGGCGCAGGCACCTCTCCTGTCTGCCGGCCGTTCTCCAGCTCCCTCATCTTCCTCCTTCTGCCCCACTTCCAGGGGCCCGCCACGATGGCTACGGACAGTATTCGCTGAGGACCTCTGGTGGTGGGTCTGCTCTAGCCTAGCCAATCCAAGCCAGCCTGGGCGGGGTAGAGGGGAGGAGGCGGAGCCAGAGCCGCGGACGGCCTTGCTCATTGGGTCGCCTCCTCACGGGTTTCCTGGCAGACTGTTGGAAAAGGGATTGAGGCTGGGGCAGGAGGCCTCCAGAGCCACTCTGTATCGTGCCTTAGTTATTAGGGGAAAAGCTATGCAGGGTTTAACTGCCCTCCTCTGTCTGTGGAAGGAGGGGACACGCCAGCTTTGGAAACTCACCTTTCTGCCTTAGGAATGCTAGAAAATTGAGGCTGCTGCCAGCGCGTGCGTGGGTACGTGGGTGCGTGCGTGGGTGTTGATTGATCTGAGATTAATTTCCTCCATTCCTCCTGCCGACTCCCTTTCAACAAGCCCCAGATCAGCTGCTTTGGGCATCGTCAGCACAAACTAGGTTTTTAAGCAAACAATCTCCCATTAAATTCATAGTGTTTCAGAGCTCTGGACAGGGAATACCTGAGCTTGAATCCTGACCCTGGAACTTGGTAGCTTTGTCATATTCCCTCAATGGGCCTCAGTTTCCTCACCTGTAAAGCAAAGGGAATGGATTAGACTAAATAAGCTTTAAAGTGTCTTCCAGCTCCATATTTAGGATCCATTTCTTTCACGTTTTCTGAGAAGACACAATGAACCAAGGAAGCTAAATGCTGCTGATGGTGGGGTGGGGTGAGAAGACATTATGAGGGCTGTAGAGACCTGGGGGGGAGGGGATGGGGAGGCTCAAAGGCCTCGAGTGCCAAAGAGGTGACTGCTGTTTGTGTATGCCTTGAAATGCATGACTTCCAAAGTTCCATTCCAGCTGGGATTCTTGCATGAATTTTCCCAAGTGCACATAGTCTGTCATTGGTAGAGGAAGGAACATTCCCCCAAGTTCCCAACTCAGGGCTCTTTCTACTGGACAGCACTACCTCCTTGCTGTTCTGAAGGAAACTGTGAAGTTGTATCAGGGAAGCAGGATAGCTCCAGCCTCACCAGTGACCTTATCAGTCTGGACAGTTATTGATGATCTCTCTTTCCACCATCTTAATCTAATCTTTTTTTTAATTCAGAACAAGATCAGTGTCATTTAATAACTTTAAGATCTCATTTCTCCTCACTAACTCTACTCTGTGACTGCACATTCACATAGAACATTCATTAAACCCTCCTCCTCTGTGTTGTTGGACAAAGGTGGAATCAACCCCAAGTCATTTATTCTCGCCCTCAGGGAACTTCCAATCTAAATAAAAATGCAATTTATATTTTTGGCATTAAACTCATTTAAAAAAAAGTGAATAGATTTTTTTCAAGGTTATTTTGATGAGACATTTTGGGGGAAAGGGTGGCAGACAAAGAAAAGGGAAGCAAGAGAAGAGGGAAAAGGGATAGAAATAATGCTAAGAATATAATAAAGTAGGGGACAGTTAGGTGGCTCAATGGACTGAGAGTCAGTCCCAGAGACAGGAGGTCCTGGGTTCAAATGTGACCTCAGACACGTCCTCGATGTGTGACTCTGGACAAGTCATTTAACCCCCATTGCCTAGCCCTTACCACTCTTCTGCCTTGGAACCAATACACAATATTGATTCTAAGATGGTTGGTAAGAGTTTTAAAAAAGAATATAATAAAGTCTCAGAGCAGTGATATTCATCTTAAGTAATGAAAATTATTTTTAAAATTAATTTATTTTTCAACATTTTTCCATGGTTACATGATTTATGTTCCCTCCCTTCCCTCCTCCCAACCCCCCACCCTCAAGCTGACAAGCAATTCCACTGGGTTATACATGTGATGAAATTTATTTTAAGTGAATGGAATTTCAGATATCAAGCTGATCTCTCTAGGTTTTCCCTGGGTCTTTCTACTTCCTGAGGGCCAGCAGAGCACGAATGGTGTCCTTTAGGAGGGAGAAATGAATTCTGCTGAGATGTCTTTAGAGGCTACCATGACATTAGTCTTTTGCTCCAACTTCTTTATGCTAGTATTTACGGATTATAGAGCAGAAATGAGCTTCCTTCCGTCTCCCTTCCTGACTCTCATAGTTCCTAGAGGGCAGGAGGGCAGACAGGGCTGGAAGTGGTATTTGATAACAGGTTCAAACACATATAGGTAACTAGGTAATACAGTGATCCTTCACCTATTGCAGGAATTATGTTCCAGAGACCCTGGCGATAGGTGAAAATCCACAAAGTACCGGGGAAAGCAGACTGATGCTAGTTACTGAGCCAATCAGTGCCCAGGATATAGAACACAGCGCTATGGTTGGTCGCCTCTGCAGTGGTGGCATGCTGCATTTCCATTGTGTACAGTATAGTATTCATCTGCAAAATCCCACAATATAGCAAATACTCTATAATATATATATTTTTAAAACCCATGATACAGTGAAGCCACAATAAGTGAACCATGATATAGCGAAGGATGGCTGTATTGGTCAGTTATTGGTATGATGGGATTTCAGAAATGTTAATACAATTCACACACCTCCCCACCCCCAAAATGCTACAGTTTTCTATTAATTAAAATTTAATAATTTTCCTATTCCAAAATGTGACTGCCTAGGAGTAAAGATGTAAAGGACTGAAAAGCTATCTAGTCCAAGGTCATCAGTATTACAGAGGAGCAAACTAAGGCCCTGGGAGATAAAGGGACTTGCTCAAGGTCATAAGGCAGAATCTGAACCCTGGTCTTGATGCCAGAGTCAGGCTCCTGTCAATATTGCTAGCTGTTATTACTAGGGAAGGACTGTTACAGGTAATATGGAAGAATCACATCCAAGTCTGTAGTAGGGTCTCTTCCCCAAGCATGGGAAACTCAAACTCCGTTCAGTCCAGAAATAAGAAAAGAATTTTATTTGAAGAAGTGGTTTTTGGTGGTGAAATAGCCTAATAGCTGGTGGAAGAGTCTGAGAGTTAGTCAGGTAACCTCAGAGCTGATGGATAAGCCCAGCAGCTAGTAGAATAGCAGCTCTGCTATAGAGTGGCAGCTTTCACACTCTGAGCATCATGGTTGGCATATTTATTGGGGTCTCCTAGCTTACCATCTCCCTTTCCAAACTCAGGTGAAGGTATGTTTGGGGGTTTGTTGCCTTTGGGAATAAGGAGCATGTGCAAGATTAGGGGATTCTTCTGGAATGCCAGAGTCCCCAGTGTGCAGCTTCCATGTTCCTCCATTATTCACCTTGTCATTATTTGTCAAGATAGGAGAGGTCTTGCTGCCCTTCTAGAGTGGGAACATGGTGGGGAGATGCAGTACACTGGAAGACCACTATAGGTAATTAATTCTTTCCAAGAACAATATAGGCAGTTAATAGTGCAGAATATACAAAGCTGATGTCTAGTATAGAATGTTACAGATCTAGTACGGAATAGATAAATTGAACAATCTACAATTCATGCTTGACTAAGACTAAAACTACAGCTTTGCAGTTGATGTTTAACCAGTGCTAACTAGTGAGAAATGCAGGATTTCAGAGTACAAGGATCCCGTTCCTATTACTGTTCCTCACTGCCAGCCCACATCACAGGAAGCATATGTGGAACTGGGAGGAAGGAGAATAATGACAGGTGATGTCTAGTTACTTTTGCAGGAGGGGCACATGGCTACTGTACTCCTTGGACTGGTGTATTAACCTTACCGACATCTCAGGAAGAAATGGAAATATAATCAATTTGGAATCAGAAAACCTAGGTTTGAATCCCAGATTTACTACTTAATAGTGTGACTGTAAGCATGTCCAAGTGGACATAACAGGTGGTAGTGACTGTTAAGAATAGCAGAAGGAAAAAAAAAAGAAAAAAAAAAAAGAATAGCAGAAGGTTGGAGAAGCAGTAACAAGTCACAGTTTCTTGGGATTCCTTCAGGCTTCTGTCACTTTCTCCACAAATGTGGTTAAACAGCATTATTTTAACACTATTCTGCTTTTCAGGTTATTTGTAGCAGAGTGAAAGATCTGTATGGATTTCTGAGGGCAGCTTTAGAAAAATCACAGGGGGAGAAAATAAAAAACTATTGACTAGAAAGTTAATTTGAAGGATCATCTAGGTTGCTCATTGTTCTAGAGAGGCAGCAATGGAGACAGGAAGTCTTGG
Source organism: Gracilinanus agilis (assembly GCF_016433145.1). Taxonomy (NCBI): domain Eukaryota; kingdom Metazoa; phylum Chordata; class Mammalia; order Didelphimorphia; family Didelphidae; genus Gracilinanus; species Gracilinanus agilis. The sequence goes on from NC_058131.1 coordinate 285,635,199, forward strand.
GTTCAAATCTGACTTCAGATACTTCCTGGCTGTGTGACTCTGGACAAGTCACTTAACCTCAATTGCCTAGCCTTATCAATCTTTTGCCTTGGAATGGATGCTTAGTATTTGTTCTGAGACAGAAGATAAGAGTTTTGGAAAAAGAAAGCAAGCAGAGTTGAGGTTAATTAGGGACTTTAGCCATCCCAAAGGGCTTGTTCAGATTCTTACTATAGGAACAGGGGCCGTAGCAATTGCATAGTCAAGATTTGGAATCTCCATTAAATAAAACACAGTACACGGACACTTGTTCATATTGCAAGTATTTTATTTAATTTGTTACCATTTTGGTGTGTCTCCTCCTCCCTCCCCTCCCCATCTCTTTATAAAGTTCCTCGGTAGCAATGCTGATTTCTCATTTGACACTCTCAGAAGGCAGGGACTGAATCTCATTCATGCTGTGACCAGCACAGCAAGGAAGACCTTTACTTAGGCAAGGAGGTTAGGTGCATCCTGGGGATGAGAAAGGTTTCCTTTATCTGCATACCACCTTCAATTAGTACAAGAACACTAACAGCTTTTGGGAAGCACTGAAATCAGAGTTTACTATCATAATTTCATTTTAATCAAAATGATCCTTTTAAGGCCCTGTCACTGTGGGTCCATGCTAGTTGTACAGCCCATGGCAGATATCTTAAACAGTAGTTATCCATCTATTTTCACCTCTGGTTTCTGGCTCAGTCCAGACCATTTGGGGCCCAAGCCGAACCCAAACTGGTCAGTGGTCCAGGAGATGCAACAACTGAGAAGGGATTCAGAGGGGCCCACTACTCTAGTTGTATCTTTCCCACTACAATCATTGTCAGTTCACTGGAATGAACCTGCACTAGAGAAGGAAGGTTATGGCAGGTGGCCTGTGAGCTAAAATTCACTAAAATATTCACCCATCATTTACATTTTTGCAATAGGTAAAGACTTCTAGGGGGCAGCTGGGTAGCTCAGTGGATTGTGAGCCAAGCCTAGAGATGGGAGGTCCTGGGTTCAAATCTGGCCTCAGACATTTCCCAGCTGTGTGACCCTGGGCAAGTCACTTGACCCCCATTGCCTAGCCCTTACCACTCTTCTGCCTTGGAACCAATATGTGTATTGACTCCAAGATGGAAGATAAGAGTTAAAAAAAATTTTTTTTTAAATAGGTAATGACTTCTGGACATATTTCTGGACACATCTGGACATATGCCCCAGATATAAAGGTATTCTTGGCTTCATTCATGCAACAGTTAAATTATTTCCTACTATGCAAGGCACTGTGCACACAGGCTCAGGAGGAAATGGACACTTTCCCCTTTTCTTTGAATGCTCAGAGAGAACCAGGAACAATCTACTTGGATGTGAGTTGTTCTAAAAACACAAAACTGAGTAATCCCATGGATTTCCAAAGGCAAAAAGAAAATAAAATTCACCAGTTTAAAAGTGAACTAGCTTGCAAAGAATTTAAGATTTGGTTCCTGACCAATTCTAACTCCCAGCTTCTTCTAGTGACATTCCTTAGGCACAAAGCCTTTAGAACCAAAATTGATTTCATCGCAGAGCCTTTAGAGACCAAGTTTCATTGCTGACTTTTATTTGGTGTTTGTTAATCTCAAATATTAATATATGATATCAGATTTAAGGCAGAGAAAAAAGCCGTATCTGAGAACCTGGGACTAAACTACTAATGTAAGCAGGTGGTCAGTTAGAGGAAGTCCATTGCACTGGAGGGGCCTGGCTACAGGGCAGTTACCTAAGGGTTGTCAGTAGGAGGTCTCAAGGTCACATGTTAGCAGGTGAGGCTCATTGGGTCAGACAGGCCAAGATCCTACTTGGCTCCATCTTGGACTTAGCAAGGAGCAGACCTAATAGCACAGCAGAGGTTCTTTGGAGAACATTAACAAGGCAGGGGTGGGGACAAGCTGCTTGAGAGGAGTTAGGGCTGGGCAGGAGAGGCAATCAAAGGTCCTCAAACACAGGGAAAGCCATTCTTCTGGAGTCGACAATGCCGGCACACCTGCACATCACTGACCAGTCGACACTGCTGCAAACAGTGCCTGCTGACTGGCTCTGGCTTTGTTACTTACAGAAAGGACCAATTCACTAACATCGTACAACAGGAGATGAGATCAGAGTCTAATGGTCACATGGCTGATGGCAGCAGGGCTTTGATCAAACAAAATTCCAAAGGCAAAGTCATGTCCTTTTTCAATAGCAATGATCAGTGCAGGGGGTTGTGAGGTTTTGTCACTGGAAATGCTTTCTGGTGCAGAAGTCTCAGAAACTGGTCCCCAGTAGATCCTCTGTAGAGTCTCTGCACAGTGGGGGAAATGAACTAGGAGCTGTATTAGCATCTCCTAGTGGAAGGTGGCACAGGACTTTCCCAAAGGAGCTGCTGGACACCAGGGTTCCATTTGCTTTATTACTTAGAAAAGATATGTGTCGACAGTAAAGTGTCAAAGGTTTGCTTTCCACACCCAGCGGCATCCAGACACCAGGTGGAATGCCCCCAGATGGAAGGATGCTGTCCCAGTGCTTCCTGGGATGGGCCAGAAACCTCAACGCCAGAGAGGACTAAGAAATTCCGGACCTCACCTTGTCCCCCCCACCCACCCCAAACCAGGGTTGGCTGTGCAAAATAGTGCTCAGAAAGAGAAAGGCGGAGCAGGGCAGGCTGAGAGACCTCAGTACTATCTCCCAAGTCTTCATCCCAGCCAGTCAAGGTCATCATCATCATCATCATCCCCAAAAAGGGGTGCTGGGGGTGGGCGTCCCTTCAAGCTCTGACAAAACAGAAAACAGCTGTAAGTGTTGTATTCCATCAGTGAAAGAGTGCATTTCTTGAGCATTGAGATTTAAAACTCTTTTCCAAGTCCAACAGAAGTCAGATAGAACTGTTGATTGAGGCAACCAGCATTTAGCCATCACTGAGATATGTTTAAAAACAGAGCAGTTCTTAACCTTAAGGGTATACACAGTTAACCAAACAGATCAAAATATGTAAAGAGAAGAGACAATTTTTCCACCACAAAAAAAGATCATTCTTATTTAGCTACTTTTAATCTTACTTTATTTATTTATTTTACAGTTTTCCTCCTCATGCAGTCACTTCAGCATTTTAGATAAGTAGAGGGTTAAAGGGCAAGAGGAGGAGAGGACATGAGAGAAATGAGTCTGGGCAGAACAAAATGAAAAGAAATAATAAACAAATAGGAGAGAGTAGCCTAGAGGGATGGGAATTGAGAGCCCTGGGGAAAGAGATGCAGGAAGCAATGGACTCTTTAGGAGAAGGCATTTTCACCATTAGCCATAGGCACACTACTTGCTGGACCTCTCTGTCACCACAGTTTTTCTTAAAAAGTAGGGTAGACACTAGGGCCCCATCCCTGAGTCAGTGACCTGAAATAAAGCACCCTAATAGGTACATTCCTCCAGGGAAAGGTTCCACCAAGCCCAACTTTGGAAAAGGAAAGGTTTTCAGACCACCCCCCCGCCCTTCTCACCCTTCCACTCCTGCTTCTGATCCTGGATACTAAATGGGCAGGAACAAGGGCCTGTAGAAGAGGTATCCTCCCTCCTAGTCCAAAGTCCTGTATCAGCCAGCTCCATGCACTCTCCTAGCCATCTGTTCCTATGGGTAGCTAAGGAGGGAGAGGCAAGAAAACAAGGGATATGGGGAAAATTCATACTTCCTTTTCATGGGGCCTATTCTGAACTTCTTACTTTGGATGCCTGGTGGACAGTCTTCTTGGGGTTAATACTGTAGGCTGCCTTTTACAGTATATCCCACTTGGAAGCAGGTTCTGCCCTTATAAAATATTGCTGGCCCAGGTGAGCCCCAGAATCTAATTTCAGATGGCCAGACCACAGTGAAGGTAGTATGCCGCAGGGAAGAGGCCTGGAACAGGAATCAGAAGCAGGGCAAACAGTGCTCAGAAAGAAAATGAGCACAGCAGGGCAGGCTCAGGGACCTCTGTATGTTCTCCCAAGTCTTTATTCCAACCAATCAAGGTCATTATCATCATAATCGTCCCCCTAAAGTGACTCTACTTCTACCTTGCTGTGTGACCTTGGGTGCTTGCACTAAAGTAGGCTTCAGCTTCTTTATCCACAAAGTAGAGGAAATAGTTGAAACTGGTATCAAAGGTGTTCTTGGATATGTGTATGTTTTAGTGGTCAGGCTGAGTCTGAAAAATATTTGATTTCTGCATGTGCTTAACATCAATGCAGTCTTACCGTTAGAGTTGTGACATGTAACTGGCTGACGGTCTCAGCAAAAAGCTCATAGCTGAGCATCAGAAAGCTTGGTTTTGAGCCCCACCTCTGCCACTAATTTGTACTATGTCCTTAAGTAAGCCACCTAATTTCTTTGAGACTCAGTTTCTTTCTCTGTAAGAAGGGAGCTACTCTCTGCCTTATATTCATGAAGGAATGTCGTGAGGAACATAGCACTAGAGATGAAAGGGCAGAATGAGACAGGAGGTAAAGAAGACTTTGAGTAAATCATGACCCTATATAAGTGCCAGGGAGCAGGAGGGAAGGCACAGGGCTGGGGTCTAGTCCCAGGTCAGAAGTATGATCTAGAACTCATAAAAAAGGGAATCAAGATAGATGATAGATGACATAAGGTCTCTAACAGCACTGGCAGTCTATGATTCTATGCTCTTTAATCCTGTTCACAGTCAGAGAAAATTCATTCTTTACTCTGAGCTTCGATATTACAATCAGGGCTAAACTGTCTATCCTTGCTCACTTAAGTGAGCTCTAGTGAAAGGACACAGCTTATCCCCTATCCTCAATAAAGAATAGGCATCCCAGCACCCATTGCCATATTTATAGGACTGCCTCCTCTTAAGCCCCAGTTTTGTCCTCCAGGGTCCAGCACACAGAGCCCAATGAGTAGGCCACCAAGAATCCAGATTCCTTTGACCTGTGTGTTGTTCCTTAGAGTAGGTCATGAGGGTTTCTTGTCTGGTGGTGTTGGGACGTGGGCAAGCCCTAAATTTCCTTACCACTTCATCTTCATCCTCATCATCAGGCAGTGGAACTGGCTTTGACACTTTCAATGTTGCCTCTTTAAACAAATCATCTTCATCACCATCTGTGAAGCTGAAAGAAAGCCAGTTATCAGCAGCAGAAAGCAATACATTTCTCAACCCTGGCAAAGCCAATTGTATTTGCCCCTCTAATTCTATATTAAGGAAGGACAGAAACCAACCTGGAGTCTTGGGGCTCATGGCTAAGTTGGAAAACTGCTTCTGATTCTGCAACATTTACATCAGTGTTTAGCTGCTCCTCGGTGGTTTTGGTCATGACACTGGGGCCCTCATCTTTCAGGGGAAGTTTAAGCCCTCCCTTTGATTGTCCAAGCTCCCCAGACGATGGTTCTGCTTCCTTGTGGTTTGCAGCCTGAGAGGTTCTTGGATGCAAAGTTTTCTCATTCTCCTGTCTCTGGGTACCTGAATCTGCCAAGCCAATGCAGAATTCTTCTGACACATTGTTACTTTTGTGTTTTTTCATCTTATCATCAACACGTGCTTCTTCATACTCAGGCTCCCAAACTACAGCATCTACAGGAACTGGTGGCATGGGTGGAATTGTCTTTGGGGGCCCTGGAATCCCTTGGGATGGAATTCCAGCTGACCCTGGTGAGACAGATTCATCCAGCATTTCTAGGTTTTTCTCTGCCTCTGAAATCACATCACTGTGAAACCCTTCTTTTCTCTTTTCTACTCCATTCTGGGTCTTCAAGGGCATAGGCAGAGGCTTCTCTGGCTTGTCTTCCTGCTCTAATGGATTAGCCGTGGCCTTGAGCTCCTCCCTCTTCAAGGCTGAAGACTCCTGAGCTGGTTCCTGTGGCTGCTCCTCCTCCTCCTCGCTGTTGCTTTCCTGTTCTGGCTCCTGGGGTGTCAGCAGAAGAAGAGTCTCCATCTGTTGAGAAAGCCAAGGGGACTAGGACATTAGCACTGATAGAAAAACATCAGGCAAGTTGATTCTTAGGTCTTTGTAACAGAGAGGTGGGGGACTATAGGTGTGGACACCATAGATAATGTCAGACTCATCAGCTATGTTGGTTAGATTTGCTGAACTGGTTTGTTTTTTCCTATTTTTCTAATCTTTGTTATAAGGCAGGGGTCGGCAACCTTTTTGGCCGTGAGAACCATAAATGCCACGTTTTTTAAAATGTAATTTCGCGAGAGCCGTACAGTGCTCACAGTGCACTCCTGTAACAGCCCCTGAAAAAAAATTGACTTTATGGCTCCTGCAGAAAGAGCCATATCTGGCCCTCAAAAGAGTCAGATATGGCTCGAGAACCATATGTTGCTGACCCCTGATATAAGGGATAGCTGTCTGTCAGGAAATGAAAGGGATATAAAAAAAAAGGATATAAACAAAAATTTGTTTAAAAGTAATAATTGATGTTTACATAGCACTTGGCCATTTGCAAAGCACTTTATCTAGATTATCTGATTTGAGCCTCACAACAGCCTTGGGAGGTAGATAATACTCCAAGTATTATCTCCATTTGGAGATGAGGAAATTGTGGCTAAAGAGGTTGTGTCTGAGAAGTCAGTCACAAGGCTACGAAGTGTCAGAAGCTGGTCTTCAAGTCTCCATGTTGAGGACTCTATAAACTCTTCCATAATGCTTCTCAGATGAAATGCCTTCAATAATTTCACATGGATTGGGACCTTTGGAGGGACTCCCTAAAAGCAACAAGATCCCAGGTTGCTGGACATACCTTGATTGTATTCATGACAATACTCAGAATGGTCCTGCCATCGTAGGCCTCTTCCAACTCAAATTCTTCCCTTAGGGACTGGAATACTTTGTTCATGATCTTCTTCACCTGGACAAGGGTATGGGAAGAAATCAGGGCAAGATCAATTCTAGTGCTGGCAAAAATAAGCCGAGCAGACCAGAGAAAAATCATGCCAAATATTTTACTTTAAGTCATTATTCATCCTAGATCTAAGTAATGAAGGTTGTCACCTGAATCAGGATGGGGAAAATAATAAGCATGGCTCTGCTTTCTAGAAGATGGGTCTTTCTAGAGTCTACTCCTCAGGATCTCTTTATTCCTGAAAACACTCATCAAGGTTTGGCAGCCAGAGACAGAGGCTGATGATTGCAGAGATGATGATTTTCATTAGCACAAAGACTGACAATAACACCCTCCCATTTCTACCAATCTGCTGGGGCTGCCCCTGGTCCTAAAAATTGGCACCCAACATGCCTTTCCTAAGAGTCAGAGGTAAGCACAGGGAGTAGTGTCCTCCCTGCAACAAGTCCTTTCCATAACCCTAATTCAAGAGGATTGGAATCTTCAAAAGGATGATGACTGCAAGTCCCCAGATAATGCAATATTCAATATCCCCAAAAAGTAGCAGAAAGATCAAGAAAAAAACAAGCTCAACTCAGATATTCTCTCCAGAAATGTATAGAGTTGGGACCTAATAGAAAGTCTGAAGTGAGGAAGGAGGCTGGAAGAATGAACTTCAAACAAAAGGCTGATTCTCTTTGGCTAATACTATGACTAGGAGACTGCAGAGGAGAATACTTGGGGAAGCACAGCTGAACTGAAATATTTGAAGGGCATCAATAAAAGCAATGGATAGAATAAGTTACAGGGAAGCAGATTTTGCTTCTATAAAAGTAATTTAAAACTTTCTCAGCTGTTCAACAGCAACATGGCCTGGGTCCTGTCCTGGGTGGGCAGCTGGACTCCATGGCTTTCTATAAGCCCATCTGACTTGAGAAGAGTAGGACTCTGCAACGGGACTGGAGAGATGCTGCCAATTCTTGTGAGCCATTTATTTGGATGAAAATCTATCACTAAGCAAAAAACTTCTCTATTTAGTAAAAAAGGAACAAATGGTAAACTTGAACAGTATTTGCCACAGGCAAAATAGGACTCAGAATTTTCCCCAGAGAGGACTGATGGTGATCACAGTGCTGTGACAAACAGCTACAAGATGCAGAGACTTCTATGGGTGACACCGTAGGTACCCTTGAACAGAGCTCTCTCCCCTATTTGGCATTATTATTTTTTAAAATTCTTATTATCCATTTTAGTAAAATACTAAGACAAAAGGGTAAATGGGATTAAGTGGCTGGCCCAGGGTTGCACAGCTAGGAAGTATCCAGAGTTAAGAGGCCAGACTTAAACCCAGGTCCTCTGGACTCCAGGCCTGTTACTCTGCCCACTGAACCACCAAGCTGCTCCCACTTGTGGTATCTTAACATTATTCTTCCTTTCCTGACTTAGCACTCATAATTATTCAAAGTTGACAAGCACAATAATAACTCACTTATTTGTGGTGAGAGAATGCAGTGTTAAGTAATTTTCTACTGAATTGAAGTTACTCCTAGAAGTATCAACACTTAAAAGAATTATACCTATTTTTGTTGGAAATCCTACTAATCACTAAATTTCTTCTAAAAGATTTAAGTTCCTCAGTGCTCGTGATTAATACTTGCTGTATGTAATATAGTAGTGCTCTCAGGAATGTTGAGTGTATTGCTCTGCTAAAGGGACCCAGACAGAGGTGTCTATTTTTCTCTGCTCCTATTTCTCTGTATTATCAGCTGGGAGGAGACATCTTCCTGTCACTTATCTTTTTCTAATTCAGTATTTTTAAGTCTCTGGGGACTCCACCTTATCACTCCCTTCTTGGCTTCTCTAACATGTGGGGTCATGAACTTCATACCTCCATTGAAGGAGGGAGGAGCTCAAGCTCAGAGATTTCTTTGTGTTTCACACTGATTTTTCCACCATGCTAGTGTCACTCTCCACTGCTATCAGCTCTTTTTACTGTCTCCTCCCATTAGATTGTAAGCTCCTTGAGGGCAGAGACAGTTTCTTATTAGTTTCCCCAGGGCAGAGTTTATAGCAGATTCATAATCTTTAACATCAAAACCAAAATCCCCATTGAACTATGTAATCAATAATATTTTTTTTCTTTGTTTCTGTTCCCACAGTTCTTTCTCTGAATGTGGATAGCATTCTTTCTCATAAGTTCCTCTGGTCTGTCCTGGTTCATGCATTGCTGCTAGTAAAAAGGTCTATTTCATTCGATTGTACTATAATGTATTAGTCTCTGTGTACCATGTTCTCCTGGTTCTGCTCCTTTCAGAAAATTATTATTAAAGATTGTATCTTCTTATAAAAATAAATAGAAAATAAAAATTAAATTTAAAAAATGCTTATTAACTATTGCTTTCTGTACTTGATAATCATGTTTATTAGAACTATTAAAGAGGGCAGCTGGGTGGCTCAGTGGCTAGAGAGCTAGGCCTGGAGACAGGAAGTTCTAGGTTCAAATCTGGTTCCAAACACTTCCTAGTTGTGTGACCCTGGTCAAATCACTTAACCCCCATTGCCTAGCCCTTACTGCTCTTCTTCTTCTTTTTTTTTTAATATTTATTTTTAAGAAAAGTTAACATGGTTACATGATTCCTGCTCTTACTTTCCCCTTCACCACCACCCCCAAACTCTCCCCACTCCCCTGCTGCGCATTTCCACTGGTTTTAACATGTGTCATTGATCAAAACCTATTTCCATTTGTTGATAGTTGCATTGGTGTGGTAGTTTCCCTTACTGCTCTTCTGCCTTGGAACCAATACTATGATTCTAAGGTGGAAGATAAGTGTTTAAAAAAAAAAAAAGAACTGTTAAAGAGACTGTAAATCAAAGCCTTTCCTGGGCTTTGACATAAAGGGTTTATAATAGCTATTTTAGCTATTTGAAAGATTTTTTAGAGTAACTTTTGAGATATGCTCATGTGCTCAAAGGTTTAGGTTCCTGGATATCAGTGAGGTGTTTTTAAACAACAACAACAACGAAACACCCAGGTAAGACTGGAAGCACTGGTCTACTCACTGTGATAATCATTTGGCACTTGATGTTGTAGACCAGTCTTCCATGAGATGCCAGCTTACCTTCTCTGAAGTGTCTGGGGCTCCAGATATATGTACATTTTCTTGTGTTTTCTGTTTCTCTAGCTCCTGAATACGCTGCTCATAGTAGATGGTTAGGGTATCAATTTTGGACTGGAGGGCTTCACTCTGCAAAGAGAACAGGTTATGAAAATCAGTCCTAGAATGTGGACAAACCACGAAAAATCCATGTAATAGGGGCTTGAAGAAGATTGTTGAGCTTGATCCTCATCATTCTACCAAAAGTGCTCTCTGAAGTTACCAATGATCTCTTGGTTGCCACATTGGGTGACCTTTTCTCCATTCTCATTCTCCTTGATTCTGCAACCTTTGATAATATTGATCACTCCTTCTTGATACTGTTTCTCTCTAGGTTTTCAAGACACCATTCTTCTCCGTTTCTCCTACCTGACCTGTTCTTTTTCAGGCTTCTTTGCTGAATCGTCCTCCAGATTATTCCCTCTAACCTTAGGTGTGCCTCAAGGTTCAGTCCTGGGCCCCCTTCTCTTCTCTCTCTATTCTATTTCACTTGGTGAACTCATTAGCTTCCATAGATTTAATTACTATCTCTATGCTGATGTAAGGATGGGATGTGTGCAATGGGGATGGGACAAAAGGAGCCAGAGAAGGCAGTTGCTGACAGTTGCTGATAGTTGAGAGGAGAAAGAATTCTGGGTATTTCTCCAAGGAAGAGAGAGAGGAGAGGTCTTTGGGCAGAGGACTGGGAAAAGGGAGAAGGAGGACAACTCAGCTCAAATTCAGTCCTGAGGGCTTCCTGAGGATCTTTCTTTGGAAACTGAAACCCTGATTCCCTGATCAAAGCCATTCCATCGCATCTCAACCATCAAGACTTCAACCATTGAGTCCGCTAGGTTTTTTGGACTCCATTTTGGGAGTGATCTCTTAGTCTCCTTTTTCCATTATCCAACCTTGCTGAGAGACCCCCTTTCAGTCAAAACTACAATTATTGAAAAGGATAGAAACAGAAAAGGATAGAAATAGAAACAGAAGGAGAAGGGGCAGGGGAAGAAGCTTAGGAGTAGGAACCCCAAAGGTTCCCTCCTAAGTGACAGACCCCATAGAAATAGAGAAGAGGGCACCCCCAAATCCCTCTGCCCTTCACCCCTTTCCCCAAGCCCTGAATTGCAAATAATAAAAGCCATTCATCAGTCAGATAGCGTTCCAGAGTACCTGAGAGAGAACAAGGGAGAGGGGAACCACAGCTTGGTCTGGCTGCCTCCATCATGAAGCCAAACTACCCTCTGTGAAATTAACTGATCAGGGGGAGGTCTGTGTGAACCCTATCCTTATTAAGAATCAGACTGGGGTACCACATACCTCGTCTTATAGGGAAGCTTTGCCCCCAACTCCTGTGGGGTGGCATGACCATCAAGGTCACCCAGTTTCAGGGTGACACCCCCTTAAAGTCTCCCAGTGTATATTCAGCCCCAGGGGAGAGCTGGAGGAGACTCACCACATAGACTTTCTTTGCCTCCCTTTCTATCAAACATTAATTTACTGGCTCTTTAATTATTATGCTGATGAATTCTCAAATCTACCCATCCTGCCCCAGTTGTATTCATTATCTTTGCCTCTAAATCCTTTCCCCCTCCTACCTTCTCCATTATTGCAGAGGACACCACCATCCTCCCAGTCCCTTAAGTTCACAACCTAGGAATGATCCTTGATTGCTCCCTATCTTTCACCCCCCATTTCCAGCTTGTTGCCAAAGCCTGTGCATTTCACCTTTGTGACATTTCTGGAATGTTCCCCCTTCTCTCACCTCCAGAATCAACTAGAAATTCCTCTGTTTGGTGTTTAAAACCAATTCAGTGACACAGGGCTTCCTGGCTGTTCCATAAATATGACACTCCCATCTCTTGGTTCCAGCCATTCTCTCTGGCTATCTCCCATACCTGGAATCTCTGTTGACTGCCTTCCCTGGCTTCCTTGAAGTTCCAGCTAAAATCTCATCTACATGAAGCCTTTCCCAACCACTGTTGACTCTAATGCCTTCTATCTTTTAACTATTTCCTATTTAAGCTGCAGAGAGTTTTGTTTGCTACTTGTCTCCTCCATTAGATCGTGAGCTTCTTGAAGTCAGTACGGTATGGTGGCTAGTCTTGAATATGGAGGCATCTTTCTGCCTCCAAACCCTCCTCTTAGTCTTGGGTTGGTAGAGATGCATGTGGCTTTCTTTCTGCTAGTTCTTTGGACTTGAGTATGATGGGATAGTCACTGGTTTATTTAATTGTTGGGGTCTATAATTAGGCGAGGTTATAAAACTGCCTTAGTTTAAAACAGAACCAAACCTGCAGGTTCAGAATGAATTGAATTCAGATTAAACTTCATTTTAAAAACATTATAATATCTTTAAAAATTGTTAGGAAATCAGAGTTAATTAAATTTTGTTAATTTTTGGTAGCCATATTTTGGGGTTTCTGAATGATTAATGAAGCTTTACTGTTCTAACACAGAGAAAGTTTTGTCCCTTAGGCAATGGAGTGAACCAGATCCTCTCTTCAAAGGCACCTGTGTCCATAACAACCATTACCATCCCCATCAGAATGTACTAGGAAATGGGAAGAATACTGGCCTGGAAGTATTCAATTTTCTCGTCCCTTCTTTAACACTAAACATGTCTTGAGTAAGTCATTTGTTTTTCTGGGCATTTATTTCCTCATCTGCTCTCTCACGTTCTCTCTCCAGTATCATGTCTTCTCTCTAAGAAATCTTCCTGAGGTAAGAGGGCACTGAAGGGACCTTAGCTGAATGTTCAAAGGCAGTAATAGTTTCAAAGATCCACCATTCATTCTTACTAGTTCTTACCTTCTTTTGCATTTGTTCTGCCAGCTCTTGATATTCAGAAAGTTTCTTTTCTATACCTTGAGATTGCTCCAGTGCAGAGAGCTGAAATAAGACAGCAACATAGGTGAATGTTAAAGATGCCTGCTCTCTATGTTAGCCACGACAAAGAATTCTCAGCCTGGGTTTTCCCAATGCCCAAAAGAGGAATTGACAACCTCACTATACAACTTGGGTTTCTGCTTTCCTGGGAAAGCCAATAAAAGAGGGAGGCCAGGAGAAAAATAGAAACACCAAGGCCAGATATTAGTAAATACCTTTTTCGCCAATGCAATTATCTTATTCTTCTCTAACATCAGGGTGCTGCTTGGGGCCCAGAGAGATTAAGGGACTTGTCGAAGGACCCAGAGCTAGTAATTGTGAGAAGCTGGATATGGAGAAAACTCAATACTCTTTTCACTGTGTCTCATTGCCTCTATTTAATTTGGCCACACAGGCAAAATTGGGACACTAATGCATTGTTGTTGGAGTTGTGAACTAATCTCAACCATTCTGGAACTATGCCTGAAAGCTATAATTTGATCCAGTAATACCATTACTAGGTCTGTATCCCAAAGAGATAATAAAAAAGGGGAAAGACCTACTTGTACAAAAATATTTATGGCAGCTCTTTTTGTGGTGGTAAAGAATTGGAAATTGAGGGGATATCCATCAACTGGGGAATGGCTGAACAAATTGTGGTACATGTTGGTGATGGAATACTACTGTGCTATAAGAAATGATAAGCAGGATGATTTCAGAAAAAGCTGGAAAGATCTGCAAAAACTGCTACAGAACAAAATAAACAGAAGCAGGAGAACACTATGCAAAATAATAATAATATTGTATGATAGACTGTGAAAGCTTAGCTACTCTCAGCAATGCAATGATTGGGACAATCCTGAAAGACTTATGATGAGGAATATTATCTACCTCCAGAGAAAGAACTGTTGGAGTCGGATGGAGAAGAATCAAAGCATGCTATTTTTCACATCAGTGTATTTACAGTTTTATTTGGGGATTTTAGTTTTGTAAGAGTGTGCTCTTACAAGAATGACCAATACAGACATGTGTTTTGCATGATAATCAAAAGAAAATTTTAAAAAATGATAACTTAGCCACATAAACTCCATAAAAGGAGCTTGGTGGCAGACCAGAAGGATTCATATATAATAGGAAATATGTCCCAATGCACTGTCATCATGTTTTTTCAGGATATTGATTCTTATTGTCACCATGACCAAAAAGACTTTTGTTCAGTTGTTGTGCTAGGGCAATTTTGAGGGTAGTGAATTTGGCCATCCTCTGCTACTGAAAAGCTACAAGATCCAAAGAATCCAAACAGGATGTTTGGCCAGCTTCACTGCTTCAACATGGCTCACCTTTTCTTCCAGATGGGCAAGTTTCTGTTGAGCAGCATTTTTCTGCTCACACACTTCTTGGTACTGTTGCAAATGTTCTTGCTTGGCAGAAGCCAACAAGTGTTCACACTTGGCTTCCCACTCAGATTTCAGCTCAGCTTGCATCAGAAACACCTGCCCAGAGAGGAAGATTTCTTTTTTTTTTTTTAACCCTTAACTTCTGTGCATTGGCTCCTAGGTGGAAGAGTGGTAAGGGTGGGCAATGGGGGACAAGTGACTTGCCCAGGGTCACACAGCTGGGAAGTGTCTGAGGCTGGATTTGAACCCAGGACCTCCCATCTCTAGGCCTGACTCTCAATCCACTGAGCTACCCAGCTGCCCCAGGAAGATTTTTTGAGGCCAAATAGTTTCTTCCTGAATAGGATAATAAGCCAATAGCTTTTTTTTTTTTTTTTAAATAAAATTACCTTCTGTCTTAGAATGGATACTAAGTATTGGTTCCAAGATAGAAGAGCAGTAAAAGCTAGGCAATGAAGATTAAGTGACTTGCCTGTAGTCACATAGCTAGGAAGTATTTGAGGTCATATTTGAACACGGAACCTCCTGTCTCTAGGCCTGGCTCTCTGTCCATTGAGCCATCTGGCTGCCATAGCCAATAGCTTTTAATGTTTTGCTTTATTTCTTCTTCAGTGATCCCAGTAATCCTTTAAGTTTTGAGGTCCTTTGGCCAACAAGGGGCAGAGTCTATCAGTACTATTACGTTTGAAAATTAAGGTGAACTGAGAAACAATGATCCGAGCATGAACAATTTATTATTTAGGCTAGCAGTAACCAATAAATTGAGTCAATTGTCTTTCTCAATGATCAAAGACTCCAAGGTATGACTCACCGGACTTAATATAGTTTTAGGGAGTATAGAGTTGGTTAAATGGGGAAGATAATACAATTGGTTACAGGGTAGAAATCATCATAGGAGTGGGGACAACAAAACTGGTTATTTTAAAGAAAGTACACTAAAAAAAAAAAAGAAAGTGCACTGGCTCACATGGGAGTAGTGACCACCTCTTTTTGACAATTAGGGAATGTTAATTCTTTTATAGGACCTATCAATATCTTTCAGGCCTTGTGAGCAAACTTCCTGGAACCTAGAAATGTCTGTTAGGGACAGCAAGGATAAACAAGTTTGGGAATGATAAATTAACTTGTAATTTTAAATTAATTCAGAGGAAGAGCTCAGGGATGTAGGTGAGCAATTATACAGAATGGGGCTGTAATATAGACTAGGGTCAATTATAAAACAG
Organism: Gracilinanus agilis; assembly: GCF_016433145.1. Classification (NCBI taxonomy): domain Eukaryota; kingdom Metazoa; phylum Chordata; class Mammalia; order Didelphimorphia; family Didelphidae; genus Gracilinanus; species Gracilinanus agilis. Next base: position 285,650,653 of record NC_058131.1, read on the forward strand.
AGTCAATTATTAAATGATATAGAATAATTTTATTTTCTTCAGCAGTCAATTCTCAGACATGTTCATGGCTATTTAACATATGAGGGCAAAGGAGTGTACAACTGGACCACAGCAAAAAGCCTTTTCCCTAGGCTCAGAAATTGCCCTGGTGCCTCCTCCTCTATTTGCTAGTGTTATCTTGGACCTCTCTGGCTTCTTTGGGGTCTGAATGTCATTTGCTTGGACCTTTGATGATACCTGGCTGAGCTTGTTTATTCCTTCTAGAACCCAACTTCTTCCCCACCTGCCTGTACCCATCTAACTTGTTGGGTTTGTTTTCCCCACCAAATCCCAAGCTTCAGCCACCTCTGTCTGCCAAATCCTCTCATTTCACTGCAAAGCCTTTGTCCCTCATTCTTTTTTTTTTTATAGCATTTTTTTTTATTTTAAACCCTTAACTTCTGTGTATTTTCTTATAGGTAGAAGAGTGGTAAGGGTAGGCAATATGGGGGTCAAGTGGCCTGCCCAGGGTCACACAGCTGGCCCTCATTCTTTTTAAACACTGAAATGTCCCTGGAAATTTACTTGATCACCACCTGTTTTGGAACTTGTAACTGAGGTATACAGGGAACACTTATAAAAGAAAACTCATTTTTATGTTTGAGGCTGCTTTCACTTTACACAGATTCATGATTATCTCTTTTCTGACTCTCACATTACCCCTTTACCTGTTCAGCAGCTGCCTGATCTGTAGACACTTGAGCCTGTTTCAGGAGTTGGCGAAGTTTTTCTAGTTCCTCCTGGTGTAATTTTCGAATTTCACCTATCTCTTCCTCAGCCTGGCTTCGTTCTTGGGCAGACTTCTTTTTCCTCTCTGACAGGGTCTTTGGAAGGAAGAAACCAAGTTTAATCTCTACTAGTCAAATAGAAGTTAAATAAGGGAGACTGTTCCTAGAAACAAAGTATTTTCTTATTTAGTTATTTTTTAACTTTGTATCCCAATTGAAATATTCTGTAAGACCAGAGATCCTTTAAAGAAGGGCCCTTGGGGGCAGCTGGGTAGCTCAGTGGATTGAGAGTCAGGCCTAGAGACAGGAGGTCCTAGGTTCAAATGGCCTCATACACTTTCCAGCTGTGTGACCCTGGGCAAGTCACTTGACCCCCATTGCCCACCCTTACCACTCTTCCACCTAGGAGCCAATACGCAGAAGTTAAGGGCTTAAAAAATAAATAAATAAAGAAGGGCCCTTCACAGACCAAGAAGACACACTTCAAACCTTGCCTAAAAGCCAGACATGGCTAACTAATCTAATCATAAGAGTCTTGGTGAGGAATGGAAACAATCACTTACCTTTTCCAGAGATTCTTTCTCAGCCTGAAGGTCAGTTCGCTCCTCCTCTAAGGCTGTCAACTTCAGTTCTAATTGTTTGCGGCTGTGCTTTTCAGCTTTTAATTTGGACTGAGCTTGCTCTGATGTTTCTTGGAGTTCTGAAAAACAGAAATGGACAGTTTGTCCAAGCATGGATACATGAAACTGTAATGGCTGGGCTGATTGGGTGACTCAAGTCATCTTTAGTCCTTCAAGTTGTGAATCCTTCAATATACCATTAATTTGGGACAGTTTTTCCTTCTTTTGATTCTCTTATATTTCTAGAAAGTTTATCAAGCCAATTGTATAAAGACACTCACAAACTCATTCCTTCTCCTACTCAGATTTAGCCACAGGCATGTCACTTGTCTATGTCTCAACTTGAACATGTATGAAGGAAAGAAAATATCCCCAAGGTGTGTTATAAACAAAAAGGAGGTTCTAAGGAGATATAGATATACAGTGGTGTGAATGTATCTATCTGTATTCTTCCTAGCTGCAGATGATGGAGGAACACCAACTCCAATCACCCTTGATAATTGTTATAATTTCCCCTTTTCTCTAACAGTTGCCCAGGGAGGACCCCCGAGAGGTTAGATGGATCAGTAACCTTGCTAGGTCCAACCTGGGGTTGGATAAATTAATATAGGGCTTTGATTTGCCTTGGATCACATTTGATATCTGACTGCGTTGACTCCCTTCCCAAGGGTTGTGATATAAAGACCACTCAGGAAGGTACTTGTTAAACATTCTTTATCTATAATCAGGGAAAGGATAAACAGGACAAGGATTAAGGATTGGGGATTGGAGACCCTATCAACCTAATATCTATAACTAGTTGACAATCAGGACTGGAGGCTATTGATCTAGTAGAAGCTGGAGCTTTATTCTCCACTACATCTCTGGCCCAGTCTGGCCACAGCCACGCCAGAGAATAGGGACTGCTATTGATCCAGCTGTGTTGGTGATCTTATTCTCTCAGCTTTCTCACTACCAGTGTTTGGTGATGCACTAGCTCTCACAGTCTTTCGGGAAATATTCAGATTCTTCCTACTCTCTTCTTCATAGACCTCCCTGCCTCCCTTCACCACCCACTCAGATTTCCCTGTCCAGAGATCTCCAGAGCCCAGAGAGACCTAGAGACCCCCTCCAAGTGGCTGTCAAGGATATTTATACTGTCAAGCCAACGGACGTTTGCCCCTAGCTCACAGCACCTGGGAACATTCCATGTTTTCCAACTGCCTTCCCTGTCATTCAAGGTGGCATCCATCATTTCTGAGATTATGAATATAACACGTGGAAGAGATGATAATTTTACTACTTCTTTTCACTAACCAGTCCATAGAATATAAACAGTTTGTACATACTGAATCACATCAGTAGGTCCCTGGGTCAGTGAGCTGTAAGCCTCTGGTATTGGTGACATTTATTGACTTATTTTTCATAACAGTCCCTCTTGCTCCCTTCAAAAATAGCAGTATGGCATATATTTAATTAAACAGAATTACAATTTAAAAAATTTGTTTTCTTCAAAATTGCATAACAGCCTTTGCTATGACAAGGGAGTTCCATGGAAAAAATATAAAGGTAAGGTTGGGAATCACTGGATTGAATCGGAGTTCAACATAATGGATAACAAATGTTATTACACATTATATAGATATTTAATAAATGTTTATGGAACTAAACATATAAAATTTTGCTAGGCATGCAAATTTATATTCTGCTGACATCTACTCCCTAACTCTCATACTAGTAAGAGAGTAACTATTTCTTAACATACTCCCAATTTACAATTACAGAATTAGGAGAGGATTCTGTTGTTCACCAAGGTGGTAGAAAGTGTAAGCACACTGACTTTCTCAGGAAAATAGAGAACTCCATTCTATACTGAAGTTCTAAATATGCCATCAAACCAGCTGTGGAACCTGAGTCCACCTGCACCTTGCATGAATAGTCTTTTTAGAGTAAGGAATCATGAATAATCAAGTTGTCTTTTATGTTTAAAAAAAGATTACTGACTAAAAAAGTGTTAAAATTTTTTTTTTTGTGTTGGTGATAGATTTGTACCAATTCCTCCAATTTCATCTTATTTTTTTTACACAGGATTAGAGAATCCTCCGAGGTCCTTTTCAGTTCTCACATACTAAGAGTCTCTTACTCTGTTCTCCATAGATCTAATGAACAACATACTAAATAAAAAAGGTGTGGAAGGAGATAACAGTGGAACCCAGGCCAGGGTTTAGAATGGTTAAAAGTCAGTCCAATCCCTTTTTTTTTTAATTTTTTAAATTTTTTTTAATTTTAAACCCTTAACTTCTGTGTATTCACTTATAGGTGGAAGAGTGGTAAGGGTAGGCAATGGGGGTCAAGTGACTTGCCCAGGGTCACACAGCTGGGAAGTGTCTGAGGCCGGATTTGAACCTAGGACCTCCCGTCTCTAGGTATGGCTCTCAATCCACTGAGCTACCCAGCTGCCCCCAGTCCAATCCCTTTTACCAATAACAGACCTGTGATGTGTGCCTGCAATTTGCTGATCTGAGCCTCCCGGAGATCTGCTTCCTTCAAGCGTTCTGTCAGCTGCATCTGCAGGTCTGTTTCTTTTTTCTGCTGAGAGGTCAGCTTCAGCTGTAGATTAGAGACCTGGGCAATCACTGATGCCAACTCTTCTGTGACTTTAGCCTGTTAACCAAGCAGAAGAATTAGGTATAAGCTTAAACCAAAATTTGTACAACTAAGCTCTAGGCTAGTCCTAATGCTATCCCATTCCAAGATACAGAAATTGTGCAATAAATAGGTAACAGCTTTTACTCACTAACCCTGGGTCAGGAACTCAAGGGGGATAGTGCTTGGTATCTACTACTTATCTTGACTTAACTGAATGGGAGGAACATCAGCATATATGGAAAGCAGTATGAAGTTCTCATAAGAGATTTGTTCTATAGAAAGATGGTTTAAATACCTCTCCCAGAAAGACTTTCCCGATTTACTGCTGAGCTAGCTGGTTCACTGCACTTTAAATCGGATTCTGAACTTATTAAAAGTGGCTGATTATTTTCTTGTAAAGACATCAATATATCCAAGCTAGTAAATGAGAGAGATTCTCTTTAATAGTAAAGAAGAAAAAGATAAGAGAAAAAAATTTTGGAAGGATTATAAAGATTGCATTAAACAAAGGGAAAACTTTGAAATCTGCATAATTTACTTCAGAAAATGAACCTCTTCAGTTCCTATGATGTACAAGAAAATAAAATTCAAGAGACAAGCAAGGGAAAGGCCTTTGAGCGTTATCAGTACTATTAGGTCTCTGTGATTTCCAAAGGCCTATCATTCGGAAGAAATTTATCAATGAACCAGTGGCTAACTATATGCTAGGGACTGCATAGACTAAGTACTGGGGATATGAAGAAAAAATTAGATAGTCCTGCTCTCAAAAAGCTTATATTCTATAGGAAGAAAAGAAAGAAATGAATAGCCAAACTCGCAGATGGGTTTGTAATATGAGTATTGGATGGTGAAGACAACTAGGCGTGGAGAACCATGAAGGCAGCCAGTATTTAAATCCAGAGTCGTGGCCATCATTGAGGTGCATAGAAAGGTAGAGTTTAAGGCCTATTTACATTTGCTTCTTTCTGGGAATTACTTATGCTTACTTATGATAAATTTGCTGCCACTAATCAAGGATACTGAGTGGTCTTGATATGGAAAATAAACAACTCCTGTGTCTGTATCAAAGCAGGCCCTCTCAGATCAACTTCTACTTAAAAACTGCTATGATATGCAGTTAAAAAGTGTTTTCATGTGACTTATGCCATCATACTAGGATTATTTGATTAATCCCATCATCTTTATATTACTTTGAAAAGAAATATCCTTTTGCTTAAGGCTGTCCTCAAGTTTATCCTTCACTTCAGCCCATCTCATGATGATAGGAAATGCTATGTTGTATTGATGTCTTTTTTCTTTAACGGTTTAATCCTATCTAGTCTCTACATGGAAGACTGAAACTTTCATACTTATTAAGTGTTTTTTGCCAACTAAATCTGAGATGCAGCAATTTTGAGATTTAAATATCATTGTTTCTCCAGTATTGTTTGCTGACTTTTAAAGTTATGATCAATATGCATTTCTGGTAAAACATGTATTCAGTCTAATCCTTAACCTAACCAAACACTTAATGAGTAGTGTTACTACAAGAACTTGTACAAAATGAGTCTGCAGAAATTTTAGGTCTGGCCAGTGAGTACATTTGTGCTTCCTATTTATGCCAATGTAGAGTTGTTGCTTTGTTTTCTTCAGCTATATTTATTGCTACATTTCTCAGCATAAACTGATCTTATCGTATTTTTTACAAATGACTTTTTTTTTAACACTGTATATAAGGAAAAGTTTCCAGTTTTCCTACAGCAGCAATGGACCCTAGAAAATACAGAAATATTCATTTTCTAAAACATTTTGATCCTGTGATATGTGCAGTGGCTACTCTGAAAGGGAAGCTCTCCACTATTCCATGAGACCTTGCAGTCTAGTAGTTGGTATCCTGAAGACTGCAGTTTAGGCTATATCTCTCTATATGTCCTCTCCATAAAGACAGATGCTGAGCCAACACTTGCATTTAATGGAGAAAATAAATGATAAATAATAATAAATAATGCCTTAGCTCTATAGTGGCTGAATGTGTAATTATCAGATTTTCTTGAATATACTATCAACATTTTTTCTTCTGAGTTCTTCATTCTCAATTACCCTGGGTTATTGTGAAAGAGGTATCCCAGATATATATGGCTTGTTAAATTTTCAAGGTATTCAACTCCCAAAGATGCTTATTCACACAAATATCTTTTTGAAATTTCTGAAAATAAATAATAATAAATACTGTGAAGGCTGTAAGAGGTGTCGTAAAATAGTTCAGACTGCTACACTACAATAAGGAACCTTCAAGGGCAAGGAAGTAGAATTTGTCTAGAGATATTTGCTTCTGGCTGTGAAATAAAAACATTAATATCTAAAGATAATTACTTTGGGTTTCCATAGCCCAGACTACTGTATACAAAGAAGGTCAAACAAATATGGGTCCATGCCCTTTAGGAAGTTGGCTAGGATCTCTGCTTTATGGTATAATTTGAGTGCTATTCCCCTCATTTTCCTCTTCATTCTTAATTTTTCCATCCATAATTTCTCTTGAGATCCTAAGCCTTTTGCTCCTCCAAATGGATTTTACTATATTTGTTTCTATACTCTCTATCAAGTATGCCCTCAGGAATTTGATTACCATAACAATGAATTTACAAATTTATGTATCATCATTTTTATTATTTGGTGTTACCTAACTGTACGCAATAAATATTCTTTCAAGAATTTATTTCCTTAAAGTGTTTTTGAAATTTTGCATCTACAGAATTTTGGAGTATGAGTTAGTATATTGATTCCCAGATATTTTATGCACTTTGTAGTTATTCTGAATGGCACTTCCCTTTCTTTTATTTCCTTCCATATTTGTGACCACTATGTAGGAATGCTGATGATTCTGCAGATTTTATTTTGCATACTGCTAAATTATTGAAGCCATTAATTATTTCAATTAGTTTCCCAAGAAAATCATATCATAAGCAAGGAGGGATAATTTTGTCTCCTCTTTCAGCACCCCCTCCCACCAAAACCCTTACCTTCCGCCTTAGAATCAGTACTATGTAGTGGTTCCAAGGCAAAAGAGTGGTGAGGGTTAAGCAATGGGGGTTAAGTGACTTGCCCAGGATCACAAGCTAGGAAGTGTCTGAAGTCAGATTTGAATCTAGGACCTCCCATCTCTAGGCCTGGCTCTCAAACCATTGAGCTATCCAGCTGCCCCCTTGTCTCCTCTGCCTTTGTTAATATCTTTAATTTCTTTCATTTGTCTTACTGCTAACACTAACATTTCTAGAACTATGTCAAAAAATGGTGGGGAGAACTGATGCAAAGTGAAGTGAGAAGAACTGGGAGATTGTTGTGCATAGTAATAGCAATGTTGTAACAATGATCAACTGGGAAAGACTTGGCTACTCTGATCAATACAATGATCTAAAATAATTCCAAAGGACTGATGATGAAAAAATGTCATCCATCTCCTAAGAGAGAACTGATGAACTTTCAGTGCAAACTGAAGCACAATTTTTTCACCTTTTTTTCCCATTGTTTTACAATACTGCTATATATGAAAATATGTTTTGTATGATTTCACTTGTATAACTGACATCATATTGCTTGCCTTCTCAGTGGATGGAAGAGAGAATTTGGAACTCAAAATTTAAAAACAAAAGAAACCTAAGAATAAATAAGAAAATTTTAAATAATGGGGAAAGAGAATATTTCTGCTTTATGCCTCATCTGTTTGGGAAAACTTCTAGTATTTTTCCATGATAAATAATGCTAGCTTTTGGTTTAGGCATATAATTTTTAAAATATTTAAAATGGTATTCCTTTGACTATATTTTGTAATCTGTCAAAGACATTTTATGCATGTATTTTATAATCATGTTTTGAAGCATATATGTTTTTAATATGATTATGCTATACCCCTAGTACAAATGTGTGGCAGTGATAACTTTTTTGTAATAATTTGTTATTGCTGTTTATTTATTGTCTTTTTGTTGGGATTTTATTTCAATATTTTGAATAAATATTTATTAATGATACTGGTTTATAGTTCCCTTTCTTTACTTTATGCTTAATACATATATATATACATTTATATGTGTGTATATATATATATATATATATATAAACTTGAAACTGAGACACACCGTCAGTTGTAAAATTCAGGAATAACAATAATGCATAGGGCAGTGATGTAGCAAAATGGAGAGAGCATCAGACCTGAAATCAGGAGGATTTGGGATCAAGTCTGGCCTCAGACATTTTCTAGCTGTGAGATCCTGGGCCCAATTGCCTAGTCCTTGTCCCTCTTCTGTCTTAAAACTAATACTAGGATAGAAGGTAAGGGTCTTGGAAAGAAGAAACAATGATACCTTAGGTTTTCTTATACAAAATGAGGCAAATAGGATTTAACTAAAGTAGAAAGAGGCAACATTTATGACTGTTGGACATTATGCTACAGTAACAGACAAACTCTGGCTCTGTGCTCTTGGGATACCAAAAATATCAATAAAGAATATAGCAACAATAACAATGAACTCTGCTTGACTAACAAGTTTGCTAATGCTTTAAATGTATGTTGAATTAGCACCAAAAGAACAGTGGGCTAGGAGTCAGAATACTTGGATCCTAGTCCTGGTTTTGCTACTGATGATTAAGAGTAAAACCTTGGACTCTCTTAATCTAAGACTATTTATTTCCTTATCTATAAAATGGGGACTATTTGCCATGCCTACCTCACAGGATCACTGTGAGGATAAAATGAAGTAGTGAGTATGGAAATGCTTTGAAAATCACACAGTACTATGCAAATATAAAGTAGTATTACTATAATTAGTATTCAAAAGATAACTGAAAGGGCCTATTTGTCATTCATATAATTTTTTAGTGTATAATTCAAATTTATGCTTACCAATGCCAGAAGTTTCTTATTTACTTAATGAGAGGCAAAAGACAATAGTACTGACAGTATAGTAATACCTAATTTACTCAGAATCAACTGACTTTCCACATAACTGAAGTTATTTGTGAAGTTCCAACCACCCCAACCCTGACTCTCACCCCAATTCAAATCAAACTAAACAGAAATCTTTCTAAAATGTAGTTTATATTTCATTCGCCAAGGGGAGTTGATAATATAGGGTAAAGACAATCATGAAATTCAGGTGGTGGCATTGTCCCTAGCATAAGGGAATCGACTGGTCTGTCTCAAATGAGCACCTGAAACTTAGAATCAAGCCTTGGTGGCTCTGCATGCACCCACAGTTTGAATACATGCCCAGCTGTGAGAAAGCACCAAGCCTTACTGAAGTTAGCCAAACAACTGAAGGACAGAGAGGAATTATGCCTAGAGATGATACACAGCTCAGTATCTTGCTCCCTTAGAAGAAGAAGCAGAGTTGCCATGCACAAAAGTCTTGGACTTCTGCTGACCCAAGGTCAGTAAAAAGCCTTATGTCTCAGCTGGACAAGCAAACAAAATGCCTGAGAGAGCAATTAGTGAGCACATGCGAGAGCAAAAGAAAGAAGGAAAATGGCAAGCACCTACACCACATCCAGGTGGCCTCCCTTGGTCCCACCCCTGAACGAATCCAGCTGCTGACATCAGGTGTTGGGAGAGAAAGGAGCAAGAGGAAAAATGAAATGTTCTGAAAAACAAGCAGCAAAAGCATCCAAGGGGAACCAAGAGTGACAAGTGTCAGAGAGACGGTGGGTGGCAGAGTCTGGGATCCAGGCCTTGGCTCTGCTGATGACTAGCAAAACTCAATTAGAAATCTATAAAAGGAGGGGCATGGATTAGATCCCCTTCAAGGTCTGTGGCAATCCCAGTAGGCTATGATTATATAGAAACGGCTAGTACAATTTAAGATTAAAAGTAGAGTGCTGTGTCTGAGGCAGGAGAGCTTTGGTCTTCTCCCTGATACAGGAAGGGTCCCAGGGAAGAGAATGAGAGAAAGCAGGAATAGGATGAGAGACTGAGGGAGATGGGATAGGAAACTGTCAAATCAGCTCAGTTTTAAATGTGACTGGCAAGGATGAGGTGACATCTAGGTGGCTAGTCTCTTATCATGCAAAGCCACAATAAGCAGCAGCCTCTTCAGTCTCAGCTGGGATGACCTGGGTCAAGTAATGTTGTACAGAGATTTAGCAAACCTGGGCCAAAGGACAAGGAGAGGAAACCTGGGAGAGAAAGAAAGGGGACAGGATGAGGACTAGAGAAAGGAGGAAAAGAGGAGAAAAGAGAAGAGAATAATAGAAATATCAGACAAGAGACATGTGAGAGGCAGCTAACAGTGTCATAAGGTACTTATCTCTGAACCCAGATTGGCCTAGGAAGTGAGAATGGGGATCTGTCACTTTTGGTGAGAAGATGGGGCTAGCTCTCTTTTTGCCAAAGGGTATACAGGGAAGGACTCTTGTAAAGGGCAATAATTAAAGAATATAACAAGAACAGCAGGAGTGCTCATCAAAGAAACCTCAGTAGTGAAAAAACATAAGCCAGAAAATAATATGTACAAGGCTTAACCTTGTGTGTGCACAGTTATATCTTCTCCTTAGTAATTCCTCAGCAAAATGAAAAGATCAAACACGAGCTATTTCTCCTGCACTATAAGGTAACCTCTCCAAACCTAGCAGGTGAAAGGGCCAAGATTTCTTAGCTAAAGACCTTCTGCTCACCAAACACTCTCCAATCTCTTTGCTAATCAAAGTAAGGTAAACAAAAGCACCCCCAAATCCCAGGCACTGCAGACATTTTTGGTATTTTTTTCTTAAACCCTTACCTTCTGTCTTAGAATCAATATTCTGTATTGGTTCCAAGGTAGAAGAGTGGAAAGGGCTAGGTAATGGGGGTTAAGTTACTTGCCCAAGGTCACACAACTAAGAAATATCTGAGGCCAGATTAGAACTCAGGAACTCCCAGTTCATATTGGTATTTCTTGACTGTGAAATGACAATACTTACAGTCTGCAATCAGTTTCAATTTAATGCTAATGAAACAGAGGCAGCATGGTGGAAAAAGGGAAGCACTGGGTTAACTACTGCTAATTTGTCCCAGCCAGACTGGATCAAGTCATTTAACTTCTCCAGGATTCATTGGTAAAATAGGAAAACCAAGGCCTGTCTTTCTTTCTTCTCCTCCCAGAGTGCTGCTGAGGATCAAGTGAGGAGTCACTATGAAAGCTCAGAGCACCACACAGTTATGCAGTAGGACTGAAATGAATGACTTTCACAAACATGAATAAAGAAGTAAACTCACCAGAAGTAAACCTTAAGCCCCAGATACACATTCTACCAAAAGTAATTTGGTTGTGGTGATTATTGGAAGGTATATTGTTGCTCTTTTGTTTTTAAGTATATAATGGGATACCTGCTCCATCTACCTGGGGTTTATAAAAGTGTAGATATTCAAGACTTTAGTGAATCCAGAACATGTTACTAAGTGAAAATGTAGCCAGGAAACACTCTGAAGTAGGGACTGGGATAATATGTTTTCTTTTTAAAAGATCAAAATTTTATGAATGATTTTCCCCAATGCTGTATCTTGCCCCTTGAAGTTGTAGTTACCAGTGCTAGTGATTTACCTTTTCCTGCTCAGCATGCAATACTCTTGCCTGCGTGTTTTCAGAGGCAATTTGCAGGGTGCTATTCCTCTTCTCCATCATCAGGTTACTCTGTTCAACATACCTACAAAATATAGGATTAGGTCCAGCAAACTGCATGCACGTGGGAGGTCAAAGTGATCCTAAACAATGTCCTATAATGGACAGGAGGCATGAACGTTAGAAATCCATTGGGACAGACAGCTCTCTTACTGTTTGATGTGGACATTAAATAAATCATGCTTGTTTTCAGTAGACAAGCCATTGCACTATTACCTCTGATTGCGTTCAATCAGGTCAGTGATCTTGTCATTTTGTTCTTCTATCCGATTATTCTTCTCAAGGACCTCCTGCTTCAATTTTTCATTTTCCTAAGTTCAAAATATGCATATATACACTTTCACAAATGAATAACTTGAAGAGAATATTCAAGTCAGCAGAAACTGGTGTTACTCAGTTCATATTTTGAGGCAAGAGGTCTAGTCCTTGTGACCACAGTCATGCCATTTATAATGCCCTGGAGAGAGGGTTTGTACACAACTTCAGTAAACCAGGCTTCAGATTTCATTTCACCTTCAATAGACTAACTTGATTTTCCCAGGAAGATTAAGAAAGTAAGTCAATTGGGAAACCATCCTATGTAGTACAGATGGCAAAAAAGCACAGACGAGAAAACACAGTGGGACAAAAACTTGTTTTAGTACAAATGGGAACTGACACAAGGCCAGGTGTACATACCACCATTCTCTAGTTTACAAGAACTACTGGTATAATTCTTAGACTAGAGCACAAGCTGGGCTGAAGTCAGTTCACAAACCCTATCTCAAAGCAAGTTTTCCTTCCTCTCAGCTCTTGTGGTATTCAATGGTTCTCCTTGTATCTTCTCATTCCACTGTACACCATAGTATCTGTATGCCTGTCTTATCTACTTTGTGAGACTGTAAGTTTGCTGAGGGCAGGGATCATACCATTGGGTTTTATATCCCTCCTAGAGCCTAGCACATAATCCCAGATGAGTACATACCTGAAGAAGCGCTGAATTCACCTCTCAGGATCAGAGGGAAGGACAGTGTTTTAATGTGGCTATAGTTAAATCATTCTGGGTAAACTGTTTCTTTTAATTTATTCAATTCTTGGTGGTTTATACTTGCTACCTATTTCTATGTTGGAGATGTGCACAACTGACACATTCTGGGGAAATAGTATCAGAAGAGAAACCCTTTATAAAAAATGCAAGGTTGCTCTTACCTGAAGGATTCTTTGAATATTGCTCATAATCATGCTTGTTTCCATGCTAACTGATAAGCTAGGAAGGAGCAAAGAGTTGCTAGCATTGTGCTTTTGTAATTCTTCCACCTTAAAAGGGGAATCAGAAAAGACTTCATTAAGAAGGCTATAAAGGTAAAATGGTTCTCTAAAATGTGACAATCTAGATATATAACCCCTTCTACATGGCAATGATAGATGGATCTCTAAGTAAATAGCCCTTAGCCAACTAAAAAAGCATTTGGCTTTGTTGCTACCAAATACAGTCCTACTTCTCTACAGCTGCTGGAATTGCTTAAGTATAAGGCCAGGTGGTGCTACCTCCTTCCTCCCTCATGTTTTCTTCTATCCCCTCTGCAGAGTGATTCACCTTGGCAGCAAGATGGTCCATTTTATCAGCCACCTTGCTCACTGCCATTCGGATTTCAGTATTGTGCTGCCGGGATTCGGTCATGAGAAATGAAACAATATCGGCTGACCCTAAAAACAAATATATTTCACAAATAAATGAGTTTAAGCAGAAGATCCAGAGTGCCTTTTAAAAAAGTAATAGTAGAAAAAGAGCTGGGGAATGAGCAATGATCTCATTATTAGTAACTGAGAAATGCATCTGTGACATGATAGCCAAATGTACAGTAGAAGAATATGGGTACTATCAACTTTTCTTTTTTTTTAAATCCTTACCTTCCATCTTAGAATTAATACTGTGTTGTATTGGTTCCAAGAAATAAGAGTGGTAAGGAGTAGGCAATGGAGGTTAAGGGACTTGCCCAGGATCCAGGGTTACACAGCTAAGAAGTATCTGAAGGCCAGATTCTAAACCCAGGATACCTCCTGTCTCTGGGCCAGCCTCTCAATCCACTGAATCATCTAGCTAGACATTTACTTTGTTTCTCAAGCACATTCTCATTGAAATTTTCCTATATGCTTCATTGAGCTAGAAATGCCACTGTCTTTTCAGCTCCCTTTTATGTGTCATCTTCCCCCATTAGACTATAAGATCCTTGAGGGTAGGGGCTATCTTTTTTTTCTTTTTGGTACTTGTTTCCTCAGCCCTTAACACAGTGCTTGGCACATAGTAATTGCTTAGATTTTTGTGACAAATGTATTAAATGAATCTGCTTTCTCCTTTCCCTCTTTCCTTCTGGAACTGAGCTATAAAACTTTCATGACAAGGTTTTGTGGGAAATATGCACAAGGACTACAACAATGTAAATTGTGACAACACTAAAGTCAACCAAAATCTGGTAAAAGATAACAAGCAATGTTGGCACCAAATCATTAAATCTGTTAAAGCACAAATTCCAAGCTGTTAACAATGGCTACACAAAAAAGTAGACACTTCCATGCCCCATCAGTTATAATCACTTTATTAGTTGGTTGTGTTTAACTGTTTGGGGGAATGTATTTTTATGCATGAGATGAATGTTTGTTGATCAGAAGAACACACAGAAGGGAGCTGAAAATGGAGTGGCATTCCTGGCCCAATTAAGCATATGAGAAGCTTTCAGTTGAGAAAATGCTCAGGAATCAAAGTAAATACCCATCATCTGGAGAATGGCTTACAAATGATTATATGTGAAAGTAACAGAGTTAGTGTACTATAAGAAACCACAAATATAAAGAATTCAGAAAAACTCTTATGAACCAATACAGAGTAACATAAGCAAAAGGAAAAGGACAGTTTACATAGGGCAATAATAATGTAAAAGAAAGCAACGAGAGACAAAGAAAACTCTAATCAGTATAAAAGCCAAAACCCTTTAGAGAACTGACAGTGAAAAAATTCCTCTCCCCTCTCAATGGAGGAGAGACAGATCATGTAAATAAGAGTGAACATTTTCATAAGTGTATAAAGTGTTTTATCTAGCTCACTTATTGTCCCAGCAATCCTGTGAAGTAGGTGCTATTATTATCTCTATTTTGATTGGGAACAACTAAAGCTGACAGAGATTAAGTGACTTGTACAAGGTCACACAGCTAGAAAGCCTCTGAGGAAGGATTTGAACTCTGGGTTGGTACTCTCTGAACTGTGTCACCTAGCTGCCTGTAGGTTCAGAAAGAATGTGGCCCATTATTTGAGATGATCAATGGATTTGATTCATTTTTGTTTACTTAACATTTCTTTATAACAAGGTAGGGTCCAACACTATGTAAATGGGAAGTAAGAGTAATATTTTTTAAAGGGTCAATAAAATTTTTATTTTTTAGACAAATATTCACCAAAAGCTATCAACATTCAAACATTCTGCTTGGCAATTTTTGCACCCTGTTTTATATACATCAGAATAATTTTGGGAATAGAGAGAAAAAGGAAGAAAATAAATGGATAGTAGCTGAAAAAATGATGGGGATCAAAGTAGACATGGTAAAGGAAATGTCAACTTCTCTGTTCATATTCAGAGACTAAAAAGTGGAAATGACAAGAATAAGTCAGGGAAAAAGAATGAGAAAAGCACCATGGATTTTGGGTTAAAATTTTTGACCTTACCTTGAAAATGTGGAGTCTGAGAAAGTGGTCCTGGATACATGGGTCCCACAGGCTGTAGTTGGGAAGTAACTGGGGTAGGATTCTGGTGATAGGCATAGGCCTGCATACCTGTATAAGGCTAAGAAAACTCAGAGTTATAGGTACATTTTTTTTTTAACCCTTACCTTCCATATTACAATCACTACTATGTACTGGTTCCAAGGCAGAAGATCAGTAAGGGCTAGACAAAGGGGGCTAAGTGACTTGCTCAGGATCACACAGCTAGGAAGTAAGTGTCTGAGGCCAAGTTTGAACCCAGGACCTCCCATCTCTAGGCCTAGCTCTCAATCCACTGAGCCACCCAGTTGCCTCCAAAGGTGCATTTTGAAAATAACTAATCATTCCCCTTCAGTCATGATTTTCTCTGACCGACCAAGAAGACCAATCAATCGATCAACAAATATTTAGGAAGTGTGTAGAATGTGCCAAGCACTGTGCTAAGTCCTGAAGAGATATGTACAAAGAATGAAAGAATCCCACTCATAATCAGCTGATGTTCAAGTAGTGGAGACCAGTACATATAAAACATATACAGCATCAAAATAATGTCCTAAAAGTCTCAATATAATTCTAGTCAAATACAAAGTTTATATGAAGTGCTTAAATTCAAAGTAGTTTGGGAGGGAGAGGGAGAATTAGGAAAGACCTCATGCAGAAGATAGCTCTTAAGAAGCCTCTTAAAAGGAAGAGAGGACCTCTGCAAGGTAAAGGTGAGGAAGGAGTGCAACCCGGGCATGGGGAACGGCCATTATGTACAGCCACAGAGACAGGAGATGGAGTATTATGAATGAGGAACACAGAGAAGACCAAAGTCCTGAGTAGTGCAGAGTATAGAGTAATGAGGTTGGAAAGATAAGTTGGGGCCATATTATGAAATGCTGTAGAAGCTAAACAGAGGAATTGATATTTTCTCCTAGAGGCAATAGAAACCACTAGCTTTGGATGAGTTGAGGAATCACAAGGGTCAAATTGGTGTTTAAGGAAAATTACTTTGGCATAAGTGTCTAGGTTGGATGGGAGTGTGGTGAGGTGTGGGGCAGGGGAACCAAATAGAAGGGAATTTGGCAATAATCTAAGTGAAAAGTAATGAGAGCTGGAACCAAAGCAATAACCATGTGAGTAGAGAGAATGGACCAGATAGCTGGAATATGACTTTTCAGAGCAGGATGAGATCATCCACCCTTTGGAGTTATATTTGGAGTTAAGAGCATGGTAGCATGCCTTCTTTCCAAATAGTTTGAACTAAGAAAACTGTAATCCTGCCAAGAAAAACAGGGAGAGAGAGAGAGGGAGAGGGAGAGGGAGAGGGAGCGGGGAAGGAAACTGCTTTGAGTGTTGGTTTCTCCTTGGTAACTTGAGAGATTAGGACCAGATGGTTGCTCAGGTTCCTCTGAGCTCTAAACTCTACATGCTACGATCTGATAAGGAGAATACTGAGCAACTGATCATGCAATTAACATTATTATTAATCACCTACTATGTGTCCAAATGAACAAGTCTGTGCCCTCAAGGAAATTACAGTCTTCTGAGATACAGCATACACACACCAGTGGAAAGCAGATCAAACAATAGGAAAATACAGAGCCAAAAATTAAATAGGTTCTGTCCTCAAAAAGTTTATACTCTAAAAGGAGATAACATGAACACATCTTCAGAGNCACAGCTGGGAAGTGGCTGAGGCCGGGTTTGAACCTAGGACCTCCTGTCTCTAGGCCTGGCTCTCAATCCACTGAGCTACCCAGCTGCCCCAAGAGAGATTTTTTAAAAACCATTATACCTTTTGTCTTAGAATTGATGTGAAGTATCAATTCTAAGGCAGAAGAACAGCAGGGGCTAGGCAATGGGAATTAAGTGACCCACCCAGGGTCACCCAACTAGGAAGTGTCAGGCCAGATTGGAACCCAGAACATGCTCTATCCATTGTGCTGCTTAGGCTTCCCCTAGAGAGATAGATTTTTTTAGCATCCTTCCCTAGCCTTCTTATGTGTTTTAAAGTAAGCTTTATAACAATTTGCAAGACCACCAGACACAGTTACTTTTAAAACTGATTAAGTTGTGTCTGTAACTATATTCAGTTTACATTTGGGTAATGGTAGAATTATGGCCTAAGATCCCAAATGTAATCCGTCAGTTTGCCAAGTGGCAGATTTGCCTCTCCGGACCTGCTCTTCTTAAACAGCGAGTGAGGCAGGCCCAGAATTTCCATTAATTACAGAGTAGCCCAGGAAACACTGAATAGTTGGTTTTGGGTTTCTATCCCCCTTTCCTTTTCTAAGCTACTCTGCTGCCTGTCCTCAAGTCAGGCAATGTTGCAAGGAGCTGGTGACAGGCTCCTAAATTGCTGGACCCTCTTAACTGGAAAGAAGGATGAGGACAACAGTTCACAAAGTCTCTCTTTGAAAAGCTTTTCAAAAGGTATTTCAGAAGCACAGATCATGCCAATTTGATCCTCCACATGGAGCCTACCCAACCTGACATCACTCGGCCAGTGTAGACTATGGGTATGAGCTATTTGTTGGAGAAAAAAACAAATCTAAGAGGGAGCAGCTGGTAGCTCAGTGAATCGAGAACCAGGCCTAGAGACGGGAGGTCTTAGGTTCAAATCTGGCCTCAGACACTTCCCAGCTGTGTGACCCTGGGCAAGTCACTTGACCCCCATTGCCTAGCCCTTACCACTCTTCTGCCTTGGAGCCAATACATAGTATGGACTCCAAGACAGAAGGTAAGGGTTTAAAAAAAAAAAGCCCCCCCAAAAAATCTAAGAGCACTGATATTTTGGTCTTCACCTTGAAACAAGTATAACAACTTAACTTTTGCTTAAGAAAGTGTTATAGTATGAGCAAGAAAGAAGATGACAGATTTAATAAAAGATGGAATTAAATTATAAAAAATTCCTGATGCATCTTTATCCATGTTAATACCTGAAAGGACCGAGAATTTCCAGGCAGATTTGAGTGAGACTGGATAGGTGCGACAGGCATTAAGGCAGCAGAGGGCGCTTGAACTCCAGAGATTGATTGTTGAGATGCTAAAATAAAACAAGATTTTAATTTTTACCCATCTCTTTGGTGCATATCTTGGATACTAAAGTTTGACTGGCAGCCTTTGCACTATATTCCTTGGCATTTAAAACCATTTATGTTCTATGCTCTATGCCCTGTAACTCTTTTGCAAATCTCTGCAAATGAGACAAGACTACAAAGCTGGGTATTTTTACATGCTTTAGGGTACTCAGTCCTAATATCAATTATGTGGGAGATAATTCAGCTGAGTGGAGGTTTTTAGTACTGTGGAAGCTATACAACTTATTAAGTCATGAAGAGGAAGCAAGTAGAGTCAGTGAGTTTTCCTTTTTTTTTTTTTTTTTAAGCCTTTCCTTTCCATCTTAAAATCAATACTAAGTATCAGTTCCAAGACATAAGAGTGGTAAAGGTACCTGGGATTAAGTAATTTGCCCAGGGTCACACAGCTAGGAAGTGTCAGAGGCCCAATTTGAATGTAGGGCCTCCTATCTCCAGGCCTGGCTCTCTATCCACCTAGCTGCTTCTGAGTTTCTTTGTTAAACCATGTTGAAGGAATAACACTGAAATGGCTACAAAGGCTTTGATACAATTCACACACTCCAGAGCTTAGAAATGCCTTACTTGGTGACATCCTTGGTGGCCGCTGTGGTGCATGGGATGGTTCAGGAGAGGAATGAACAGATGCAGTCATCATGTGCTGACCTGTTCCTTGTAGGGCATTCAGGTCCTAAAGCAGGCACATAAGGCTTAGTTAGTGGGGGTGGAGGGGGTGTGTGTGTGCAAAAAAAAGTTTATGCTATATAGGACCTTCCTACAAGTAAAATCACACCTTATCCTTATGAAGATTGTGAATTGATATAATTCCCACTAACTCTTCATTTTCATTCTATCTGCTGAGGATAAGCTTGTCCAAATCAACAGGTCAATCACCTTTGTTGGCTGAAATAATTTGTTCCCATAGAATTTTTGTTGTTTTAGTCAGATCTGACTCTTAATAATGCCTCTTTCTGAAATTTCCTTGGCAAAGACATTGGAGTGATTTGCCATTTCCTTCTTCAGCTCATTTGACAAATGGGGAAACTGAAGGAAGCAGGATTTGCTCAGAATCACACAGCTAGTGTCTGAGATGGAACTTGAACTTGGTTCTTTCTGACCCCAGACCCAGCACTATATCCACTACACCACCTAGCTGCCTCCCACAGAATAAGGGTAAGCACACCTAAGGAGTAAGGCATAGCGCTGCCTCCAGCTCTAGCCCTACTCTCCCTGGGCACTCAGTAAAAATTAGATTATGACCATAATTCATCATGATTCCTTAAAATGCTAGTTACATATTTTTCCTTTAATAAGAACCAGGCTGCTCTTTACTGTAACAACTGCATTGGGAACAGTAATATTTCTTCATACATACAGGCTATTATACCACTATCACTGACAGACCGATTTGGGGACCTTGGCTTAATAGAAAAAGATGAGAAAAAAGAAAATGTTTACAGAACAGTTTTAAGAGAACACACATAGGAGTTAGCTAGGTGGTTCAGTGTATTAAGAGGTGCTGGATACAAATCTGGCTTCTGACACATCCTAACTGTGTGACCCTGGGCAAGTCACTTAACCTCCATTGTCTACTCCTTACTATTCTTCTGCCTTAGAACCAATATGTAGTATTGATTCTAAGAGAGAAGGTAAAAGTTTATTATTTCCCTTGATATTCTTGATCTTTTGTTCTTCCCAATGAACTTTGTTATAGTTTTTTCTAATTCTGTAAAAAAGTTTTTGGTAGTTTGATAGGTATGACACTAAATAAGTAAATTAATTTGGGTAGAATGGTCATTTTTATTATGTTAGCTTGTCCTACCCATGAGCAATCAATGTTTTTCCAATTGTTTAGCTCTAGTTTTAATTGTTTGGAAAGTGTTTTGTAGTTATGTTCGTATAATTCCTGTGTTTGTTTTGGTAGATAGACTCCTAGGTATTTTATGTTGTCTAGGGTGATTTTAAATGGTGTTTCTCTTTCTAACTCTTGCTGCTGTGATGTGTTGGAAATATATAGAAATGCTGATGATTTATGTGTATTTATTTTGTATCCTGCAACTTTGCTAAAGTTGTTGATTATTTCTACTAGCTTTTTAGTTGATTCTCTAGGATTTTTTAAGTAGACCATCATAACATCTGCAAAGAGTGATAGCTTAGTCTCCTCATTGCCTATTTTAATACCTTCGATTTCTTTTCCTTCTCTAATTGCTACTGCTAGTGTTTCTAGTACAATGTTAAATAATAGAGGTGATAGTGGGCATTCTTGTTTCATGCCTGATCTTATTGGGATGGCTTCTAATTTATCCCCATTGCAAAAGATATGGAGTCGGCAACCTTTTTGGCCGTGAGAGCCATAAATGCCACATTTTTAAAAATGTAATTTCGTGAGAGCCATACAGTGCTCACAGTGCACGCTCCTGTAACAGTGCCTGAAAAAAAAAATGACTTTATGGCTCCTGCAGAAAGAGCTATATCTGGCCCTCAAAAGAGCCACCAGATATGGCTTGAGAGCCATATGTTGCCAACCCCTGCAAAAGATGCTTGTTGATGAGAAGGTAAAGTTTAAAAAAAAACAAACCCAAAACGACAAATATTAGCATGGAGGTGGGAGATAGAGCGGATATGCTAGATAATAAGAATCAGGGTCTAAATGTTGACAGGCCAGAACTACTGGTGAAATCTATTAAGATTAATTGCAAAGTCCTACCTGTGAGTTCAAAGCATCAAGTGATAGGTACATGACTAGGAGAGACGAGGACAAACAACAGATTTGGGGACTGGAAACTCAGGGTGATCCAACAGAGTGAATTGAAAACCAAAGGGATCAACATGAGCCAAGACCACATGAAGACAGGAGAAAGTGACAGTAAGACTGTAGTGGAGCTGACCTGGTGTGTCCTATTTGGTTCTGGGTGCCAAGTTTTACAAAGAACATTGAAAAGCTGGAGTGTATCTATGGCAAGTATTTGAAGGGCTGGTGTAGAAGGATTAACCTTGTTTTGTTTGGCTCCAGCAAACAGAACAAGGAGCAATGAATGCAAGGAAGCAGATTTCGGCTCTATACAAGGAAGAATATCCTAAAAATAAGAGCTATCCAAAAGAGGAATAAGATACTCTGAGAGGAAGTAGGTTCCTATCACGAGAATACTTAAAGCCAAGGATGTTGTAGTTAGTCAACAAGTGTTCAAGTGCATACTATATTTGAGAAATATACTAAATGCTGGGTCGGGGTGGGGGTGGGGGGAAAACAGTCCTTGGGTAGCTCAGTGGATAGAGCCAGGCCTGGAGATGGCAGGTCCTAGGTTCAAATCTGGACTCAGACATTTCCTAGCTGTGTGACCCTGGGCAAGCCACTTGACCCCCATTGCCCACCCTTACTACTCTTCCACCAAGGAGCCAATACACAGTATTGACTACAAGATGGAAGGTAAGGGCTTAAAAAAATAAAAAATAAAAATAAAAAATAAATTTAAAAAGTGAGACTCAAGATTTTTTAAAAACATGATTGTCTTAAATTCTGAACTTAAATACCAAAAAAGAGGTGGGGTAGGGGGTGGCCATTTCCATATATACAGCAGTACGCAAAAAGGAGAATCTTTAAACCATGAATCTCCATTCTACTGTTTACTTTTTTAAATGTATATAAGAAAAAAAATAAAATGTATGTAAGAAATTCTAAATGTTACTTTCAAAATTCAATTGCTTCTGAACTTCCTTCTGTTCTTTGTGTGACCTAAGCAAGTCAAATAACCTCTGTTTGTCTTAGTTTTCTCAACTGTAAAATAAGGATGTTAATAGGACTGTTGTGAGGATCAAATGATATATTTATAAAGCCCTTAGCACCTGGCACATAGTAGGTACTATGCAGAAATGCTTACATCCTTTCCCCTTTTCTTCTGGGCATTTAAAAAATAGTTAAAGACCTTTTTTGACATCACTACAGCTAACTTCCCTTCTTCTCCACCTCAAACAAGTAAAAACCAAAAGAAAGGAGCAGCTAGGTGGCACAGAGAGCCAGGCCTGGATCAGAGATTTTTTTTTTTAAAAAAGCCTTACCTTCCATCTTAGAACCAATACTATGTATTGGTTCCAAGGCAGAAGAGTGGTAAGGGCTGGGCAATGGGGGTTAAGGGACTTGCTCAGGGTCGCACAGTTAGGAAGTGTCTGAGGCCAGATTTGAACCTACGTCCTCCCATCTCTAGGCCTGGCTCTCAATTCACTGTGCTACCCAGCTGCCCCCTTGTGTTGAGTCTTGAAGGAGATCAAGGAAGTTAGGATTGAAGATGTAGAAAGCGAGCATTATGGGCATGGCAGACAGCCAAAGCAAGGAGCTGGGAGTCAAAATGTCATGTGTGAAGAACAGCAAGTTGGCCAGTTAGTAGAAAGGAGAGTGAAACATAAGAAGACTTAGAAAGACAGGAAAGAACCAGGTTCTTATGGCTTTTAAATGTCAAACAGGATTTTATATTTGATTCTGGATAAAAATGAAGCCCACTGAAGTTTACTGAGTTGGGGCAAAG
Organism: Gracilinanus agilis; assembly: GCF_016433145.1. NCBI lineage: Eukaryota > Metazoa > Chordata > Mammalia > Didelphimorphia > Didelphidae > Gracilinanus > Gracilinanus agilis. The sequence goes on from NC_058131.1 coordinate 285,673,608, forward strand.
GAAGGAGGGAGTGACACAGGTAGAGTGGTACTTCAATACAATCCATCTGGTGTTTGAGGAGGATGAACTGGAGGAAAGAGAAACTTGAGGAAGACCACCCAGGAAGGCTATTGAAGTAGGACAGGTGAGAGGTGATGAGGGTTTGAACTAGGGCAATGGCCATGTGAGTTGAAAAAAGAGAGCATAGAAAAGAGATGGTATAAAGAAAAAAACCAAGATGATTTATTTGACTATATACTGGCTATGTAGGGGAATTCTTATTCAAGTATAGAGTGAGCTAGATGACTTCTGAGGTCCCATTCAACTCTGAAATTTTTTGGATTTGATCTGATGAATTAGTTCACCAATCTTTCTATAAATGTGCTTGTAGCCATCTTGCCTATTAACTATTTTTGGAGAAATCAGGCCAGTGGCTGTGGGGGTACAACTTTACTACTGTTCATGCTCACAAAGGACTGTAAAATATCATATGCAGATTTGTGAACTGCTGATACCAGTACTTCACAGCTGCTTAGAGGCGGAAATCACTGGGGCCTTTGAAATTATTCCAGCTCCACCCAAGCACTCTCACCCAGTTATAGAATAGTACTCTCTCAGCACTGACCCAGACATAGACCAAAGGCTAAGATGGTTTTCTCTGATGAGCTGCAGGAGCTGGGATATTTTAGTTGGAATATATCTTCCAAGCAGATCTATATAAAAGAACAGTTGGAACAAATTCCATTTACAACAATCCTCAAGGTTTACCTCATACTTCAGTCTAACAAGCATTTATTAAAGCTCTTACCAAGTCTGAGATTCTGGACTAGGTGCTAGAACTAGGGTGTGGTATTGTGGGACCTAATCAGAAGACCTAGGTTCAAATCCTACCTTTGATGCTTATATACCTTGTGTCAGCTTGGGCAAATCATATAAAATAAAGGGATTTGACTAGGGGGCTTCTAATGTCCCTTCCAGTTCTAGACCTATGACCCAAAGGCATATTCCTGCTCCCTTCAGGATTTTATGCTCTATCGTACCCAAATAAGGAAAACAATGTAGAATAAGAAGAGGACAAAGGAGAGGGTTACACAAGAACTCTATGAAGAAATGAGGAAGTCAGTTGGGAGAAGAGAAGAGCTGAACCTTCAAGAAGCTGGTAGGCAAAGCTTAGGAGGGTATACAATCTACCCACTGACCGGTAGAAAAGTTTGGCAGGCAGAAATGGCAAGTTGAGTTCAGATAAGGGAAGAGAGTCCAGACTGAATGTAATATAGAATGCACAAAAGGACCTGAAAAAAAAAAGGATGGAAAAGTAGGTGGAAGCCAGACTATAGAGGCTTCCATTGTTAGACTAAGTGCTTTATCCCATTGGCATTTGAGAGCACTGAAAATTTTTAAACAAGGAAGAAATCTGGTAAAAAATCTTTGCATTAAGGAAGATTATTTGGTTATTCCATGAATGACAGACTGAAGAAAGAAAAGAGGCATGAAAGCCATTTGGGAAGTCTGAGAACTTTAACCCTAGGTGTAGACTATAGCCTTGAAATGAAGTCCATTAAAAATAACTGAAACAAACAAAAAAAAAACCCCACAATTCTTAATTGCCCATTAAACAATATTTTCTTTCTTTCTTTTTTCTTTTTAAGAAAAAAAAATTGTTTGGATTGATCTGCCAACTTTTTACATGTTCTTTGGGAAACATGAAGTCACAGAGGTGAGGAGAGGAGAAGTTCTGGCCCATCCTCCCAACATCTTCTCTAAGGTCATAGAGCCCAAGTGGTGAGGGATTCAAGAAAGAACATCAAGGATGCCGAGAGAAAGGCTAGAGGATGGGAGAAGGAGCTAAGGAAAGGTGCTTTAATCTGGAGGCTAAAAAACTTGAGGCCTTGATCTAACTCTGGAGTGGGCAATGATACAAAGGAAAAAGAAAGGTTCCTAAATATGGGACTGGAGATCACTGGTAGGGGAATGATCAGAGCCAACCTCTTCTCCTTGGATTTGGGGAAGAAAATAGGCAGAAAGGGGTCTATTGTTGGGAACAGGCCCAATGTCCTTCTCTTCCCTAGAATGAATTGAAGGGTCCTCAGGTAGGGGAATGGGATCTTAGATTAAGGGATACTACATCCTGATATCTAAGTGTGGGTCCCAAGCCATAGAGCAGCATATTATATCCTGAGAACCATGTTTAAAATCTGCAGGGAGGGAAGTTTGAAATCTGGGAGGTAAAGCTTGGAATTCAAGAGAGTCTGAGGGCAGGGGAGAGGCATCTAAAACCTAGAAGGATGTAGCCTCAAGCTTCAAGGTGAAAGGAAAATTGTTTTGTTTTTTTTTTTACTGATCATATATGAAGTGAATACATATAATCCTTTTGATAGATAACTGCAACTATAATTTTTAGAAAAAGTTAAGACTCAGTAAAACGTATATAAGATGTCAATTATAATAATGGAATATCAACCATAATATTAGAAAGGCTACCTGTATGAAACTATTGTTTCTAGGCTCTAAAGGCCAGCCTATGCTCAGCAGTGAACATATTCTTTCTCTACGACCTACTAAAGTTTCTATCTAAATTTTAGTAAGAATTTGTTAGAGAAGAGAAGGAACTGCATTTCCCAAGTGGAGAGAATCATCTTTAGTGAACGTACAAGGCTTTAATTTACTTCTTAAAACTGCTTGGCTTAATGAGGTGATTTCATAGCCTTGTGTATATTCATTAGCAAAAATGCTAACCTTACCATATATGACTTGACCAATGGGAGCCTCTAAGCAAAAAGGTTTCATTGGGGCCAGAGACAACAACAGCTCATGCTCCATTTAGCCTTGATTTCCTAAAACCTTAAGTCTCTAAATCTGTACTGCCCATTTTTAGAATAGAACAGCTAAGGTAACATACCTCAATCTCAGAATCATTGGAGTCTAAGTGGGGAGGAACAATGGGTAGCATGGGCTGTCCCATTTTAGCCATCCTAGAGATCAGCTTAGCTTTGGTCACATCAGGGTTCTACAGAGAGAGAAGAAAAGTTACAAAATTCATTATTTTTAAGTGATTTATTGTCACTATCTTCTCATGTTGATTAAAGCTCAAAGGCAGCACAATTTCTCTACCACTAATTTCAAAATACGTAAATAGATTAGATCACTGACTTCCAGACTTTTATGATCCCTGGGTCTCAATTCCTAATGCAGAAGTTATCAAAACCAGGGTTTTCATAAAACCTTTAAGAACAGAGATTAAATAAAACCAAGCCCACTAAACATGTAGTTGGAGTTAAGATTTTCAGAAAATCAATCTTGGGAGAGGCTACAGTGGGATGCCTTCAAACATAGTAGTTGGTCTGAAGTGGGAATGACAGATCTGGGAAGACTCAGTTACATGTAGATACAATATGTAGGTCCTAACTTAATTACTTGTTTGGAAATCTATGATTATATTTCATTTTCACCTCAAATGTCCTACACTGAAATGATAATATTATTTGGCTCATGAAACTATTTAAAAATCCAGAACTGACCTGTATCAGGTTTTATTATTAGGTTCCTGAGCTCAGCCCTTTAAAGAAGGGTAATAGAGCAATTCACATAAGTTCAACTAGTGCTATTCTTTAATCTTATGTGAGGTGATGTAACTGGAAATCTGCAGACATTCACAGGATTTTAAAGTAGAGAAGTGACCTTAGGCACCTTTTAATTCAACTTACTCATTTGATAAGATGAGGAAATAGAGGCCTGGAGAGGGGAAATAACTTTACTCAAGATATCTTCAAAGGAATGGAAATGAAAGGGGATGGGAGAGGTCATAATGATGAAGCTTAGTTTGGAACATAAGACAAGGGAGGGAGGGCAACCTATGAGATTGCTATTTTCCACCTCTAACATACATGACTTTCTTACCACTTCCCTTTAAACTATCCCTCTTTAAACTATATACACATGTATATTTAAACTGTGTAAAATACTTTTACAAACCTCAGAAGGCTACAAATGTTGGCTATTATTATTGGCAACTTCCCAGCTGCTTCCATTTAAAAGGGGAAATCTTTAAAGAAATAAAACTGAACTATCTTCTTGGAAATCTAAAACTTATTTTAAAAATTGGCAGACACTAGAAAATTTTCTAAAAGGGAGTGTAGCTTAGAGAAAAAGAAAGAATAAAAAGAGAAAATGAATAAATGCAAATACTTTTAAGAATAACAAGGGATCATATTTATAGCCATCAATTTTTCTTTTTCTTAACTTAAGCATAAAAAAAATTCAATACAACAGGACAAAAATGTAAACAAAAGAATTTCATTAGAAATTGGATATTTACTATATCTCCCCCCAATTAACCCATTCTCACAAACCCATCCTTTTCTTACCCTGATATTCCCCTTTCACATCACACTGATAATAATTTAATGGAGGCAGCTGGTGGCTCAGTGGATAGTGAGCCAGGCCTGGAGATGGGAGATCCTGGGTCCAAATTTGACCTCAGATACTTCCTAGCTGTGCTACCCTGGGCAAGTCACTAAATCCAAATTGCTTAGCCATTACCCCTCTTCTGATCTGGAGCCAATACTTAGTTTTGATTATAAGATAGAAGGTAAGGATTTTTAAAAAATAGAAAAGAAGAATTTAATGTTCAAAACCCTTCTCTCATATTCAAATGTATTTCTTCTTCTCCCTAATTCTCTCCTCATATTTAAAAAAAATCACATTCATGTTTCAGTTGAAGTAAAAAAAAACAGACAGTGATCATCATCTTGGGAAAAGCAACAGCAAAAATAAATATAATTAAAAAAGATAAACAGGGAGACTACATTTTGCTGAAAGGTGGCATAAACAATGAATTAATAAACATATTAGTATATGTTCAAATGTTGCAGTTTTTTTAAATTGCTGAAATAAAGTTAATTAAATGAATTATGAGAATTAGATACTAAAAGTATAATAGTAAAGAATCTCAATTTACCCCTCTTGGTCCTGTATAAATCTAACTGAAAAGGGAAATGAAGGCCTGAACAGAATTTTTAAAAAGTCTTATATTAAAGATCACTGGATGACACTGAATAGCAATAGAAAACAATTTCTTCAGCTCTGCATAACACCTTCATAAAAAAATTGATCATGTATTAGGGGTATAAAAACCTCTCTTATAATCAGTACTAAGTTTTGGTTCCAGGGACAGAGAATGGTATGGGTTAGACAAGTGGGGTTAAATGATTTGCCCAGGGTCACACAACTAGGAAGTGTCTGAGGCCAGATCTGAACCCAGGACCTCCTGTCTCTAGGCCTGGTTCTCTATTCACTGTGCTATCTAGCTGCCTCCAAATGCCAAAATATTAAATATACCTTTTATGGGATATACTACAATAAAACCGTATTCAATTAATTTAAAATCACATTAAAGTATCCATCCTTATTTTTATAAACTTTGCTAACACTTTCCAAAGACATCTCTCTACACACTCCCATTTCCCATGCAACATGACTTTGTTTTAAGAATGAGGTAGGTAAGGAAGACAAAACAATATTTGGCCATCACATTTTTAGCCTATAAATTCAACTGTGTGAAATAGATGTTATATTGCATACATAAAAAGAACGTGAATACATTTCATTGGACCTAGCTCAGATCAGTTAACATAACTTACTGAAAGTTGCTCACTGATGGAGTTCGACTTGGTTCGAACAGCTGGCTCTCTGAAAGGAAACAGACACTGTGAGATAGACAAGATAACCAAGAAATAGAAGTTCAAATTACACTTGGTTTCTGAGTCATTTTAACAGATGGATAAGGAATTCTTATTCCTTAAAATCTCTGTGGGCAACAGGTTAAAAAAATGAAATTTTCCACTATTAGAGTTACAAATCCTATTATAAAAAATGTTTGTATTGATGCCTTTTATTTTTACATCACCTTCATTTTTTGCTATCTCTCTGCCCTCCCAGATCTCAAAAATATCCCTTATAACAAAGAATAAAATAAGAGGAAAGAAAGCAGTTCAGCAAAAATAACCAACACAAGAACAGAGCCTGACAACATACCTAGTAGGATTCCATCAGCAAAGAGGAGAAAGGAGGTGCATTTTCATTCCTCAACTTCAGGGCCAATATAATTGGGCATTATTATAAGTGAACTCGGTGTTCACTTTTTATTTTCCTTTGTTCTTTCTATTTACTTTGTTGAAATCACTGCATATGGTGTTTCCTTGATTTTGCTTACTTAACCCTAATTCATGTAAGTTTTCTTCTGAGTTTCTGAATTCTTCACATTCATTATATTACAATTTGTTTAGCTATTCCTCAATTGTTGGGTATCTATTTTGTTATTAGTTCTTTGCTATTCCGGAAAGTTCTGCTATAAACATTATGACATAAATGGATCTCTATCTTTGACTTTTATCTCTGGGTCAAGGAGTATAAACATTTTATTCATTTTCTTTTCTTTCTTTCCTTTAAAAAAAGTCCTTACTTCTGCCTTAGAGTTAATAATAAGTATTGGTTCCATAGCAGAACAGTAAGGGGTAGGCAATGGAGGTTAAGTGACTTGCCCAGGTTGACATAGCTAGGAAGTGTCTGAGGCCAGATTCGAACCTAGGATCTCCCATCTCCAGGCCTGGCTCCCTATTCATTTTCTTATGCATAATTACAAATTGCTTTCCAAAACTATTGGACTAATTCATAGATTCACTACTATATTATGGTGCCTGTCCTTCCACAAACTCATATGATCAACTACTCCCATCTTTTAACATCTTTGCCAATTTTGTGGGTATAAGATAAAACCTCAAACTATTCTGATTTGTTCTTCTATTATTAGTGATTTGGAATTAGTGGATTTGTGAATTTGGATTAGTGAACCAAATCTTTTATTTGGTTCTTTAAAGTCAGCAACTCTTTGCCAAACCACCAAGGAAATACTAGACAAAATAATAACAAAGCACTTAGGATAAAAAAAAAAGGAAGAGTTTGAATGGGATAAACATCTTTGTATCAAATTTTTCTAATAAGGTTTTAGTATCCAAAAATATATAAAAAATTTGGAAATCCACAGAAGATTAAAAGTCATTCCCAATAGAAAAGTGATCAAGGAATATGAACAATTCTGAAAATTGCAAAGTATTAACTACCACAAAAAAGAATGATCCAAGTCACTAATAATAATGCAAATGGACATCAAAACAACCCATGCATTTTATTTTACACCCTGCAAACTGACAAAGATAATAAAGAAAAAACTATTCACAGTGATTACAACAAAGTAAATGGAAAGAACAACTGTACACACACAAAAAATCAGAAGGGATCATAGTAAAATTATGAAGATTAAGCATGACTTAAAAGAAGTCAAATGAGAGGACACTTTTAATCTCCCTCTTCATGGAAGTTGGAGGCTCATGGATGCTGCATATTGCACATGTTTTTGGACTTTTTCTATGTGTTAATCAGTTGTGCTTTTTTGCTTTTTTCTCTTAAAAATATTATTTTTATGATGACTCTCTTTGAGGGGATGGAGGAAGAGATACTGGGGGAAATTATGAGAATGTAAAAAGCAAAAAATATCAATAAAATCTTTTTACTAAAGAAGGAAAAAAAGATTTTTGGCACACCTATGTGTACACACATACCTGTACACACATGTATGCATGCACATACATTTGTGGAACTAATGTTAATATATAAGAGACATTTGTCATTGAATAAGTGGTCAAAGGATTGGAACCAATAGGTCTCAAAAGAAGAGTAACAAACTATTAACAAACAGGAAAAATGGCCCCTAATCACTTAAAAAAAGAGAAATGCAAATCTAAACAATTCTAACATTTCAATAAGTTGGCAAAGAGTATAGAAGAAAAAGAGAGTTAATGCTGAACAATTTGTGGGAAAAAATACACTAATATGCTATTTTTGGAAATATGAATTGTTCTAACTATTTAGAAAAGAAATTTGGAATTATGCTACAGAAAGTGACTAAAATGTTGTAAGGATGGGACCATACCATAGAAATATTACATTCAAACTGGTACAATGGATACATCAATGAGGAAACCAATTTTTACCATGATGGGAATCCTTACATTACTATACAACTTTTTGACTATGATTTATAATTTGTGGATGGTAGTGATCCCAGGTTATATAATGGGAATCACAGACATATATGATTCCTGCCAACGGTTGAAGGTAGAAATAAGTTGGGTCTTGGCCACAATATTATGAAGATCTAGAATTAAACAGTCATCAAAACCTAGTATACCTTAGAAGAGCTAGGGAAGATCTTGTAGAAGCTATGAAATCCTTTGCTAAGCATCCTGATTCCTGGGGAAAATTCGAAAAGTTAAGGCAGGAGATAAATGAGCACCCCTCAACATATTTAGATAGGCTTGTCGAAGTTGGGGAAATTATTTTGGGGTTCCAAGATTTAAATGAACCCAACTTGCAGCACACAAGGAGGCAGTTAATTAAGGGCAATACCCTACTTTAATTTGCATTGTCCTGGGTGGGAATCATTAAGTTTGGAAGACCTACGTAAAGGAGCTGCATATGTTCATTCAGGAAATTGGGAAGCCAAAGAATCCATTAGAGAAAAAGATGATATCATCAAAGATTTAAAGGAGCAATTAAAAGAGGCTAAATCTACCATCAAACAAAAAGAAATAAAGGAAATAAAAAACCTGGCAGCCTTGCACGCATATAAAGCCAGACCTCAGTACCAACAACTCAGACAAACTAGCAATAACTTTAATAATAATATAAGGTGTTTTCTTTGTGGGAAGTTAGGGCATGTAGTGAAATTTTGTCACCTCAAAGCCCAACTTAACAACAACAACAACAACAAAAGCAATTACAATAATACATACACAAATTCTAGATACAACACTCACAAGAGAGAAAACAAATATTGTGATCACAACTGTGCATCATCTAGTCAGCATGTACCGGACCTGCAAACTATGCAAAAATACATAGCGCAGGGTGAAAAACCGCATTATTCCCAAGTGCTAATGGGAAAACATGATACCTTATGAAGCCAAGAAATAGCCTGGGAACATAAGGGAAAGCCCAAGTGATGTGGCAATGGGAAAAGACATAAAAACCATGATATAAGAGACTTGGGCATGTAAATACACTATAGAGATTAAAAAGCAAAGATTAAATCCAGGAATCAAATAGAAGAAAAGAATCAAATGATCAGGGATGTAATAGAAATCAAAAACAAAATTTATGGGATAAAAGATAATGATTCAAAGAGAAAGGAGAAAAATATACATGCATTTACACCAGACTTTAAACCAAATATAATGACTATAGCACTAACAAATGACAGGGAAATTGCAACATGTAAAGTACCAGTAACAACAAATTTAAACTTAAAATCCTCAACACTTAATGACAAGAATGTTCCAGATATACAAGATCATAGCATAAAGATAGAACATATACAAAAAGATCAACTAATGACAAATCCAAATGCAACAGTTCAAGAGATAAGCTTAAATGGGTGTTCTGAGCAGTTTCACACACAGACAGGCAATGATATGAAAGAAAATGCAAAGCAACTTACAGTAAAGACCATTGGGAAAGAAAGAGCATTATCCTTAAGCATTGACACAAGCAAACCTCCAAGAGAGTTGGCACATGAAAAGGTTAACTGAGAAAAGAAGTGCATTGACATACTAGGATATTCAAACTTAAACCCAACAGTAAAAGACTTTAAGCCAAAAAAAATCTGAGAAAAACCTTGATTCAAAAAGTTCCAAACTTACAAGCTTGTGTTACTTCAGGAATGCCTCCGCCTGGAGAGAACTCTAAATGCTTAAGAGATAATCAAATAGAGGAATCACTCACATAGAATAATGAATCAATCCATAAAATAATACAGCCAAGCCAGGGTAACAATCAAGATAACAACATGTTAATGCCATACAGAAACAACAAGGTAGGGGAAGCAAATGCATTGCAAGATCAAAATGCATTGCAATCTGAGGTCCAAAGCCAGAACAAACAATAATCACCTTACAACAGGAAGGGGACATGGGATATACAGAGATAGAGACTCCAATGATTCAAGTGAATCAAAAAACAGAAACAGCTGAACCCACGAGCCAAGTCAACCAAGAAACAGAAAGCAATGAACCACACATGACTAGCATACTACCAGAAAATGACTTAGCAGATATGGACATGGAAGCAATTTTAGCATTAGATGTAATTAATACCAAGCCATCACAACCATACCTGATTTACACAGACTCTGATGAAATGAGTTATGATGATGAAGAGGAAATGAAAATAATATATCAAGAAGCAAATGTGCCAGTAATCATGGTACCAAACATAGGTATTGAAGAAAGACATGAGTGGCTATGTTTCATACATGTACTGGATGACTAATCAATCAAAAATACAGAACACCTAAAGAAAAGCCTAAATACAGAAGGATCACAAACATAATGTGAAGAAGACTATAGCAATGAAAATAGTATATATAAATGGAATCAAAGCAATATTGGATTGCTAGTTCAAGCAATAGTGTTATGGTATCTGAGAAGCAAACCTAACAGGGACTTACATCCTTCCCCATTTGAAATGCTATATGGCCGACCTGTTTGGCAAGGGAAAGCTCACAAGACCCCATATGTCTCAATGCTGGGCACAGATTGTGAACTGCATAAATATATCCAGGCCCTGCAACAAAGACTCACAGAACTCCATGAACTCGGTTTGATTCAACAGAGAGTTCCCCTTGATTACGACTTGCATGATTTAAAACCAGGAGACATAATGTACATGAGAAACTTCACAAGAAAATCAATAACAAACCGCAAATGGTTAGGACCCTATCATATTTTGCTCACTAACCCTACAAGTGTAAAAGTAGAAGGAAAAGATTCATGGTTCCACATGACCCATGTGAAACTTGAAAAGAAACATACAAGTGCAGAACACCCAGAAACAGTTCAAGATAGACAAATTACAGAAAGTGCTAAGGACAGAGAATTGAAATTCAAAATCATTGCAAAACACAAAATCATTGCAAAACATCTGAAAGTGTATATAACATACACACACAAGCAATTGATTAACATCACTGACAAAGCATCACAATCCACACTGTTCCTGCATCTGAACCAGAGAGCCCATCCAACAACATGTATGACAACAGACAACATGTGATGGAGAAACAGAGAAGGGAAAAAGAATCAAGAGAAGAAAAGGAAATTGGGAAAAGCACCAAGAAGGAAAGAGTACTTGAAAAGACATTGTGAAAAATCTTTTGAACTTTGAACTTTGCAAAAATGGACACTTGCGCAAAGAAAAGGACAAAAGGAAGTGGTTTACGTAAGACTATGGTGCAGTGATAGCACAAAAACACAAATTAACCTCACACTTTAGGGAAAATGCAACCACAGTACATAGCATCAAGATACAAGAGAAATCTATAGACAACTTGAAGAAAACTGACAACTTTGAAAACAAGGGTGAGTATTTTGCATGCACAGTACATAAAGAGAACACAAAACACAAAACAAAATTGATATCTAGTCTAGACCTCATGTAAATAAGAGAGTGTCTGGATTGTGTAAATATGTCTATAATGTAAATAATTGCAAGTTCCATAAAGTTTTTTTTAATTTTAAACATTTATTAATATTCATTTTTAACATGGTTACATGATTCATGCTCCTACTTTCCCCTTCACCCCCCGCATTTCCCCCACCCATGGCCAACACACATTTCCACTGGTTTTATCATGTGTCCTTGATCAAGACCTATTTCCAAATTGTTGGTAGTTGCATTGGTGTGGTAGTTTCAAGTCCACATCCTCAATCATGTCCACCCCAACCCTTGCGTTCAAGCAGCTGTTTTTCTTATATGTTTCCTCTCCTGCAGTCCTTCCTCTGGATGTGAAGTTCCATAAAGTTTTAACCACATAAGAAGATCAAGTGATTTTCTTGTCTGATTAACATCGATATGCAGGACTTATGCTTGTACAAATGTATAATAGTGTAAATAATGTAAATTTTATACATACCTGTAACATAGGTTGGAAAAGTAGAGTAGAATTGTAAATAATAGTCCCTAACCATGTAGATACTGTAGCATACTAACAATTTAGCAGATCATTTGGACATTAGACATAGGGAAAGTGCAGAAAGGACTAGGGAATTTTTAGCAAGCTAGTACAGGGAAAGCATAAGAATAAAATATATGTGTTGTTGGATAGATAACTAAGAATACTATCATACTAAAATAGATTCTCAATATAAAAACTAGCATCACATTTAAAACATAGGTAGTTTAAACATAATTTGATAACAACTAGGAATAAGATAGTTGTATTGCATTACTTGATAGACTTATACATTAAAAGTAGAAACAAGTTAAAATCATGTTAAAATCATAGATGGGTTAAATAATAACTTAGAAGAGTTTAAGGATAAGAAAATTGTTACTGTAAACTTAGATATTGTGTTCAAAGGAAAACTTTTCTTGTTACTAAATTATTTTACACCCTATAAATATTGTTATATAAATTGCAACCTTCATCCCTCTACCAACATCTTCAAAACCCGTCTTAGAATAGGAATAGATAGATAATTAGTACAGTGATAAGACAAGATAAGGATTTATTATTTTGGAGGGAAGGGGAACATAAGATAGGAATAGGAAATAATGATGCATGAAAAAACACAAAACCGGGATACTGTAAGGATGGGATTTTGTGCAAGGGGGATGGAACCAAAGGAGCTAGAGAAGGCAGTTGCTGACAGCTGAGACCAGAGAGGATTCTGGGAATTTCTCTAAGGAAGAGGAGAGAAGAGAGGTCGTCAGGTGGAGGACTGGGAAGAGGGAGGAGGAGGACAACCCAGCTTGAATCCAGTCCTGAGGGCTTCCTGAGGATCTTTCTTTTGGAAATTAAAACTTGGTCCCTGGTCAAAGCCATTACATCGCAACTCAACCATCAAGATTTCAACCATCAGGCTTCCGGGTTAAGATGGCGGCAGAGTAAGAAGCAGCTCTTAACCTCTCCTGACCGAAACATACAAAACTCCTCAAGGGGACATAAAAACAAGTCCAGACGAACGGAGGAACCCCACAACAGGGCACAGCGTGGAAGGTACGTGGAATCGAGACATTTCCAGGCTAAAAAGGGCTCTCACTCACTCAATCGCGAGCTGAGCAACCGCCCCACCCCCACCCCCTCCACACTCACCTATAGCTCCGAACCCAGCTAAAAAGAAATAGAGCAAGTTTGGGGCACCCATCGAGTCATCAGCAGCTCCGGGACCTGTTCCTGACAGCAGCAAGACTTAGGACCCCATTAAGTCAAAAAAAGCACGCGAAATCTGAGCGCGCGCGCCGGAGCAGGACGCTGGGCGCGCAGAGTGCCAGCTGAGTAGAGGCGTGGGTGGAGGCAGAACTAAGCCTAAGTGGGGAACCAGTGCAGACGGGTATACGACTGTGGAAGCAGCGCCCTGAGACTTGTAAAGAAACCTCCAGCAGAGGATCAAGCAAGAGGGCCCACCAGGGGGCTTGACCTTGGAAAAAACCAGAATTCAGACCTCAGGAGCCAATAGATTGGGAACAGACACTGAGCCCGAGGATAAAGCTGAGAAGCTGCTGGGCTAATGATGGCTACTCAGCATCAG
>NC_058131.1:285692102-285750790 GCF_016433145.1 Gracilinanus agilis
GATCAAGGACACATGACAAAACTAGTGGAAATGCGCATGGGTAGGGGGGGCGCGGGGGGGGGGGTTGAAGGGGAAAGGAGGAGCATGAATCATGTAACCATGTTAAAAATGAATATTAATAAATGTAAAAAAAAAAAAAAAAAAAGATTTCAACCATCAAGTCAGCTAAGTTTCTGGACTCCATTTTGGGAGCAATCTCTTAGTCCCCTTCACCCATTACCCAACCTTGCTAAGAGACTCCTTTCAGTCAAAACTTATACTTTTAGAAAAGGATAGAAACAGGAAAATAGAAATAGAAGGAAAAGGGGCAAGGGGAGAATCTTAGGAGTGGGAACCACTAAGGTTCCCACCTAAGTGATGGACCCCATAGGAATAGTGAAGAGGACACCCCAAATCCCTGCCCTTCACCCCTTTCCCCAATCCCTGATTTTGTGAATAATAAAAAGCCATTCAACAGTCAGATAGCGTTCCAGAGTGCCCGAGAGACAACAAGGGAGAGGGGAACCACAGCTTGGTCCAGCTACCTCCATCTTGAAGCTGGACCACCCACTGTGAATTTAATTGATTGGGGGGAGGTTTGTGTGAACCCTGCCCTTATTCAGCATCCGATTGGGGTACCACATACTTCCTCTTATAGGGAAGCCTCGCCCTCGACTCCTGTGGGGCGGTACGACCATCCAGGTCACCCAGTTTTGGGGTGACACCCCCTTTAAAGTTTCCCAGTGTATATTTGGCCCCAGGGGAGTGCTGGAAGAGAGCCTCACTACATAGACTTTCTCTAGCTCTCTTCTATCAAACTTCAGTTTCTGGCCCTTCTTTATTGTTACAATGTTCATATTTATACAAATCCTGTAAATGTTAACCACAGCAATACTCCAAACTAGTATGTGTATATACCAAGATGCCAATCTAATCTTGGTAGGTAATTTCCTCCTAGATTTCCAGATTTCCTAGGTTCAAAGACTTTTTTGATGCTGAAAGCACTGGTTAAGGTTCCATTTTCTTACCCAGGTTTAAAAGGCACTGAAGTGGGTGGCAGTAATACTGGTTCAGCACTATAGTTATCAGCACCAGGTGTTGGAGAAGAAGTTGCAGAATCATGGGAATTAATGCTGTGCCCATCAGAGCCAGAATCTTTGGCAAATTTCACCTAAGGAAAGAATAATAAGTACAGATAGAATAATGATCTTGGTCAAACAGTCTTGAGGAAATCAAGGTAGCTTATTATATGTCATTAGTCATAACTTGTCTAAATTCAACAGAAAAGAAAGGAGATGAAGGGCAGTTGGAATGACTGACTTCAAAGGTCTCTCCTAGCTCTCATGGGCAAAGGATAGTCTCCCAGAGGAGCAGAAAACTGAAGAATCTTCTCATGTCAGACTGGCCCAGGGGAGAGAAAAATATTTAAGTTTAGAGCTGGGGGGAGTAGGGAAGGGGAGGAGAGCAGTGAGGAGAGAGAACAATATTTCAGAGTTGGAGAAGATGCCCTATAGAAACAAATAAAATGTAGGGTATCTGGTTGGCTCAGTGGATTGAGAGCCAGGCCTAGAGATGGGAGGTCTGAGGTTCAAAACTGGCCTCAGATACTTCCTAGCTTCCCGAGCAAGTCATTTAACCCCCATTGCCTAGCCCTTAACATTCTTCTGCCTTGGAATCCACAGTATTGATTCTAAGATGGAAGGTATAGGTTTTAAAAAAAAGAAACAAATAAAATATGCTTCTACAAAGATGGGAAGTTTCCTTTTTGGAATTCATTTTTCAAATTCAGGATTTAGTTGCGTCTTGGATGATAGGAGTGGAGAAAGTCAGCTATTTGCTTTTCAACAATTTATTTGTGGTTTATTGTAAATTTGTCATGTTTAAGATGAATTTGTTAACCAGTCCTCACTGCACCATGATGGTCCTTTAATTCCTCTCTAATTGATTCCCACACAAAAGCTATACTCCACTCTCCTCAGTTCCTCATCCTTCCTCCTTTCTTCTTGCTCAGCTGAGGACTGCAATTGTTTCTTACCTTCCTAAAAAAGTTAAGGTTCCCTTTCTCCTATTCTCTTCATTTCCAACCCGCTGACATCATCTCCTACTCTTTCTTCTCTTCCCCAAGTCCCTGACAAAGAGGGGTCCCTTTCTGCCAAGGCCAAGTCTTTTACATGGGCACTTGATCCTACCCCCTCCTGTCTTCTCACTGGCAGCCTGCACCTTCAATCATTCCCTTCTCTCTCCAGTCTTCAACCTCTCCCTATTGACTAATTCATTTCCTCTTGCCTTCAAACATCCTGTGTTCCCAGAAACATGTTATTAAAACCTGCATTGGACATTACTAATCCTCTCAAGCCACCTCCCTTTATTTCTTTTCCCTTTTTCAACCAAACTTCTATTTTCTGTCCTCAATGGAACCTCCAGGTCCTCTACTCTTCAGTCCTTTTCCAGACTCACACTTCTTCATTCTCTACACCCCTTTCCCTTCCCTAAATTGATGCTCTGGTGGATGGGTTCAATTCTAAAATCAATTATGTGAAACAAATAAAAATGTTGACCCATAGTGAAAATCACAATTAACATTATCATTAACATTTTTTTCATTTGTTTTGTTTACTATTCCCCAATTACATTTTTTTAAACCCTTATGTTTTGAGAGTGATAAATGAGAGTGATAAACATTGGAGGGAATGTGGTAAAATTGGGACACTAATGCATTGTTGGTGGAGTTGTAAATTGATCCAACCATTGGAAATATGCTCAAAGGGCTATAAAACTGCGCATAAATTTTTACATTGTAATACCACTACTCGGTCTGTATACCAAAGAGATCATAAAAAAGGGAAAGGACCTACTTGTACAAAAATATTTATAACTACTCTTTTTGTGGTGGCAGAGAATTGGAAATTGAGAGGATGTCCATCAATTGGGGAATGGCTGAACAAATTTTCGTATATGTTGGTGATGGAATACTATTGTGTTATAAGAAATAATTAATAGGATGATTTCAGAAAAAGAGGGAAAGATCTACAAGAACTGATGCAGAATGAAATAAACAGAACCAGGAGAACACTGTCCACAATAACAATAATATTATATAATGATCAACTGGGAAAGACTTAGCTACTCTCAGCAATACAATGATCTGGGACAATTCAAAAGGATTTAAGACAGGGGCAGCTGGGTAGCTCAGTGGATTGAGAGCCAGGCCTAGAGACGGGAGGTCCTAGGTTCAAATCCGGCCTCCGACACACCCAGCTGTGTGACCTTGGGCAAGTCACTTGACCCCCATTGCCTACCCTTACCACTCTTCCACCTATAAATCAATACACAGAAGTTATGGGTTTAAAATTTAAAAAAAAAAAGGACTTAAGACAAAGAATGCTACAAAGAAAAACCGTTGGCGTCAGATGCAGATCAAACCCTACTATCTTTTACATTAATTTAATTATGGTTTTATCTTGGGATTTTGGTTTTATGTGAGTATTGTCCTACAATGACCAACATGGAAGTATCCTTTGTATAATAATACATGTATAATACAGATCAAATTGCTTACCAACTCTGAGAGAGGAAAAGGAAGGAGACAATTTGGATCTTATAATTTCAGAAAATGTATGTTGAAAATAGTTATTACATGTAATTGAGAAAATTAAATACCTCTAGATAAACAAAACAAAAAAAAACACTCTTACCTTCTGTCTGAGAATCAGTACTATGTATTGGTTCCAAGGCAGAAGAATAGGTAAGGACTTCACAATGGGAGTTAAGTGACTTGCCCAGGGTCACATAGCTAGGAAGTATCTGAGGCCAGATTTGAACCCAGAATTTCCTGTCTCTAAGCCTGGCTCTCAATCCACTGAGCCACCCAGATGCCCTCTCCCCAATTACATTTTAAGGGGAGGAATAGCTACTTATACTACCTTTTGAATTCTAATCCCTCCCCACCGGGTCTTCTTCCCCATGACCTGCCACCTTTGCACCTGCTGCTGATTGGAGCTGGCTAGGCTGCTATAAATGTAAGTTGCATAGTCTCAATTTCCCCTCTCCTGTGGCAAAACGAGCATTTTATACCTCCCCTCATCAGTCTGCTCTCCCACTCATCATAAGGACTCTTTTTAATTTTTTTTCATCTTACTTCAAGTCTCTCCTAAGCACCTCCTAATACTTCACTGAGAAAACTGAGGCCATTTGATAAGAGCTTCTTCTTCTCTGCTCATCTCATATCACCCTGATGTTCACTGTTTCTTCCTTCATGCTTCTCTCATGGAAGGTGACCCTCCTCCTTTACAAAGCACACCCTCTCCATTTTTTAAGCTCTTACCCTGTCTTGGAATGGATATTTACTTCTACCTTATACAGTGCCTCTCTTTCTTTTTGCATTTCAAGAACTATCATTTTCAAGAGACCTTTCCAGATCTCTATCAGCTCTTTCTCTCACAAACTACTTTGTATATATTTGTGTTTATTCACTTTATATTTATGCTGTATATATTTTTATATAACTTTTTTGCCTCTAAGAACATAAGCTCCAAGAGTAGGGATTGTTTCATTCTTTGTACTTCTATCTCTATCAACTAGCACAGGGCTTGGCACATAGTAGTTGCCTAATAAATGCATGCAGATTAAGATAATCAGAAAAAAATGTACACTGAAGGAGAGGCAAATGAAAGCCTATTCAGGCAACATCCATTAGTTTTTCACTCACCCGTTTGACTTCTACCTCAAATACCAGAGTTGAGTCGGATGGAATATGTCCACTTATGCCTTCAGAGCCATAAGCATATGCTGGAGGAATAATGAGAAGCCTTTTCCCTCCTTTCTTCATACCAAGCATTCCATTCTCCCAGCCCTTTAAGAGATTAGATAAGAAATATTAAAGATTATTTGACATAAATTTTCTTAATAGTAGTCAATCAGTTGAAGAACATTTATCAAGTGCCTAATATGTGCCAAGCTCTGTGCTAACCACTAGGGATAAAAAGAGAGTCCTTAAGGAGCTCACATCCCAAATCAGGAAGACAACGTACAAACAACTATGTACAAAATAAATTGGAAATAATCAACAGACGGAAGAAACTAGAAATAATAAAGAAATAATAAAGACTTCCTGTGGAAAGTAGGATTTCAGCTAAGACTTCAAAGAAGCCAAAGAATCGGGAAGGTGGAAATGAGAAGTTGGAGAATCCCAGGCATAGGGGTTAGTCAGTGAAAATGCTCAGAGTTGGGAAGCAGAAAGTCTTATTCAAGGAAGAGTAAGGAGACCAGTATCTCTGGATCAAGGCATACATAGAGGAAGAAAGGGGTAAGATATAAAGACTGGAGGGGAAGGGGGGAAGGAAAGCAGGTAATCTGGACACCAAAAAGAGGATTTTATATCTTATTCTACAGGTGACAGAGAGCCACTGGAGTTTACTGAATTAGGGGTGACATGGTTGGACCTGCACTTTAGAAAAATTACATTGGCTACTGAGCAGAGGCCAGACTGCAGTAGGGAAAGAATTGTAACTAGCAGGTAGGTCCACCATCAGGCTAATGGAATAGTCACAGCTTGAGGGAAGCTTCTTATAGCCCCACAGCGGTTTACAGATTCAAAGAAGAAAACATTCAGTGTGGCAAAGTGAAAAGGCACTGGACTTGGAGTCTAGGAGACCTGGGTTCTTATTCTTAGCACTTAGCACACATTAAATATTGTGTGACTTTGGACAAATCCCCTGCCTATGCCTCTGAATTTCTGGCAAATTGAAGGTAGTGGGATGGGAGAGGGGCTGGATGAACTCTAGATACCCTGCTAGCTTTAAAAGTGTTTAATTCTGACTCAATGCTTTACCTTAATGACTTTTCCTGATCCCAGCTTTAATCGAAGCAACTTATCCTTGTTAACAGAAGAGTCAAATACCTAAATGTGAGAGAACTGAATTATTCAATTAGGTCCCAAAATGTAAAAATAATAAAAACCAGCAAAAGTTTTAATGTAGGCCCAAACAACTACAGAAAAAAATAGTTTGAGGGTGTGGAATAGCAATTGTATAGTTTGATTAGGCTCTTGGAGGTGCTAGTAAGCTGAATACCTCTGCCAATATTGAGTCAACACTTTAGAAAAACTGAAAAATCAAAACAATTTTAAAAAACCAATTCTACATCAACAAAAATTTCTTTAACCTACAAAATATACGGCATTATCGTAAAAGCTATACGTGTAAGAGAGGACATACATTAAAATTTTTTTAATTACATAAAAAGAAAATATTCAAGGAATATACAATCTAGATAAAGAACTTAAATGAAACTATAACAATACAAGGTAGTAATTCATATAGGCCAGATAACTGCTACAGACAATTTACTGGGAGGAGATCTACTTTAGCTTTTGATGGTCAAGAGTTAAGTTAGGATGTGTTAGAAATTGAAATCAGTTAACTAGTAGGTATAAATCCAAATCTGTACCACTTAAAAGTTATCTGTTATACAACTGCTTGAACACATGGGTTGATGTAGACATGATTGGGGATGTAGCCTCGAAACGACCACACCAATATAACTATCAATAATATGGAAATAAGTCTTGATTGATGACACATGTTAAAACCAGTGGAAATGCGCATTGGCTATGGAGAAGGGGTGAAAGAGGGGGATGAAGGGGAAAGTAAAAACATGAATCATGTAATCATGGAAAATTTTTCTAAAAAATAAAATTTCTTTTTAAAAGTTATCTGTTATAGGGGCAGCTGGGTAGCTCAGTGGATTGAGAGTCAGGCCTAGAGACGGGAGGTCCTAGGTTCAAACCCGGCCTCAGCCACTTCCCAGCTGTGTGACCCTGAGCAAGTCACTTGACCCCCATTGCCCACCCTTACCAATCTTCCACCTATGAGAAAAAATACACTGAAGTACAAGGGTTTAAAAACAAAACAAAACAAAACAAAAAGTTATCTGTTATAACAGGGAAAATACACGCACAAAAATATTTATAGCCACACTCTTTGTAGTGGCAAAAAACTGAAAAATGAGGGAGTGTCCAACGATTGGGGAATGGCTGAATAAACTGTGGTATCTGATGGTGATGGAATACTATTATGCTGAAAGGAATAAAGAACTGGAGGAATTCCATGTGAACTGGAAAGACCTCCAAGAATTGATGAAGAGCTAAAAGGAGCAGAACCAGGAGAACATTGTACACAAAGACTGATACATTGTGGCACAATAGAATGTAACAGACTCTTCTAATAGCAGCAATGTAATGATCCAGGACAATTCTGAGGGACTTATAAGAAAGAACATTATCCACATTGTTATGGGTATTATTGATCTTATACTGGGCTTGAATATTTATAGCCAATTGGGTAGTGTAGCTGTTATAGGTAAATAAAGTTGTCAGTTGTTAAATGGATTCACAGACGGTGAATGTATGGCCAGATGCAGTTTAATCCAATTCTAATTTATTTATGCTTGAGGTAGGAAAAAGGAAAAAGGAGGACAGAAACTAGGAGGTACAGATAGCATATTAAATCTATTAATCTTATTTTATAATATCTAAATAACTCCCCCCCAATTAACTCCTCATGGAGTTTCTTCTTGTCCACCAAGGTGGACCTGCACTGAACTATACTCTCTCACTAAAATATTAAAATCTAATTTACTCAACTATGCTAAAATGATGAACTTAAATTTATATTAACCTCCTTAAAATAATCTATGAAAATTCAAAAACTACCTGAAAACAACTGTCAGATATAGCTGTTAGAATTTTAACAGCCTCAGATACAGATCTTACATCCAAGTCAGAGAGAGTACCAGCTACTTCCCCCTTCAGGGAAAAGCTCTCAGTCAAAACACAAATTTTCCTCAGCTTCTTAGAGGTTAATTATACTTCTCAAAAATAACTCTCTCAAAATCAAAACCAGATCTTCTCAGAGGAAATGATCCAGCAACCTGCTCCCACGGAAGTCTGAGAGACAGGCTTAGAACTCCCACTCCAACTCTCTTTTATTCCAGGCCTCTTAAAGAGCCTTCTGTAAGGGGGACAGCGTAAAAGTGGACAAACCTTTTCTCTAACCTGAAACCTGTTTTTAATGAAAGCTAAATAAATTCTTACCACAACAACATCCAGAGAAAGAACTGTGGGAGTAGAAACGCAGAAGAAAAACATATGATTGATTACATGGTTTGATGGGGATATGATTGGGGATGTTGACTTTAAATGATCACTCTATTGCAAATAGTAATAATATGGAAACAGGTTTTGAACAACAATACATGTAAAACCCAGTGGAACTGCTCATCGGTTCCAAGAGGGGAGGGAAAGAACATAAATCATGTAACCACGGGAAAACATTCTTAATTAATTAAGAAAAGCTATGTGTTAACAGTCAACAGAACTTAAAGATTGTGAACAAAGTCCTTTGAATATAGTCACCTGTTTTTTCTAAATCTTTTTTTCTCCCTACCACTCATAATAATAACCTCATGACCCTAATTTTTATAATTTTCAGTTGATAAGGGATAAACTGCTAATCCAAGCTTTTCCTAAAATAGTTACTACAGAAGGGCTTGGGACTACTGAATATACCAGTCCAGCATCCTGTATTGGAATTAGCACTCAAACTGTAGAGCATCTATCAGGCATCAGAGGAGTCAAGAAAAAGTATCTGCCTTAGAGAAGCCTGAAGCAGAAATAAGGAGAAGTGTGTGGGGAGTGTCAATGACTTATTAAAATAAAAATCTACATCATAGTTTAATAAACTTTAATGAAATCCAGGGACTCTATCTCTGGAATGGAAGTAAAACATTTTGTTCCTCTCTGTTTTGCTGTTATCTACTTCAAAATTTCAGTCACATGCTATGGAAAATATGCTGTCAGTTAAAAGAAAAAAACAACAATGAAAAATATAGGAATTTAGCTCAAAACTGAACTGGATGGAGCTGTATATTTGGTGGCCAGTCAAACTCTGTAATTCAAAGCAATTCTGGTACACAGCATTAGCTTACTTTTAATGAACATTTCTTTTAACATGCTTTCTCAGCAAACAATCAACAAATACTTAATAAGCATTTTTGTAACAGGCACTGAGCCACACAAAAATTACAAAGACAAAAATGGAACTGTTCCTGTACTCAAGGAATGTACATTTTATCAAGAGAGACATGAAAAATATGTGTACTCACACCAAAGGATAAGGACTGGATCAGTAATTTCACTAGAACAGGGAATCCTCAGGTGAAAAGATTCCCATCAACCAATGTAGACTGGTACCTTCTCTAAAACCTAGTCTTAAAGAATTGCCTTGGACATGAAGATGTTAAAAAACTTGCTAAAAATTTCAAAGTAAGGATGAATTAGTATCAGGACTTATACCCATTTAGGTCTTTCTAACTTTGAAACCAACTCCTTATCCATTAAACCACACACAAAATAAGTAAAAACTCATTTTTTTTTTTCCCGAAGAAGACACTAACAATTGAGGGACCAGGAAGCACTTTATATAGAGGGTGCTTAAGTGAACCTTAAAGAAAAACAGGATTCCTACAAAGAAAAGGAGGGAATACACTCTAAACATGTTAGACATGGGGGAGAGCCAGTGAAAAGGCTTGGACGCCAGAGATATGGTGTCATATATGAGAAACTGTAAGGAAGCCAGTTTGGCTGGACTTCATAGAACTTATGAAGGCCAGTAGTATTAGTATAGAGGCAGTTGCCTCTAAGATCAAATACTAACTCTTGTTTGATATTTGAGGTCCTTAATAACTTGACCTTGGGCTAATTTTCCAGCTCCTAGAGTTTACTAAGTAGGGGAAGGATGTGGTCAGAACTGCATTTTAAGGAAATCATTTTGGCAGTCAGGAGGAAGATGGACTTAATCCAGCCCCACCCAGGTTCCACAGAGATAGATACAATAAGGTAAACTTGGATCAAGGATCATAAATTTAAAGATATTGTCAAGATAATGAAGTTCAACTGTCCCATTTTACAGATGAGAAACTGAAGTTGAAAATGGTTAAATGACTTGTCTATGGTCTCATTATGTAAGAAGCTGCAGAACTAGGATTTAACCCAGGTCTTCTGATTCCCATCCAGATCTCTTTCCACAGTACTACACTATTCCCTCTGAGGAGCTTTTTTAAATTCCTCAAATGCAAAGTATTTGGTCCAACTCAATTTTTTTACCCTTAATTTTTGGTGTATTGTCTTATAGGTGGAAGAGTGGTAAGGGTGGGCAATGGGGGTCAAGTGACTTGCTCAGGGTCACACAGCTGGGAAGTGGCTGAGGCCGGGTTTGAACCTAGGACCTCCTGTCTCTAGGCCTGACTCTCACTCCACTGAGCTACCCAGCTGCCCTTAATTTTTTGTTTTTCTAACTGTTTCAGGTTCTGGTTTCCTGAGATTAGGAAACCTGTAAGAGCCCATACATTCATGGACAATTACATCTCCACACAAATATATTTTAAAATAAAAAACAAAAAATACCTTACCTTCTGTCATATCTACTTACCTACTTGTGCTACCTAGCTGCCTCTCACAATTGCATTTTTTTATAAGATTGCAAAGTATCCTTTTTTTGTATAGAAAATATTGTCACAGTATTTAGATCTGTGATCACTGTCTGATAGTCACCAAATGGCTTTTCCTGAAATTATCCCGTATTTTTAAAAAGGATGTGAAAGGTAGAAATGGAGGACATGAGAAAACAATTACCATAAAATTGTTTTACTATAAAAATACTTCTACTTACAAATAGTTATTTGATTGGGAAATAATCATAAAATGAAAAGTCATTTAACAGGAAATTTCACATGCCTTTGTAAGCCATACTGAAGAAGTTTTACATATAATAGTCCTTCAAATATTTAAAGATAGTGATCATGTTACCGTTTAATCTTAATATTTTCTGGACAAAACCATTTCTCACCCCTGTAGTCATTCCTTATGGTTTCCAGACTTCTCATCAACTTCAATGCCCTCCTGTTTGAAAATGTGGGGTAGCTAGGTGGCTCAGTGTATAGAGAGCTAGGCCTGGAGACAGGAAGTCCTCGGTTCAAATTTGGCCTCAGACACTTCCTAGCTATGTGTCCCTGAGCAAGTCACTTAACCCCAAGCCTAGCCTTTACCACTCTTCTGCCTTCCAATGGATACTCAGTATTGATTCTAAGACAGAAGGTAAGAGTATAATGAAAATGTTCCTCTTTGAATATACCACTTAGATAGAACACAGTTCTTCAGATATAGTCTGGCCAACAGAATGCAAGAGAATTATTAATCTGAACGCTATTAATATTTTTTTAAACCTTTAACTTCTGTGTATTGGCTCCTAGGTGGAAGAGTGGTAAGGGTGGGCAATGGGAGTCAAGTGACTTGTCCAGGGTCACACAGCTGGGAAGTGTCTGAGGCTGGATTTGAACCTAGGACTTCCCATCTCTAGGCCTGATTCTCAATCCACTGAGCCACCCCAGCTGCCCCCTGAACACTATTAATATTGTTAATGCTGCCTAAAGCTAAATTAGATGACTTCTGAGACCCTTCAACTCCATGACTCCACAACTTTATGAGTACAGTAGTATAAATAAAGAAATTTATATTCAACTAATAAATCCCATATAGATGGGTAGCCCAGTGTCCTTTTCTTTTCTTTTTTTTTTAAACCCTTACCTTCCATCTTGGAATCAATGCTGGATATTAGTACCAAGGCAGAAGAGCAGTAAGGGATAAGCAATGGGGGGGTCAAGTGACTTGCCCAGGATCACACAGCTGTCTGAGGTCAGATTTGAGCCCAGGACCTCCTATCTCTGGGTCTGGCTTTTAATCCACTGAGCCACCTAGCTGCCCCCCTACCAGTGTCCTTTTCTTAACTGGAATAGAGATTCAGTACAGAAATATAAGTAATTTATTGACATCTTCCCTGTGTTCACACTAGCTAAGTGTGGCTTATTTTATGTCAGCATTTCATTAAGGTATCCTTAAGAACAAATACAAGGATGAAGATAATAGTCATATTTCTGATAATTTTGAAAAGTTTTCTCATTTGCCATTAATAACCTATGTAAAATGTTTCTTACCTGACCCAGTCCATGATTCTGGAAGAGCCACCCTGTATAGGCCACCTCCAAAGAATCACCAGTTTCAACACTTGGCCCTTCTCCTATACTAAGATCCTGGATCAGCACAGCTTCCAAGGAGGATATACTGTTACATTTGGCAATGCATATCTGCAAAAATGAAAACCATGGGAAGTTCAAAATGGGTACATATTTGAAATTTAATTAACAATTACTGAAAATATAGAAGTACTCTTTCCCCTACAGTTGCTTCTATCAAGAAAACAGATAAAAAACTCAAAGCTACCAAAAAGGCAGCATAGGCCCAAAGTTACTGTTTTAAAATAACGCAAAATCTGCCTGGATGACTATCCCTACTGAAAGATCCTTTCCACAGGTATTAAATTGAACACTGTCTACACTATGTGCAAGGCACTGGGCTGGAGCTACAGCTATCAAACAATTCCAACAATAACTGGAGATCCATGAAAGTGCAGAAGGGGAAGATGAGTTCTTTCTCATTAACCTGGTGTTTCTGGGGGCAATGGAGGGCCTTTTGAAAAACTGCCTATATACTCAGAAATAAAATCATTCCATTGGTTTTTATTTTATTTATTTATAATATTTTATTTTTTCCAAAATCACATGAAAAAAATTTTTTAACCTTTTAAAAAAAAGTTTAAGCCAAATTCTCATCCTCCTTCCCCCTCCCTTCTCCAATCCTTAAGATGGCAAGCAATCCAATGTAGATTTTACATGCATAATAGGGTGAAATATATTTCCATATTTGTAATTTTGTGAAAGAGAACTTGAACAAATAAAAGTGAAGAAACAAAATGAAATATAGTTCATCTCGCTCTGCATTCAGACTCCACCAGTTCTTTCTCTGGAGGCAGATGGTTATCATGAGGGATTATCCTGGATCACTGTATTGCTAAGAATAGCAAAGTCATTCATAAATGTTCATCATATAATATTGCTGTTATTTTGTACAATGTTCTCCTGGTTTTGCTCACTTTGCTTTGTATCAGTTCATGAAGACTTTCCAGGTTTCTTTCTTAAATTATCCTCATAGCACAGTTAGTTATATGTCCTTTTTTAAAAATCTATTTTTATTTTTAGTTCCAAATTTTCTCCCTTCCCTTTAGGAAGTAAGAAAAATAAAATTCATTATATGTATAATCTTTTTTTTTTTTAAACCCTTACCTTCCATCTTAGAACCAATATTATTTTTTGGTTCCAAGGCAGAAGAACAGTAAGGGCTAGGCAGTGGGGGTTAAGTGACTTGCCCAGGGTCACACAGCTAGGACTAAATAGGTATAATCTTGCAAAACAAATGTCGACGTTTCTCCCCCCTCCCAAAAATAATAAAGAACAACAAAAAAGAAACAAATAGAAGAAAACATATTTCAATCTGTACTCTGAGTCCATCAGCTCCCTTTCTGGAGGTGAACAGCATATTCATCATGAGTCCTTGGAACTGGGATTGATCATTATGTTGTATAAGTTACTAAATCTTTCAAAGTTGATTATCTTAATGATATTGCAGTCACTATGTAAATTGTTCTCTTGGTTCTGCTAACTTCATTTTGTATCAGTTCATGTGAGTCTTCCCAGGTCTTTCTTAGATCATTCCTTCCATTCATGTAAGTTTTCCTAGGTCTTTCTTAGACCATACTCTTCATCATTTCTTACCACACAATAGAATTACAATCATATATCACGACTTGTTCAGCCATTCTCCAGCTGTTAGAAAATCCCATCAATTTCCAATCCTTTACTACCACAAAAAGAGCTGTGTGGAAAATATAAGTAAAGATAATGGGGACACCAGGGATATTAAATAAAACTAGGTGATTGTGAGTACACACACTGGGGTTTATGAGAGACTAGACCTGGACATGGGGGCCTGAACAGCCAAGCTGCTCCTAACTGTCAAAGATCAGTTAGCCAACTGTCACTCTGGGCCAGAGGCTTTGAATTCAACAGACAAAGGTAACAGGATATAACTTGGTTTAATTATGAACAACTAAAAGGTGGGATAGGGATATCTACTCTAAAACCTTAAATCTAATGACATAGCCCACAGGGAAAGGAAAGACTTATTTCTATACTAACTTAGTAATCTAAACTGACAGGGCCCAAGGAGCAGTGGAGTCTCTGGGTGACTGCCTCAGACCTGGAACCTGCCAGGCTTGAGCAGCTCAGCTAGGGGCTTTGTGACTTTGGGATTCTCACTGCAATCCACTGATGATCTCTGGATGCCAAGAGCCAAGGTGGTCTCAGGTACCAAGTAGGAAGGATTTGCTTGAAACGCTGTCCACCAGATCTCAAAACTTTCTCCTCTTCCTTGGTACAGGACTATTGATCTTCTCTCTTTGCTAGATGCCACCACTCAGGATCCCAGGGGAAAATCAGGATACAGGATGTCCTTTTACTCTGAGTGCTCCCAGGGCTAACCATAGTTTGTGTTAACCCCTAATGGAGTCCTTCCCAGAGCCCACGTCACTTCTTCCTGCTCCCTCATTCCATCCTGGAATTCCCAGCTCCAGCTCCTTCCTGCTACATACATCTTAATACCTAATCAGTAACTAATCTTATCTTCCTCACAACAGCTGCTATGAAAATTTTTATAAATATATGGGGATATGGGTGCTCTTCCTCTTTCTTTGATCTCATTAGGTCAGGGGTTGGCAACCTTTTTGTCTGTGAGAGCCACAAACACCACATTTTTTAAAATGTAATTTCGTGAGAGCCGTACAGTGCTCACAGTGCATGCTCCTGTAACAGCGCCTGAAAAAAAATTGACTTTATGGCTCCTGCAGAAAGAGCCATATCTGGCCCTCAAAAGAGCCAGATATGGCTCAAGAGCCATATGTTGCCGTCCCCTACATTAGGGTATAGATCTAGAAGCAGTATTACTGGACCAAAGGGCATATATAGTTTAGTAGCTTTTCAGGCACTCCAAATTGCTTTCCAGAATGATCGGACTAGTTCAGTTTCATCAACAATATACTATTAGAGTGCCTATTTCCCTACATTCTTTTCCGTTATTTGTCATTTCCCTTTTTTGTGATCTTAGCCAGTCTGATGGGTGTCAAGTGGCACCTCACAGTTGTTTTAATTTGCATTTCCCTAATTATTAGTGATTTGAGCATTTTTTATATGGCTATTAATATCTTTGATTTCTTCCTTTGAAAACAATCTATTCATATCCTTTGCTACCAATTGGGAAATGGCCATTATTCTTATAACCACTGATACATGTCTAACCAGCCCCATTTCCTAAGCCAAGATTTGACATACCCACCAGCTGAATGTTTTCAAAATGGAATTCAATATTTTTTCCTCAAAGTTACCCTGTTCCTAACTTTCCTATTATTGCTTGAGGGCACTACCATCCTTCCAGTCACTTAGCCTCACCATATACATGTCACCCTTGACTCAGCACTTTCTCTCATCTCCTATATTTAATCAATTGCCAAGTCCTGTCAATTCTATCTTCATAACATCTTTTGTATATATGCCTACCTCTCCTCTGATACTGTTCCCATCCTGGTTCAAGCCCTCATCACCTCACACCTAAACTACTAATTGTTCTTCCTGCCTCGAGTCTCTCTCTACTCTGGTCTATTTTCCATTAAGTTGTGTAAGTTAAGTTTTGCAAAGATTTGCAAGAAGCCAGGTCTAGGGGCAGGGTTGCCAGTTAAACACTTGAAATCTTAGGAGATTCCTGATGCCATGCAAGGGCATAAGACCAATCATCAGTTGGGCTGTGCCCTATATAAGGGAGAGAGAAACTGAACCCACCAACTCATTCTGGAGCTGGGGATCCAAGGTGGTGGGGACAAACCTTTCTCTCCTCGATTTATTAATCAAGCCAAGAATCAACCAGCATACCTGAAAGTTACAGGTTACTACTGAACTTTAGGGTCAATTATCAGCATCCATCAAATTACTACAGAAAATTTATCCATCTAAATCTCTTCAATCAAGCTGTAATATAATTTGTCTATAGGCAGGCAGTATCCACCAAAGCAGGCCAAATAGGCCAGTAGGCCTGGGTGGCCCAGCTCAGCTTTCAACATTCTGAAGCTGTTAGATTATATACTTTGAGCTAAGATTAGATTTTATTTAGAGATTCCTAAAACTCTCTTCTTTTCTATCAGTTTCCCTTGTTGTTTGATTACCTCAAGTAAAATCTTTGTTTTGTTACTATTTGTTGGTTGGCCTGGCAACAAGACAGCTTCAAAAGAGTTTTAGGGAATTTGAAGGGACAGTGTGGGATCCAGCTTTACTCTCTGAGGCTGAGATTAATTACCATCATCAATATTAACAGTCAGATGCGTTAGTGAACGTCATTAATACTCTAATAACACTGATATAATTATCAGTTAACCATCGATTGATACCAGGAGGCTAGTCATCCTGAGGAACCATACTGTGATTGGTTGAGGGGATTCCAAAGGAAATTTACTTATATCATCTAACTTCAGCTCCTCTAATATCTGGGGCTTTTTGCTTTACTTCTCCAAGCAAATACATCAATCTAATGAGTCCCTCTATGACAGTGGTTCCCAAACTTTTTTGGCCTACTGCCCCCTTTTCAGAAAAAATATTACTTAGCCCCCTGGAAATTAAATTTTTTTAAAAATTTTAATAGCAATTAATAGGAAAGATAAATGTACCTGTGGCCATCACTGCTCCCCTGGATTGCTGCAGCTCCCACCAGGGGGCGGTAGTGCCTACTTTGGGAATCACTGCTCTATGATCATAACAGTTATCAAACTGATCTTCTTCGTGTGCCTAACATGTCAAATATAAATTTCACCCTCTATTATTAAACTATTATCCACTCACTCTCCAACCCCACTCTGGTCATTCTTTCTTATATCTTATAACCGTTCTTTCTGGGCTCAAAGTACCTATATTTTACAAGAAACCTTTCCCAGCCCTGCTTAATCTTAGTGATTTCCTTTTGAGATTACTTCCAATTTATTCTGTACATGACTTGCTTATACACTAATTCTTTACATGCTATCTCCCCCATTAGAATGTGAACTCCTAAAGAACAAGGAGTGTCTATTACTTTTCTTTGTATATCCTGTACTTAGCACAGGAGTGGTGTCAAGCTCAAATAGAAATAGACCCCTGCTACTACATATTGACTTAGAAAACCACAAATTAACTTTATCTATGTTGTACTGTATTTTTATTTATTTTGTTAAACACATCACAATTCCATTTTAATCTGGTAGATTGAGAATCACACCTTAAATTTTACTAGTAAAAATTAACATGTAGGCATATAAGTAAATATAAAATATTTACAAAGATAATTGTAAAAGGGAATTACTAAGGATTTACAAAGTGATTCCAATGTTGGAAGGACCAACAATTATGGGAATCAGAGAAGGTCACTTATACGACACAGTACTTGAAGTGAGGTATTCAACATGTCCAATAGAACTCATCATCTTTTCCCTAAACCCAATCTTCTTAACTTCCTCTTTCTTTTGAGGACACCACTATTCTTCTAGTCACTCAAGTTGTGCAACTTTGAAGTCATGTTCAACTATTCACTCTTCCTTACCCTCCAAAGCCAATTAGTTTCTGTCTTGTTGATTCCATCTCCACATCTCTTATATACTTACAGCTCCATCTCCCCATTTCTATAGACACCCATACCTTCATGCCCTCATCAGTCTTTGCCTGGACTTTGATATAAGCCTCCTCCTTGATCTATTTGTCTGTAGTCTTTTTCCTCTCCAATTTATCCTCCACTTAACTCCTAAAGTGGAATTTCTAAAGCATAAGTCAGACCAAATCACTCTCCTGCTAAAGAAGTTCCAGGGGCTGCCTACTGCCTTTAGAGTCAAATACAAAACTCTCTATTTGGCACTTAAAATCCTTCATAATCCAGTTCCAATTTCCTTTCTAGTAACATAATTTGTATTTTGGAATTCTAGGCTCCAGGCAAACTGACCTCCCTCCTGTTCCTCCTTTAAAACACTCTAGCTCAGTTTTTTGTTTTTTTAGAGAATCACCTGACCAAATTGCGTTGTCTTAGCAGGTCAATTAATAAATTATTTTAAAATTAAGGGGAAAAAAAGATATTCTATCTCCTCCCCCAGGGCCTTTGCCCAGGCTGTTCCCCCATCCCAAATACTCTTTGTTCAGCACTTGCTTGTGTGATCTTAAGGCCCCTTCAAGGGTCAACTCAAGTATTCTCTCTTTAATCTTCTTAATTATTAGTTCTTCTTCCAACAAAGGAATTCCTTTGGAAATAATAACCTTTGTAAATATTTCACATTTACTCAGATGTTATTTCTCATTAGTAAAATGTGAGCTCCTTATTGGCAGTAACTGTTTTTTGTCTTTATATTCCCCAGTGCCTGGTACAGGGTAACTGGTGTTCCTCTGATCGCTGAATTGAATTAAATTGCTAATTGAAGCTGTTTTAACTAAAGAATATTTCTTCCTTTTCCTTCTTTTTTCCCCCTTAAGACCCTTAGCTTCTGTATTAGAATCAATACTGAGTATTGGTTCCATGGCAGAAGAATGGTAAGGGTTGAGCAATTGGGATTAAGTGATTTATCCAGGGCACAGATAGGAAGTTTCTGAGGCCAGACATTTGAAATCAGGTCTTCTCATCTCTAGGCAAGCACCTCTATTCAGAGTCACCTATCTCTCCCTACACAGTACTTCTTGTACTTATATATGTCCTAGAAGTTTTATTAAGTCAGGATAACTTTTAAAAATAAGATAATCTATTCTACATTTTAACCGATGCTGTTATTTGCTGAAAATATTTCTTAATTCCTCTTTGGGAATTGCTACCAGAGACAGTTTAGAGAAAATCAGGCTCATTGCTTTATGGTTACATATCACTAAATATTTTCAACTGTGTAATTAGAATTTTCTCCCCAGGACTCGCTTTCTCAACATCCCATTTGTGTATTTATGTTAACGTACTAAAGTAGGGAAGATATAAGTTTTGTGTAGCTCCTCCCTCGAGCTCTTCTTCCGGGAACGCAGCTGTGGAGGCTGGAGAGGAGAGCTTGGTAGGAAAGTTTACTCACTCATAATTAAGTTATGTACTTCTATTTTTAAATTCTACTTCAAGTGATTATTAATAAACCTTATAAAATATAATACTTGGAGTTTTTGGACATTAATTTAAATCTTATACAATAAACTACCTGTTTATTGAAGTCCACTGCAGCTTTTTCTGACTCAAACATCATGGACCAATTTTGTCTCTGGTCATCATAAAAGGTGCTATAGTTGTTGGGCTGTACCTATGAGAAAAAGAAATACTTAAATTACTAAAAACATTTGCAGTTCACAAGTCACAAATAACAAATCTCAATGTCTAATGTTATAGACAATTCCATGATCAAAAGGAACTCTGAGGAGAAGTAAGGAAGCTACCCCTCTCTGAATTCTCAGGTCTTTTCTCTATTTCACAGCCACCTTTTGAGAGATTTTGGTGGTTACAGAGAGGATCAAAATAAGTATTGGGCTGTAGCCATAGCACTAGCATAATTTTATATCCTGCACCTGTGTTTCCTTAGTTGCCAAGGTACATAATGATCAGTGTACACTATAGAGATTCACAATGTCTCTTACCGTCAGTTCAAAATTTGGATGAATCCTGGCAGCGGTGACTGGCTGTTGTTGACTTAAGTAAATGAGAATCCTGTACTGGAGTTCACCAAAAATGGAATACAAGAGCAAGAAGATAAAGCAAAAAATAAATAGAAAATTCACATTGCCAAAGATTAGTAGTTATAGCCTACAAAGTCCTTAGATTGCTTCCTAGTTTTGCCCTAAGAAAGTATCCCTTCCTTCTCCATTTTTCCTTCTAATTTTGGTCTCATATCTTTCTATACAACTAAACACCTTACTTTCTATTATATGTGTTATAGTCTCATGTAAAGAAAATTAATTTTAAAGTAATACAACTGAATTAACACCTTTGGGAGCGACATAATCCACATGGAAAGAAGAAAAAAAGTTCTAGGATGGCAAGTGATGGGAAAGTCAAAAAGAAGCATTTGTACAATCTGTAGTCACATGCAAAATATGATCAAAGGCATTTATTTAGGGTTAGGGTTAGTCGAGGGGCTTTCAATACAAGATGAAGTCTGGGTATGCTTACTTCCCCACTGAAGCTGCTATTAAAGAGAATGGTTCATTTCTTGAAATCAAAAACTTTTTGGTAAAAAAATCTATCCAAAACATATGAGATGAGGCATTATTTATATCATTTCACAAGCTCAAAAAGATGAGTTAATTTTTTTTAAACCTTTACTTTCTGTTTCAGTAACAACTCTAAGACAGAAGAGCAGGGGCTAGGCAAATAGGGTTAAGTGATTTGCCCAGGGTCAAACAGCTAAGAATGTCTGATGCCAAATTTGAATCTATGTTTTCTTAACCCCAAGCTTGGTGCTCTATCTACTGTGCCATCTAACTTCCATGGATGAGTTAATTCTTGAAAGAAAAGATATTGAATCCATATGAAATTTAGGGGCCCTGACCTAATGACCACATAAGTAAAAAAAAAAGAATATCAAGAAATCTGAAGAGGTCATCTGTCCTTTTGAGAAAAGAGTACAGGGGCACAGCTTAATGAATGAGTTTGAAAAGTGGCAAAATTCCAAAGAATATTCTGGGAACTCACTAATGTTATTGAAAAAAAAATATTTGGTTAAAAAAAAATAGCACAGGTACTGAAGGCAATTCCAAAGATAATTAACAAAACTTTTCAATTAACAGCCTTATTGTTAGGATAGAGAGGCCCAAAAGGATGACACTGAAGTAAAAAGTACTTAATAGAAGACCCTGGATGTCCCTCTTCTGTCATTAAGACTTTGTGACCCTACAGGGCTTACTAAAATGCTCTCTACCTACAACAATAAATACTGCTGAAGAACCAAGCAGAAAAGGAAATATTCCTTCTAACTAGCTTGCTTTTAAAGTCTAAATTCTTATGAAAGATTCAAATGATAAAAGGTCAAACACAAAAATGGCTTATTCACAAGAATGAATGGAAAACCATTATTTACTATGATCTAGACCAGTGATTCCCAAAGTGGGCGCCACTGCCCCCTGGTGGGTGCTGCAGCGATCCAGGGGAGTGGTGATGGCCACAGGTGCATTTATCTTTCCTATTAATTGCTATTAAACTTTTTTAAAAATTAATTTCTGGGGGCTAAGTAATATTTTTTCTGGAAAGGGCCAAAAAAGTTTGGGAACCACTGATCTAGACTCACAATCACCAGCAGGGTAAATAACCATCCTCAGCATGAGACCAACAAATGCCTTGGGCAAGCTCAAATGATAACTGCCACCTCAGCAGTTTTAACTTAAAGAATTCTATTTCCTGAAAGGAAAACTCCATGTTTAAGAACTTATACAGCATGTACTTGGTTAACAACACCAGCAGAAAAGCAAGATAACATTACAAATAGCACCACCATAAGCATCCTGTTGGGCTAGGTACAGATTTCCATATTGTGTGTTCACACACATGCACACAACAGACATGTTACTTATACATAAGTGTGCAGGCTTACATGCTTGAGCAATAAACTTATATGTATGTATATATACACGTACACATGCACACCGAATTTAAATCGCTGAAATCTGCACTAAGACTTTGGGAAGTGTATATGTGTATATGTATAGAATCAGGTCCCTTCTCACCTCTTTGGCAGTGTGGTTCCCCAGGACTGCAGCACCAAATTTTCCTTGCTTTACATACTGACCATTTGTGCTAAGAAACAGAAAAATTACATAGTAAAATTGATACATAATAAATAAGCAGATAAAATATGATTGATGATGATTGCAACAACGTAGATATTTGAACCACTAAAAGGAAGTCAAGTTTTTGAGTAAATGGAAAACCAGGAAAGGACCTTATTCACAGCAGAGGGGCAGAGGACAACTAAAGAGAAATCTTATATGGCTATCCGATGTAGTAATTACTATAGCAGCTGTAGCAGGCTTCTGCTGTTTAATTGTTTTTTACTGGACAGGGTATGTGTATAATAAACAAAATGTAAAAAATGCATCAATAAAACATTTTGAAAATAACAAAAATAACTTAGTAGTAGTAAGAGAAAAAGAACCTAATTACTCAGACATCAGAAAGGTGAGTATCTGACAACTGAAAAATTTTTTTAAATCTCTACATAAGGATTATGGTACTATGTGTGCTCTAACAAGACAAATGGGAGGGAGAATGTGAAAGGGAGTAAAGACAGAGGCAGTGAAAATTCGGAATCCATTATAGGAAAGAAGGCTTTGTTTTGGCAAAGGCTATGGTCATAAGCAATAGTGTTGAACTCCTGGAATTCCTACATCAACCTGGGAGCTGGAATCACTGGAAGAGCAGTGGCAAAGTCATGAAGTAAAAGAGGGTTGCAGGGAACAAGTATTTATTAAGCTCCTACTATGTGTAAGGGACTGTGCTAGGTACTTTACAAGTATTACATCACTTGATGCTCACAACAACCCAATGAAATAAACGCTATTATTATCAACCTCATCTTACAGTTGAGGAAATCGGGGCAGACAAAGGTAAAATGACTTGCCTAGGGTCAAACAGCTAGCTAGTATCTGATACTGGATTTGAATTGAAGTCTTCTTGACTCCTAGACCAGCACTGTACCATCTAAACTGACTCATTGATACTGAGAATAATGTGGACAATGCAGGTCTGGGGTAAGAGGGTGGTCCTCTAGCAACCGTGATTGCTTTTCCCTTTAAGTAGGGACCACTGAACCACTGAAAAGCGGATTAACTATGTCTGGGAAATATAAATGCTTTCCCTTGGCAAGTGGGGCTCAACCGCAGGGTAAGAGTACAAGTCTATAGGGCCTCAGATACTTCTTAGCTGTGACCTTGGGCAAGTCATTTAACCCCCATTGCCTAGCTCTTATTGCTTTTCTGCCTTAGAACCAACACACAGTATTGAATCTAAGATGGAGGGTAAGGTTAAAAAAACAAAACTACAAGTCTAGAGAAGTACATCAGACGCTAGTTTGGCAGGGTTTCCTGGAGAAGGAAGACATATTTTGATTGTTTGAGGTCTTAGATATAAGGCCTCTGCATTTTTTTTGGTCAGGTGAAATAAAGCTTCTCCTTTATTTGACAGTTTACTAGCCTGAATGCTTATGTCAGGGCAAAGAGGCTTTTTTCTTTTGTTGAGGAAACCTAGAACATGAACCCATTTCCAAAGTTCCCAGAGGAAACACTGAGTGAAGGCATAAGCCAAAAAGAGATTTTGTGAAAAGCCTAACAAATGAACCTAGTTTATAACAAACCCAGAACTTCAGCTCTGAGGCATGCATTACAATAAAATATTAGCACTAAAAGAGATCATCTAGGGACCAGGAGAACTGATAAATACACCCTCCTCCTCTCAATAGACAGGTACAAACAGAGGACTGTTAAATTTTCAATTTGAGTATTTATACATTGAAAATCAGCAAGTTACAAACCAGGTAAACTAGATTTACCATGTACAATTAACATGTCTAACCTTAAGAAAGCCACATACACATACCCATGCCCTTTAAACATCTACCAGCATACCCCTAGCTGCAGATGATGGATCCACTATCAGACATGGCCACTGGGTCAGATGGCTTTGCTTAAATATTTTTGTTATAAGAAAGGGTGAGGATAGACAATAAAAGGAAAAAGACTGGCCTAAACACAGAAGGCAACAATAAAACTTTTTTAAATCATCTAATCCAGTCCTTTCATTTTATAGGTAAAAAAACTGAGAAACTAATTCTGGATAAACACAAGTATTTTTGATCCTTCACCACTCAAGTTTTTATTAGCTACTTACTATCGGTATGCATGGACTGCTGTGGCAGCTAGTACTGTGGGAGATCCAACAGAGGTTGCAGATGGAGGCATTTTCTGTACGGGCTGATTTGCTGGAAAGGACAAAATTGGGAAATGAAATCTGTCATTCATTTTATATTTATGAGACATATTCTGCCCTAAAAGAAACCTCAGACTTATGTCTCACCCTCATATTTGCAACCTGTTTTAGATTTTTCTAAGCATCTGTCCTATATGTAATCTCACTTAATCTTTATAACCAGATGGATAGGATAGATGGATAGGATGTTCATCAGCCCAAAGTTGCCTGTTCTTCTAAACTTTTGGGTAGCTCCTGGAAGTAAACGCTGATTTTTTTTTTTTTAATTTTAAACCCTTGACTTCTGTGTATTGATTTATAGATGGAAGATTGGTAAGGGTAGGCAATGGGGGTCAAGTGACTTGCCCAGGGTCACACAGCTGGGAAGTGTCTGAGGCCGGATTTGAACCTAGGACCTCCTGTCTCTAGGCCTGGCTCTCAATCCACTGAGCTACCCAGCTGCCCCCAAACGCTGATTTTTAATACCCTAACACTGAATTTTAATACCCTAAAGGTACAATATAAAAGACTCATTTGCTTTTGTTTCTGTTCTCTCTCTTTTTCTCTCTCTGACTCACTCCTTCTACTGGGGGTGAGCCAACAACACCAACATCCTTTCCCTCCTCTTCATTCCCAAAACAGATTCCATGTTTTGCAAGTTATATACATTTGGGTTAATACATTTTTAAAGATACTCCCATTTTTCTCTAAAAGCAAAGCCTATCTTCATACTCTAATGTGAACTGCTTTATAAACAATCTGATCAATCCTGAATTCAGCTAACTGACAAGAGCAGTTAATGATCAGTATGACAGAGGTAAAGGCAAGGGAGGGGCCAATTCTGGCATTTGAACCACTTCTAAGAAGGAAGTCTAGGGGCGGGGGGCTTGTGATATGGTGGGAGGGTCCAGGTCATTGTTGAATTGCAAGAGGGTTGGGAGGAAATCCTTAGAAGTTGCAAGCCAGATTAGAAAATGGGACACCAGAAACAACTCACTTGCTTGGACATTTTGTCCAGAGCTGACAGCAGCCCATGTACATAGAAAACTGTCTCCCTGTTAAAGGCGTTTTGCAGATGCTTGACTTAAGATATTCATGATTGATTTAAAAGGCTGCT
Organism: Gracilinanus agilis; assembly: GCF_016433145.1. Lineage (NCBI taxonomy): Eukaryota > Metazoa > Chordata > Mammalia > Didelphimorphia > Didelphidae > Gracilinanus > Gracilinanus agilis. The sequence goes on from NC_058131.1 coordinate 285,717,176, forward strand.
AGCCAAATTCATTCCATTCTCCCACAATCAAGTCAGTGTCTTCAATAAAATGGAATTCCCACTCAAGCCCCTTACCTCCACTAGAGGAAAAGGAAATGGAGACATGTACATGCCTTCTAAGGGGAAACACATGCCAAAATCCTATTGTTATAGGACATAAGTTCCTCCATCATATTATCAGCACAGTATTTTTTACCAGGTTTCCTCATTCACCAGGAACCTGTAACAGATATTCCCCAGGAAAAAGTGCCTATTGCCTTGGCATTTTATTTGCATATGGTTACAAAACATAGACTGCATTGGTACTTTTCAGGTTAAAATGTCAACTTAAAGTTATCATATATTGATTTTCTTCTTTGCTTCTCTTCACTCACCTATCTCAAATGAGCCTTTGAAGCAAATGAGGAAAGAAAATGAAGGTAAAATGGCAAAGGGTCTCCCAAATCCCTGCTAGGTCTGAATCAGGACAACGGTGCTAGAGGCCAGGGGTTGCCAACTTTTGGTACTTGAGTCAAAGGTGACATGTATGCCAATTGAAGGGGACTCATGCTGGGTGTGCCAGCTAGAATAGGCAGAAAGTCCCCAACCACACACACCCTACCTCTTTCTTTTCTTCTTTTAGGTCATATTTGTGTTTGAAACCCATAGAACCCCTGATTGTGTATGTATCATGTAACCTATGGAAACTCTTGTATATGTATCAGGTAACTATAGAACCTCCCCTTCCCCTCCCCCTTGCCAAATCTACCCTGCAACTTGGCTAGAGGTATGTATAAGGCTGATTGGGTTTTGAGGGGTATTCATAAGTATGAAAGAGGGTCAGGATTGGATTTGGGGAAATGATCATAGGCACGAAGGAAGAGAGGATTGATTGATTGGTTGTTAGATTGTGAGCCCCTCCAGTACACTAGGAAAATGCCCCCTTGAACACCTACCTTAAGCTTGGCAGGTGCCTCCCAACAGTTACATCTCTATAGCGGATGCCCTCTGTCGGTAAGAGTAATAAATTGACTTTGCTTTGTAATCTCAGTCTCTCTCTTTTTTTTTTCCCTTCATTTTGAGTCCTTGAGGCTTGCATCCCACATAGTGGAAAAGGATCTTTTGATAAGACTTTTTTAAAAATACATTTTTATTGCTGTTTGTTTTTACCTCACCTACATGTCCCATAGTATCCCTTCCCCTATCCTGAACTATAAAGAAGAAAAAAGAAAGTTTGGCTAAACTAACATATCAAAAATATCTGATGTCTTATGGCAGATCTTAAATTTCTTACTTAGTAGATCTTCAAGATGGCTGAAGAATCCCTCCAAAATTTATTGGTCTTCTCCTAAGGAGGGAAGGGACAGAAGTGCCCTGATGCCTCTTCTAAGAATTTAGTCTGCATTTCCCTTCACTTTCTCAGAATTCAATGTAAATGTGCCCTACCCTACTCACTCATCTCCATCTCCATCTTCCTGCCTTGCCGGTCAAGAAAATGAATAGTACTTTGCTCACAAAGAAACCAAAGAACTCTAATTTAAAGTAATATGATAAGGCGCAGTGTGGCACAGGGAAAGAGAGCTGGCCCCAGACTCCAGAAGACCCTGAAATTCAAGTTTCGCCTTCAATACATGATGACTTGGTCACCCTGAACAAGTAACTTAATTCCCCAGTGCCACAGACAGTCCTTTAAGTAACTGATAATCTATTCTGTAGAAGGAGTTCTTCACCAGGAGATCCCTGTACTGATTAAATCAAAGGTCCAACCAAAAAAGTAACATGGCAGATAGGGTCGTAAAGAGAGATGTGCATGTAGTTCACACATTCACCTGCCCCTAACATGGAAAGGCTGCTTTCAAGCTGTCTGTCTCAATGGCTGCTGGCCTGTGCTCCAGGCTTGTAGTTACTGAGAGTGTTGGCACCAAACTTACCAGCTGCAGTCATTGTTTGGCCTTTCTTAGGCTGCTTTGGAGCTGTATATTGGAAGAATTCATTTCCATGGCCTGCAACCACTTGATCCAGCCCAAAGAGAGAAGCTAATTTAGCCCTGCCAAAAGAAAAGGAAGAGTTTATTATGCATGATTCTTGACATAAACCAAAGAGTGAACATTTATGGAAACAACTCAAGTTCAGTCTTCCTCCAATGCCATTTGGCATATATCACTCCACCAGAGTAAACCACAAAAGCACCCATCATCAAGATTAGCCTGTTGATAATGGGCTTTAAAAGCTTTCCTCTCAGATGGCCCCAGGCTTCTTTTATGACTGTGGCCTAGTCACTTCCCCTGTACAGGCCTGTTTTCTCTGCCATTTAAACTGAGAGCTAGGCTCAGTGATCTATAAGTACAACACTGATTTACCTTTGTTGCATTTTCTAGAAAATCTCAAATTCAAGATAGGATAATGCACTTTTACAAATGCTTTTCGAAAGTTTTTGGTTGCTTTTTTTGTTTATTTGGTTTTTTTGGGTGTTTTGTTGTTTTTTTTTTTTTTGTTCAGAGAATATGGTCACTACAGTGGCTAAGATCCTTCTTTAAATAAAAACAAAAAAAACTTACCTTCCACCTCAGAATCAATACTGTGTATTGGTTCCAAGATAGAAGAGCAGCTGGGCATTGGGGGTTAAGTATTTGCGTAGGATCACACAGCTAGTAAATGTCTGAGGACAGTTTTAAAACTAGGTCCTCTTGACTCCAGGCTTGGCTCTCTTTCCACTAATCTACCTAACTGCCCCCAGGTCAGCTTAATTGGGGACAACTTATATGTGTATGTCTTTGTATTAAAACATACATATCTTTCAATAGTCAGTCTCAGAGTTGGGAAGGACCTTAGAGGTGATCATTTAATCTAACCTTCAAATGAAACAAATTATTTCTAGAGACAAGTGTTCACCCAACCTCTGTTAGATAGATGGTAGCCTATAATATGCAACACTTGATCACAGTTACAGACTTCCATCTATTAAAAAAGCACTTCATACACACTATCTCATTTAATACTCATGACAACCCAGAGAGGTTAAGCAATATAATTTCCCTCTTAAAGATGTAGAAAGATGGATAAAACCAATTGACCCAGTCAAAGCTGCCCAAACTAAGCCTCCAACCAGAATCCGGCTCCAAGTCCAATGTTCTATTCTGCACATTTGATCAGCCAAAAACTTCTGAAATAATTCATACATATAGACATTAGGCACTCAAGACATATTTGATACTCTGACAATCATTCTGAGCATTCATTCACTCCAGAAAGTCAAATGGCTTGACGTGCACCCACTTTTCCCTGACCAGCAGCCTTGTTCTTACACTGTCATGTATAGAAAACCCTTTCCATTACAACCATGAGGGAACAAAATTCTCCTATTACTGGGAAGCCTTTCTCCAGCACCTCTTCTCCAATCAAGCCATAAATCTTTATTAAGCACCTAGGTGCACTGTGCTGCTAGACACTAAGAATACAAATGCAAAGAAACAAACCCTCATTTCAAGGGGCTTATGTTTTTAATGGAGAACACGGACATTATGCATACATGCCTGTGTGTACACAGAGAATTCATACAAAGTAAAAAAGATGGGCACTAACAGTTAGGGAAGGAATAGGAAAGAGCTCACAGAGAAGGGGTGTTTGAGCTTTATCTGGAAGGAAGAAAGGGATTTGAGGATGTGGCAATGCAGTGCATTCCAGACATGGAGATCTATTAGTACAAAGGAAAAGAGAGGAGATGGCTTGTCATGTATGAAAAAAGAGAAAAAAGGCCAAATTGGATGGATTGGGGAGTGTGGGGAGAGGAGAAATACCCAAGGGAAGGAAGGTTAGGATCAGGTTGTGAGGAGCTTTAAAGAAACTGATATCAGATTGCTTACTGTCTCAGGGAGTGGGGAAGAGGGGTAAGAATTTGAAACTCAAAAAAATTTTTTAATGTTAAAAGTTTATTTTTTACATGTAATTGGAAAAAAATCAAATATTTTAAAATTAAAACTAAAAAAAGCTAAACTAAGTAGTTCATATTTTAGAATGTATGTGGAAACAATAGAGAACCACTGAAATTTATTAATAGGAAAGTGTGAAGATGGTAAGATCTACACATGAGGAAAATTCACTCCAAGAAGCCTTTTTAATTTAGGAAAGAGACATTTTACCATCCATCTTCTAAGAATGTTGCATTATTTAGATCTCTTCTACTTTCCTTAAAGAAAGGGACACAAAGATTGATTATAAATTAGTTTTAGATATGAGATGAACACATATTTTTCAAACACTGAAAGGTTTTCAGTCTTAATAAAATGCCTGTCATTCATGGCTTTGAATAATTCAGTACATGAAGTGTCTCTTTGGATAGTTTCCAATAATACTAAAACTGTAAATTAATCTAAGTAGTATTGACATTTTTATTATATAGGCATATCTAGTCACAACCATGGAATTATTAAATTATTTGTCTTTTTTTTTTTTGAGGGGTGTTTTGTAGGTATGTTGCCTCAGTAAATTGACTCACAGATATTTTATGCATTTTGTAGGGCTTGGTTTTTTTTTTTTTGTGAAATGCTTCTTTATTTTTTAAATCTTATTTATTTAATTAATTTAAAATATTTTCCCATGATTTCATGATTCATGTTCTTTCCCTTCCCTCCTCCCTCCCCACTCCTAGAGCCAATGAGTTTTTACATGTATCATTGGTCAAAACCTATTTCCATATTATTACTATTTGCAATAGAGTGATCATTTAAAGTCAACATCCCCAATCATATATCTCCATGGAACCATGTGATCAAGAAAATGTTTTTCTTCTTTGTTTCTACTCCCACAGTTCTTTCTTTGGATGTGGATAGTGTTCTTTCTCATAAGTCCCTCAGAATTGTCCTGGATCATTGCACTGCACCTAATAGAGAAGACCATTACATTCAATTGTGCCACAATGTTTCAATCTCTGTATACAACATTCTCCCGATTCTGCTCCTTTTGCTCTGCATCAATTCCTGAAGGTCAGTCTAGTTCTTCAGAACATCATTCCTTTCAGCACAATAGTATTCTATCACCATCAGATATAACAATTTGTTCAGCCATTCCCCAATCAAGGGACACCCCCTCATTTTCCAATTTTTTTCCTCTATAAAAAAGTGCAGCTATGAATATTTTTGTACAAGTATTTTTCCTTATTATCTCTTTGGGGTACAAACCCAGAAGTAGTATGGATGGATCAAAAAGCAGGCAGTCTTTTAAAGCCCTTTGTGCATAATTCCAAATTGCCTTCCAGAATGGTTGGATCAATTCACAACTCCACCAGCAAATGCACTAGTGTCCCAAATTTGCCACATCCCCTCCAACATTTATTACTTTCCTTTGCTGTCATATTGGCCAATATGCTAGCATTTCTCTAATTATGAGAGATTTAGAACACTTTTTTCATGTGTTTATTGATAGTTTTTATTTCTTTATCTGAAAACTGCCTATTCATGTCCCTTGACCATTTATCAATTGGGGAATGGCTTGATTTTTTTGTACAACTGATTTAGCTCCTTACAGACTTGAGAAATTAGACCTTTGTCAGAGGTTTTTGTTATAAAGATTTTTTTCCCAATTTGTTGCTTCCCTTCTAATTTTGGTTGCATTGGTTTTGTTTGTACAAAAACCTTTTTAATTTAATGTAATCAAAATTATTCATTTTACATTTTGTAATATTCTCTGTCTCTTGTTTGGTCTTAATTTCTTTCCTTTCTCATAGATCTGGCAGGTATACTATTCTATATTCACCTAGTTTATTTATAGTTTCCTTCTTTATATTTAAGTCATTTGCCCATTCTGAATTTATCTTGGTATAAGGTGTGAGATGCTGATCTAAATCTAATCTCTCCCATACTGTTTTCCAATTTTCACAGCAGTTTACGATAACAAAAACAATTTTTAAGAGTTACAGATATCATCTTTCCATATAAAAATACAATCAAATTAATCCTTACTGAAGCCCTTAAATTTTTTTTCCCTCTTTTTCTTGTTTACCTTTTTATGGATTTCTTGAATTTTATATCTGGACATCAAATGTTCCATTTAGTTCTGTTTTTTTTTCCTTTAGGAATGCTTAGAAATCTTCTGTTTTGTTAAATGCCCATACTTTCCCCTGAAAGTATATAGCCAGTTTTGATGGGTAGATGATTCTTGGTTGTAGACCCAATTCTCTTGCCTTACTGAATATCATATTCAGAGCCTTGCAGTTCTTTAGTGTGGAGGTTGCCAGATCCTGTGTAATCCTGAGTGGGGCTCCTTGATACCTGAATTTTCTCTTTCTGGCTGCTTACAATATTTTCTCCTTGGCCTGGAAGCTCTTAAATTTGGTTATTACATTCCTCGGGGTTATCTTTTGAGGATTTAGTGTAGGGGGTGATTTATAGACTCTTTCAATGTTTATTTTGCCTTCTTGTTCAAGAACATCAAGCCAGTTTTTTCTTGGATCATTTCTTGTAATATGATGTCAAGGATTTTATTTTTTTCCAGGCTTTCAAATAGACCAATAATTCTCCAATTGTCTCTCCTGGATCTGTTTTCTAGGTCAGTTATCTTTTCAATGAGATATTTCATGTTTCCTTCTACTTTGTCATTCTTTTGATTTTGCTTTTTTAATTCTTGTTGTCTCGTGAGATCATTGGCTACTACTTGCCCAATTCTAGTCTTTAAAGAGTGATTTTCAGCTATGATCTTTTGATTTTCCTTTTTGGTTTGCTCTATCCTGCTTTTCATGACTTCCAGCAAGTCAATTCTGGTCTCCAATTTGCTTATTATTTCATTTGATTTCTGTGCCATTTTTTCCATGTGGGCAGTTTTGTCTTTGAAGCTATTATTTCCCTTTTTAATTACTTTCATTTCTTTTCCCCGCTTTTCTTCCCATTTTTCTTCTATCTTTCTTACTTGGTACTTGAACTCCTTTTTTGAGTTCCTTAAGAACTTATGACCAATTTCCATTTTAGGAGGAGAAAGTTTGGATGTGTTTGCTTGTTTGCCACTCTCTACTGTTGCTTCTGTACTTTGCTCTTTTTCTCCATAGAAATTATCCAGAATCAAAAGCTTTTTCTGTTGCAACTTATTTCTTTTGCTATTTGTGGATTGTGGTTCCTGCATGGTGGTGGACATTGCTTTCTTAGCTTCTGTCTCGCAGGACTTTACCTTGGTAGTATTTTGCAGGGCAGGCAGTTCTTTGTGTAGAGTACTTTAAAGCTGTTTGCCCTGAGGTTATTTTTCCTGTCGAAGCTGTGGCCAGCCTCTCTTCTGCCCAAGCTCTGCACTCTGCTGCCCAGGCTCCATGCTCTTCAGCCTTGGGAACCAAGTCTCCCTGCCAAGGCCGTGCACTTCCCTCAGGGATAAGTCTTGGCCTCCTCAAGAGAATTTAGAGATTGCCTGGCCCTCACTCTGACTCTGGCATGGTAGATGGTGTGGTGGAGAGGCAATCAGATCACGCTTTGGTAAGTGTAGTTTCACCACCTTATAGCATGGAAATTCCCAAACACTGCCTACCTTAAGGTTGCGCCCCTTGGGAGAGAGCCCTTTTACTCATATGATTTTGATTTTTGTCTTTTTGAGATGCTTTGTAGTGATTGGCTAAAAGGAGATTCCGAAAGTTCCTGATACTTTGTGGCCATATTAGCTCCACCCTCTCCCCATTTTGTAAGTATTTGGGATGAGATGGGACTTCCTTATTACATCCTCCTTGATTTGAATATTATTATACAGAATGTGTTGATGATTTCCATGGGCTTATCCTCCTACAATTCATTCAAAATCTCACTGTAGTAGTGATGGCAAATTTGAGTTGATGATTTTAACTTTACTTTCTTTCACAACCTAATCCTTCCTACTTTCAGTCTTAAAGATTATAATAGAAGAAAACAGTTAAAAAAGGATTAAGTAGGGCTGCGATCCTACAATAATGAGGGCCAGTATTACAGTATATATCCAAGAGAAAGATAGTCCAGACAAAGAGAGAAAAGATAAAAATGTCTTTTGTCAGTTCCAGAACACTCTACTTTTGGTTCCTGGTTCACACTTCTCCCTACCCCCAGACAAAAACCACTGATTAACTTCCCTTTTCACTAGGTTCTTCCTGCTCACTTATTTTTCTTTTTTAAAAAACCCTTACTGTCTTAGAATCAATATTATGTATTAATTCTAAGACAAAAGAATGGTAGGGGCTAGGCAATGGAGATTATATAACTTGTCCAGGGTCACACAGCTAGGAAGTATCTGGGGACAAATTTGAATCCAGGACTTCCTGACTCCAAGACTGGCTCTTTATCCACTAGGCCACCTCATTGCCCCCTGATCACTTCTTTTATTTTAATTTTTTATTATAAAGATATCTTATTTTACAAGTTACATGTAATAACAAATTTCCACATAAGTTTTCTGAAGTTATATGATCCAAAATATCTCCCTTCCTCCCTTCCCTCTCCTTTTGCTGGCAAGCAATTAGCTTGATCGCTTATTTTAGATTACAGTTCTCATATTGCAGTTTAACTCTTCCCTTTTCTCCTTATCAAGAAAATTCACTCATTTGTGCTATTTCAATGAATCATACTAAGTTGTGCATTCTTTTTTATTACTGATAATAGCTTCTTTTGTGATGGTTAAGTTATTAATATCTTGTATCTACATAGTAATTTTGGCCTACAAACTCAAAATACCATTTCAATATTACCTCTTAAGACAGAGGGCATATGCTATAAAGCAGTGATGGCGAACCTGTTAGAGATGGGAGTGCTGGACCCTGCCCCACCCCAGAACAAGTGTTATGCCCACCCCTCTCAGAGACAGTGTGCCATGCCTCACCCCATTATCCCACACAGAGGAAGGAGAAAGTGCTCCCATTGAGATGTTGGGTGGAAGAGTGAGTGATGTGAAAAAATATCATCAGGCAGCGGAGAGGGGAAAGGGACAGCTCCATCCAAGTCCTTCTGCCTTTCTAGTATGAACTGGGCGGGGGTCCCCTCAACCACGTACCCTCAGAGAGTGCTCTGAGCATATTTGGCACCTGTGCCATAGTTTTGCCATCACTGCTATAGAGAAACAGACTGAAGAATGTTTTGGGCTGAAAATTCTTGGAGAGGCAGCACTACATACTTTTACATAGTGCTAAAGGACTACTCACATAGCTGGTGTTTTACAAAGTCAGAGAAAATGATCCCTACAAGTTTCAAAGTCCATAGGAGACCTGACAGTTACAACTACTGTCCCTGCAAGGCTGTGCTCCACTGACTGACATCTAGTCTAGGTCAATGCTACACTGGCCATCTTAATTATTCTCCTCACATTGCTACCAGATTATAAATCCTTAAGGGTCAGGAGCCCTGCAGGGACATTTAGAGAAAAGGCTCCTGTGCTTGGAATCAAAAGATTTGATGAAGATCTGTCTTTAACAAAGCCCCTCTGAGCCTTGTTTATAAAATGGGCATACTGATATTGGTACTACCTTCTTCTAATACCTGCTGTTCTGCAAAATGCTCTATAAATGCGACCTATTATTTAACTTTTATATCTTCTCTAGCGCCTACATCAACGATAGGCATTCGATAAATAAAAGGCTGGATCAAATTACTACTGTCTTCAAGAAGAAACCAATTAGGTACACTTATTCTCATATAGTAATAACAACTAGCATTTATACAGTGCTTTTTATTTTGCAAAGGATTTTATAATACCTCATGTAATCTTCACAACAATCCAGGAAGGGAGATGTTATTATTAATCACATTTTACAGATTCAAAAACTGAGACTCAAGGTTCAAATCTGGCCTCAGACACTTCCCAGCTATGTGACCCTGGACAAGGCACTTGACCCCCATTGCCCACCCTTACCACTCTTCTGCCTTCGAGCCAATACACAGAAGTTAAGGGTTTAAAAAAAAACAAAAAACCCTTAGACTCAGAGAAGTTAAGAGTCTTGTCCAGATCACACAGCAAGTAACCTGCTGAGGAAGGATTTGAATTCAGGTCTCCCTGACTCCTACTAATCTAAGCACTGTGGCACCTAGCTACTAGGGAGCAATCAAAGTAGAGAGCTTGGGGTGCTACTACTGGCTGGGATTAGGCATTAACCAACCAATAGCATGTTGGTAAGGAAAAGATTTCCGATTATTCTTGTGTCATCCAGGGTATCCTCAGCTTAATGAAATTATGATAGCTAAGAGACCTCAACAAAAATTTGTCACTTCAAAAAGCTGCTCTTGTTCTATAGGGATCATGTTGTAACTAGTGGTAATTTAGGGAATAAGAAGCTAAGGAAAGGGAAATAATTCTTTATGCTTTCTGGTTTGGGAAAGGTAGCAACTGTTGAGAAATGAAGAAAGGCCTAGAAGTTATCAGAGACTGGAATTTCTCTATCGGAGAAAAGGTCAGTAGGAAGGGACTTGAGGGCAAAAATCTATAAAAAGAGGCTGGAGCAACTGAAGTACAATTTATTAAGTACATGAAAGTGGATTCAGTCATATTCTGGGGATAAGGTATAAATTTGTCAATAATCATCTTCATCAGGAATAGCAGATGGAGTTAATGGAGGCACTATTCTGTTTGTCTATTTTTTTAAATACATTTTTGCCATTTTGTATAGCTATTGTTAGGCAATATGGAAGCACCTGCAAGAAGTTTTAAAGGGCTTAATCATAAAAAAAATTAGACAATTCTCAAATTTCTAAATTAATTCTCTAAATTAAGTTGGAAGATGTGGAAGACCGATTGGAGAAATAGAGTAATGATAGGGCCTGTTATCTGGATTCCCTATGTGACCAATCCAGGCTGAGGCAATCTTTGTGTTTAGTCCTGGTAACCTGAGCCTTGAAAAGCTCTGGTACCAGCAGGTTGGTTAATCCAAAAACAACTTGATTCCCTCCAGGAGGCTATTGGAAGTCATGTAGAGAAATAGAGTCTGTAATAGATATTTTATCTGGATCCCATTACAAAATCATTGGCAAGTAAAACTGTGTATAATTTTTTTCTGCACTGCATGTCAGGATGCAGACAGAATAGGTTATCTAAGGTAAAAATCTGAGACTCCTCTTTTGGCTCCTTTTCAGATCCCCACCTTTTCTTAATATTCTTATTGGAAAGCTTTGCGTCCTTAGCAAACCATAAGGTAAAGAGTTAACAATTTCTCTCCTTGATAATTAAGAAGCCTGAACTCTAAAAAATATATTACTTAGACAATCAAGGCCGGAAACACACAAAGCTAGACAAGACTTTATCTGACCAGGTGCAATCCTGTAAATCAAGAGTACAGGACTCAATTTGTTTAGGATCTCTATGAAATATATTTCTGCTCCCAGAATTAACCTCCTACTAATTGGTAGCTGGAATTTGGCCTTTGACCCTGGACCTATCTCTCTACATTTTAGCCTTTAATGGGTTTTTGTATAATTTGTAACCCCTTCACAGCTGTGATTCTTTCTCTGTGCTCTTTATGTGAAACCAGTATATATTAAACTCAAGACTCCATGGAGTTGGAGTAGTTATGATATAAACATTTAGTCTGACTGGTCTCATTCAATCCGACGCCACTAAACGCCACTCAGGACCCCCAGAAATATAGAGCTGGTTCTCTATAGGAAGAAAGAAAGTAGATTTTTATATTCTAAACAGATTGGAATTTCATAGCTGGTCTGATGCTATAGGCCAGGAGTATCTAGGTTTTAGTTTATTATGAAAGTAATGAGGATGGGCATAGTGGATAGAGCATCAGGCCTGGAGTCAAGAGGACCTGGGTTCAAATTTGACCTTAGAACTTCCTAGTTGAGTGTTGTATTAACTGTGTTAACATAGTTGTGTGTCCTTAGCCTAGCTTTTGTTGCTCTTCTGTCTTGGAATTGATACTAAGACAGCAGGTAACGGTTTTAAAAAAAATTAATAAGGAAACCTGTGCATTCCTATATCTTGGAGCAGTGGTTCCCAAACTTTTTTGGCCTATTGCCCCCTTTCCAAAAAAAAAATATTACTTAGCCCCCTGGAAATTAAAATTTTTTTAAATTTTAATAGCAATTAATAGGAAAGATAAATACACCTGTGGCCATCACCGCTCCACCTTGGATTGCTGCAGCACCCACCAGGGGGCGGTAGCGCCCACTTTGGGAATCACTGCCTTGGAGGAATGAAGAAAAGTTCAGTGATTATGAAGGCTCTCTTTCTTAAGTTATTTTGGTTATTTTATCTATAGCTTCAATCATGGCCCAAGACTGGCAATGATTTCAGTGAACAAACTAATTAATCTATCAAAGCATTAAGTTTTGACCACATGGTTAGAATGTAGATATAAAGAAAAAAGTGAAAACAGTCCCAACTCTCAAAGAACTTACATTCTTTCTTTTCTCTTCTTTTTGCTGTTTTGTAGGAAAAGACAGGGTTGGGAACTGGCTCTCCCAGGCTGGAAATGCAGTAGCCACTCATGGGCCCAATTCTACAACTGATTGACATGGGAGCTCTGTACTGTTCTGTTTCCACACTGAGTCAGACCTCCTAAGGCAGTCCTGTTGGCTCTATTTGCCCAACCAGGGGTTTATCACACTGGTGTTAGACTTGGTGTAGATCTCTGATCAGCTTTAGACCTTTAGCCTTCCAGAATTCCTGATTTCAAGTGATCCACCAGCCTCAATGTCTACCACTATACCTGGCTAGAGTTCATATTCTAATGAGGAAGACAACATGTAAATATATAGGTCTACATAAGATATATATCAACTAGGTATCTCAGAGGGAAAGGCACTAGCAGCTGGGAAAGTAAGAAATGTCTCTTGCTGAATCTTGAAGAAGGCCAGGGATTCTGAAAGCTCTAAGCTAGGAAGGGGAGTAATCTAGGTATAAAGGACAGCTAGAACAGTTTGGCTGGACTATAACATGCTGAGGAGGCACATATATAATAATGTATTAAGGTCTGAAAAGGTCAGAATGAAGAATTTTCACTGTTTACAGAGTTTATATCTGACCATAGGAATAATAGAGAGCCACTGGAGTTTATCAAATGAATGAGGGAGGAAGAGGGAAGACATGACATAGCTAGACCTGAAATTTAAGAAAATTAACTTGGCAACTTCTTGGAAAGTAGGGTGCAGGAGAGATGAAGATTTGCAACATGGAGAGCAATTAAGTCAAGGGGGCGTGTGAACAAGGAAGGTGGCTGGGAGTGGTGAGGAGATGTATACAAGACATGTTGTGATGATAGAAATGACAAAATTTAGCAACTTATAGGATGCATAGAGTGAAAATGAGGAATTAAAGATAAAACCAGATCACACTAAGGTTTGGACCTAGGGGTACTGAAAGAATGGGAGTATTTTGACAGAAATAGATAAATTTCAAAGAGGAGTGAGTGGGTTTGTGCAGGGATAATGAGTTATATTTCATACACGTTAAGTCTGAGATGTGTAAAAGGGAATTCTTTATTTTCTTTGTCTATTTTGAATTAATCAACCAAAAACTTAAACACCCCTACTTAACACTAAGGAAGGGAGTTCACAAATCACTTACTTGGAGAGCTCCACCCTTTTAACTCAGTCAGAAACTTGTGAATCTTTTGATAAGAGTTTACACCCTCAGAGGATGAGAGGTAAATCTCACAGACACTGCCTCCAGTGCAGTGCTAGGCAATTTGGAAGTTGTGAATTGGCCCCTGTGAAGAGGAGAAGGGACAGGAAGTGGCGTGGGAAAAGGGATATAAAAAGTCCTGAACTTCCTGTCCAAGGGGTCTTTGGCTTAGGTCTTCGGCTTGAATTTTCAGCTGATGACTTGCCTCTTGGAGGTGACTTTGGACAGGGACTTCAGCTTTGACTTGGGACCTTGGCTCTTGGATCTTTTCCTTTGGACTTCATCTTGGGTGAGTGAGTAGCTGGCCTTCCCTTCCTGGCTTTTGGAGAGATTAGTTCCTGAAAAGCCTCCTTCTCATGGAAGAGGCTGTGTTGATGGAACCTTTGTATAAGACATCACCGGGTCCTCTGGCTGAGGGTTAACGAACCCTGCCGTGGCTGAGCCAGATACCAGAATAACATTTAGTGTGCTAGGCTAGACATTTTCTCTACCCTCTTCTTACATTTCTCTACTTTCACTCTTTCCATCTCTGTAAATAAAAGCTATTAAAGGTCATTTTGACTTGAGCTATAATATTTTTTCATCGGTGACCACAATATTACTTTAGAATTCTCATATTTTAGTCAAACCCCTAAATTCAATTCCTTACATATGCCTATATGATATGCAATTTGAAATGTGCAACAGGCTTCTAGTGATGAGGGCCTAGAGCTCAGGAAAGAAACAACAGTGAAATTTAGGAAGCATTTGCAACAGATGGTAACTGAACCCATGAAATCTGGTCATAGGTCAGAACCATGGTTTGTCAGCATAACAAGGACAAAGATCCAGCTCAGGAGATTGAAAAGGAGCAGTTAGGCAGGCAGGAGAATCAAGACATGACAAAAGTCATGAAAATCCAGTAAGAAGTGAGTATTCAGGAGAAGAGGCTAAAGAGCAGTGTAAATTGCTGCTGCAGGAAGGATGATGACTGTGAAAGAGGCCACTGGGAGAGAGAGTTTAGAAGACAAGAGGAGGAGAGGAAGTGTAGACAGATCCCTTTTGGAGATGAAAAGAGGAGAGACATGCAAGGGGCAATTGCTAGTAGAGATGGCAGCATATAGGAGGTGTTTTTAAAAAGATGGGTCCTTATCCCAAAGGCTATCAGCTATTTTGAATGGTACTTTCCTATCTTATGTGTTCCTAACTTTTGTTATTATTATATAGAATGTGTTCTTGATTTTTCTGGGCTTATTTTGTATTCATGTATAATCATTCTAAATCTCATTTTAGTAGTAGTGGTAATCCTGACCTGATTAATCAACTTCACTTTCTTTCCCAACCTCCTCCTAATTCCATATAATGACACAGAATATTATGTTTGACTACCATGGCTGTAGTTCATTTTTATACTTTCAAGTTCAGGTTTGGTCAGTTCCTCTTCAAAGCTGTAAGCTAGAGAAGCAACTAGATGGCATAATGGATAGAGAGCCAAGCCTGGAGTCAGGAGGACCAGAGTTCAAATGTGACCTCAGACACTTCCTAGTTGTGTGACCCTGGGCAAGTCACTTGACCCCCATTGCCTACCCTTACCACTCTGCCTTGACGGAAGTTAAGGGTTTAAAAAAAAAAAAAAGATATAAACTATAGGAAATGGCTTCTGGGATCCCTTATAACTAAGAGTCTGTGACTTTAGTATGTTCTTTTGAATTTAATAAACAAGGTTTAGGGAACACATCTGATACTCTTACTTCAATACTTTCAATATACTTAAGGAAAAATCCATTTAGTGGATAGTTACAATAAAAGAAGAACAGAAAAACTGCTACCATGTTCAGTATCATGCTTTCTATTTCCTTGCAAAGAATCAGTAGAAGAATCATGGGATGATAGAATGTTAGAGATACTTCCCATATCTCTAACAGGAAATCAACTAACTCTAACTTGATTTTCCTGGTAGCATTGGGGGGGGGGGGGGGGGGGGGGAGATACTACACTTCCTTTGCTAATAAATTAGCTATTTTCATAACCTTGAAATTCAATCTTGACTAGGACTGCTGTATTTAGATTTAGATTCTCAAGCTAAGAAAGCCAGCATATCCCTAAAACCATCATGGGTTTTAGGCCAGATACAATGGATTGTACTTAACTACCACTTGAAACTATGGCAATGAATTGCTGAATAGAATTTCTTAGCCCAGTCTCATCTCTCTCCTCTGAGCCTTTCCCCACCCTCGCTGAGATCTACTCATTGGATATTAATTAAGTAGGAACGATTTAAGAATAGGAAGGAAGGCTCTCAAAAAGCATATGAAGTGAAAGAATATTAGATTTGGAGTCAGATGATAGAAGTTGGAATCCTCGCACCATAATTTACTTCTATTTTGGGGGATCTTGGGCAAGTAAGACATTAAATTTATATGGGCCCCAGATTCTGCATTTGTGAAATATGGACTCTAGCAATAACCTACTTTTGCAACACTCAAGATAAATTACTCCTGCCTGAATTCTGCCTTGGGTGCATTTTCACATTCTCCACCCCTATCAGAATCCTTATTTTCTTTATTGGACTCAGCTCATTTCAATTCAACAAATATTTATTTAGCTCCTACTATGTGCAAGATAGCTTGGCAAAGATGATAGATAGCAGGTCTTTGAGTCAGGTAGAGTTGGGTTCAAGTTCTGCCTTTGACACATAATGGTTTTGTGACCTTGGACAAGTTATAACTTCTTAGTACCATGGGAAATTTAAGAGAAATTGCTAGCTTGCATTGGTAATTAAGTTTCTGGCTCAAATCCAGCCTCAGGCACTTACTAGCTTTGTGATCCTGAGCAAATCACTTAAAACTGTTTGCTTCAAATTTCAAAATAGGAATGATAATAGCACCTACTTCCCAGGGTTTCTGTGAGGGTCAAAGGAGATAAAATTTGTGTGGGACTTATCACAGTGACAGATAAGCTCTGTACTATTAGTTATTATTATCCCTATTACTAAAACCTTTTGGAGCAAATTTTAAAAGTATATATTTAGTTAATTATAAATACACGAACGATAATAATAATGCCATACATCATAAAGCTTATATAAAATATGAACTTGAAAAGGATTTGATACAAAAGAAATATCACCTGTCCCTAAAGTCAGAAGGAAGTCATAGACATTTAATGAATGACTTGGTCAGTCTCAAACTTTAAGAAAATTTCTTTAGGAGATGTGTGGAGGATGAATTATGAAAGAAGAGTCAAATTAGAGGTTTTTGCAATAATTTAGGTGACTGCTAATGAGGGCTTGAACTAGGGTGGAAGCTGTTTGTTTATAAAGAAAAACTGTGAGCAATTTGGAGGCAGAAACAAGATTTGGCGATTGATTGGCTATTTGAGGTGAAGAAGATAGGAAGAACTGAAAGTCAACATAAGGAGGTTAACCTGGGTAATAGGAAGGGTGGCAATATCCCTCCCCCCTCATTAATGGGGAAGTTTAAATGAGAAATAGTGGGTTTGGGCAGTTTCCCCAAATAGTCATACTTATCCATGTCTGATCTTCCCTGCTATCTTATCTAAAAAAGGCTGAGGCTGGGTTTTTAACTCACTGTATCACTGCCACAAACATACACTCTGCTCTCCAAATGGCAACTGCAGCCAGAAGGTCATCTGGGTAGGGCAAGAATCCATACAGTGGGTTGGAAGGGGGCTAGAATTGCCAAACAGCAGCTATGTAGCTATTGCAGTGGGTACTGGGGTCATAGTTAGGGTTTAATTACCCTCAGAGCCTGAACTTACTCAAAGCAGATGGAGTAGAATGGGAGAATGTTAGTAAATGAGGGTGGTTGTGTTGGAGACAAGACCCAGGATTAGCTAACTCCAGGAATGTGGAATTTCCCACCCCATCTGACTGGTTGATCACACACCCCATAGCTCCCCCACAGAGCCCTGGTATTTACTTTGGAGACCACTGTGCTAGATCATACTGGATGTTGTCTAAGGTCCTTTAAAGCTGTAGTATTTAAAGAGTCTATGAAAGAAAATGATGAAGATGAGAAAAGGACAGAAGCAGACTACTTAAAAGGAGCCCAGAAGTTTTCGGAGCATTAAGATAATGACTTAGTTCAGCTTTGAAGTATGCTATCATGGGAGGTAGGTGGGAGGAATGAAACTATCAGGAAGGGTTGGGGCCAACTAGAACTCTGTCATACTCTAAAGATTCTAAACAAACACTTTGAATGCTCACCACTGGGTACAGAGAACTGTACTAACAGAGAAGGAGATTAAAAAAAAAAAAAGGATTAAAAAAACTTTTTAGATAACTTTGACTCTGCCATCCCCATGCTTACAGTCTTGCGGGAAGGCACAACATGATTACAAAATAGAGATTTGAAAAGAATAGTTTGATTCTAGCCAATATCATGCCTCAATTGAAACTTCTCCCAAAGCCTTCCTTTATAGAAGGCTAGGATCAGAATCTTGCAGGTAACTCTTCATTCCTCATTAGTAATTCTGCTTGATTTATACTCCAGGGAGCTGGATGTTTTTCCCTCCTCCTCCTCCTCCTCCATATTCCCTTTAGCTTCTTTTGTGTGTTGTGCTCTTACTTTAAGATAGCAGAGTTGTTGAGAGCAGGGAGTTTTTTTTTTTAATTTGTATCCTTCCTATCTAGCACAACCATAGGTGCTTAATAAATGTTGATTGAATTAATTGCTATTGAATAATCTAGTCAGCTGGTAATGAGCACCTGTACTAGGGTGGTGGGAGAAGCAGGATTCCTAATCGGGTCTTGGTAATTGATTGATACAACAAATACTATTCTTAAGAATACAGATTCAAAGTTGGAAGTAGACTACCTTAGAGGGCTACAAATCTAACTCCTTTATTTTACTGGAAATTAAGGTTTCAGAGATAGTGACTTGTTCAAGGTTACACAAATAGCAAGTAATAATAATAGCATTAACCATGTGCTAAGCAATTTGCAATTATCAAGTCATTTGATGTGGACCTGGAAGGTTGGTGCTATTATTATTCCTATTTTATAAATAAAGAAACTGAGGCAAACAAAGGCCACATGGCTTTGCCCTGGGTTAGACTAGTAAATATTGGAGGCTAGATGTGAACGGAGGTCTTGTGGACTTCAGGCAGGGTCCACTGTGCCTCTGAGTCCAAATCCAGTTGCCTTTCTACTACACCTGAAAAAAAGTGAACTCTAACCCTGAAGTTGTTTTTGTGTTGTTTTTTTTTTAACCCTTAACTTCCATCTTGGAATCAATATTGTGTATTGGTTCTAAGGCAGAAGAGTGGTAAGGGCTAGGCAATGGGGGTCAAATGACTTGCCATGGGTCATGCAGCTGGGAAGGGTCTGAGGCCAGATTTGAACCTAAGACCTCCCATCTTTAGGCCTGGCTCTCAATCCACTGAGCCACTCAGCTGCCCCTAACCCTGAGGTTTTCAGCAAGAAAGACTTGGGATGAAGGGAGAGAAGAGTGTCAAAAGGTGCACCATTGGATTCCGCCATCCAAACGTTAGGGTCGGGGGCTGTATTTCATAGATATAAAATGAGAGACCTGAAGTGGGAAAGTTTAAGTCTGATGATGTTAAAAAAGGAAGTCATAATTCGTCTGGCTCCAGTCCAATACATTCTCCTAAGGTTCCCAAACCAGGCCTCAGTTTCTCTCTGTGTAAAATGAGGCGGGGCTGGGGCTCGCAGGAGTCTGGCACTTTGATTTCATGAGAAAGGGAAAGGTAGGCAGTGGAGGACAGGACACTGGTGAGGCCCCGGGGTGGAGGTGGGGGTAGGAGGTGTCCAAAACTTTTGGAAGTTGAGGTGACCACTTGGCGCTCCCAACTAGATTTGGCCACGGAGCTGGGCAGAGGAAGGAGCAGCTGGCAGATCCCGGCTAGAGGAGGGAATAGGATACTGGAGAGGGAAAGGAGGCTGCCTAAGCAGGTGGGCAGACGTCAGGGGGTAAGGGGGAGGAAAGAGGGAGGTGTGCCCTGGGGCGTGGGGGGAGGAGAACCGGCTACAGAACCGGAAGTCGGGCGGGCAGGGAAGGCCTCCCAAAGAGGCTACTACTCGCAGCGTCCCGGAGGCCGCCTCCCCGGGCCCGCCACTCACCCGCCGCTGGGGGAAAGGAAGTCGGCGTCCTCCTCATCGCCAGCCCCAAACATTGTGCCTCGGCCGTAGTTCCTGGGGGAAAGAGGCCGGAGTATCTACCTGCCGCCGGTGTCGTAAAAATGCCGCGGCACGCCACCCCGCTTTCCGGCGGCTGAGACTGGAGGAGTAACGCTGCTAATTCTAAAGGGGAGACTGAGCAAAAGGAAATGGGGGAGGGAAGAAAAGAGATGGGGAAGCCACGTGAGCCCGCGAGCCACGTGATGCGAATCGTGCCGGCCCCGTCGTGGCCAATGGGGCGTGAAAGGTGGAAAGGAGGTGGAAGGAGCGGGCCCGGGATTGGACGGTCCCAGGAAGCGGGCGGAGCGAAGGGGAGAATCCAGGGCGACGGCGGCTGCGGTGGCTGTGGACACGTAGGGCCGGGGCTGGGGTCTAGGTTCTTGTTTGAGTGTTGTTGTGGAGGGTTGCAGGATTGAAAGGAAAGGGTTCCACGGAGCTGGTGGCAGCATCTGGATCTCAGCGGTAAGGTTGCATCCCCGCCCCCTCCTCACGGTCGTCTCTAAGAATCTTGATTCTCCCTCTGGGCTCCTGGAGGAACCCGACGGGACTGACCCTTCTCGGTGCCCGTGGTCCCTCTTCTCCCTCCGTCCCCCTCCTCCGCTGCGCACGCTTTGTCTTTGCCCTTCTGGTAGGAGTCAGCAAAGTCTGTCCTGGAACATTGGTAGTGTGAGTAGAAACCAGAGGACAGATATCACCAAAGGGTGATCTGGGTCAGTCATTTCGGGGTGAAGGGTGAGAGCGGGCCATGGGGTTGGGACCTCCTCCAGCTCGAGGAAAAGTTTACTAGAGGACCATCCAGTTAATAGGACCCTAGATTTAGAGCTCTGAGAGACCTTAGAGGTTTGTCTAATCCAAACCCCTCATTTGACAGTTAATGAAAGTATGGCCTAAAGAGATTTAGCGACCTGCCCAAGGTCATACGTCTTTTGTTTTATGGATGGGGAAACTGAGGTCCTGGGAAGGGCAGGTACTTGGCTAAAGTCACAAATCACATTAGTCATAGAGATCATATTGTTCAACTCCCTGATTGTAGCTATGGAACATTCGCTTGCTTTAAGTCACCCAGAGAGTTAGTTTCTGAGATCACAGAATGAGAGAGCTGGAGGGGATCAACAACTCCCTCTGTTTTCTGAGGAAGCCTGGTGAAATTGAAGTCTGGAGATGTAGTTTGAATACTGACTTTGCCACTTAGTATAAACTTGACTAAAGGCAAGTCACTTCATTTCTAATGTCAGTTTATTAGGGTTGAGATAGTACTTGAACTACTAGCTTCACAGGATTATTGCATTCTCATATGAATTATCGTATGTAAAATACTTGGTAAAGCTTGAAGCACAATATCTCTATTAACAAATGAGAAAACAGATCCAGGGGGTCCTGAAAAATCAAAGCTAGTTAGTGGCTTTCAGAAGTTTCACAAGTGGCTAAGGCAGAGGAGTCCTATTTGTGAATTGTTATATATCTAACATTGTGCTAAGAAAGGATTTCCTTTCTCCTACAGCATATATTCTTTGCTCCCTCGTTGCTATCTTGTAGAATCCCTAGTTTCAAAGCTCAGTTCAAATCCTATCTTACACTTGAGGCTTTTCCTTTCCCCTAGCTGCTCTCCCAAAACATTTGATTGTTACTTGCTCTTCTGGTATTCATACATTGCCTAATATATTTACCTTTTGGGTGGTACTTCTTATTTGAGCAGTTAGATTGTAAACTCCAAGATGGCAGGGACTTTTAGGCATCTTGAAAATCTTCCCACAACACCTATTACAGTGCCTTGTTCAAAGTAATAATTCTTTACAGTATGATGTTTTACAATTTCCAGAGCATTGTCACATCTCTTCTCATTCCTCACTCAGCAACAGCCTTGTAAAGCAAAAAAGATATGAATTCTTATACCCATTTTACTGATAAGAAAATTGAGGCACAGAGAGACTAAATGACACATAAAGATCACATAGTCAGTAAATGAATAGGACAAGTCAATTCTGCTGACTAAGAGTCCAGAGCTCTCTTTTACTGTGCTGCTGATCCCATACATATGGCTGGTAAATTTCAGATATTGCTCAGCCTACCTTCCTCTCCCCTCCCCCCCCCTTTTTTTAAACCCTTAACTTCTGTCCTAGAGTGAATTCTAAGACAGAAGAGTTACAAAGGCTAGACAATCGGGATTAAGTGACTTGCCCAGTGTCACACAGTTTGAATGAGCTGATTTGAACCCAGAACCTGCTAACTGCAGCCTGGTGCTCTATGTATTGTGGTACCTAGCAGCCCTTTTCCTTCCCTCTTCCTTCCACAACCATTCACTCATTTCATATTCTCTGTGTTATGTTTTTTTCCAAGACCACATTGCTAGTAGGTAGTTAATTGAAATAACAAGAAATAAATGAATGAAAAGTGATTAAGTGCTTATTGTGTGTTGGTTTGCAAATACAAAAAGTGAACCGGCCCTTGCTATTAAGGAACTTCTAATACAGGGAGATAGAGCATTTATTAAGCATATACTATGTACTAGGTGCTAGAAAACAATACATATAGAAGAGCGGTGACCAAGGAAGGAAGTATCTGAGAAGTCATAGGGATGTATCTAGATTTATTGGTTAATCATTTGACATGCATTTTCCAGAACACATAGTACTATAAATTTGATTACTGTGTCCAGAGCAAGAGGCGGAGAAAAGCACAATCAGGTTCATTCCTGTTCTTAAAATTTTTCTTTTTAAAATTCTTCCCTTTTTTAGGTGGCCTCCAGAGAAATAGTCATATGCCACCATATATTGCCTGTGGTATAGTATGTTAAATTACTCTAGCTGTTGAGGGCTACTGGGGAAGAAAAAATGGGACAACTGAAAGGATTATGTTTGATAATTAATTCTTTTTGAGTCTTTATTAGTTATTCTTCCCCCTTGCTTATTCGAACTTTACTGATTAGGACCATTAAGGCAATAAAAATTAACACAGAGTAAAGTCAATGGCAATGATTTTGCAGCTCTTAAATATATTCTTTAGTCTTTTGCAGCCTCTTGCTAAAGAATGTGAATTCCTGTTGTTCATAGGGAAAAGATTCATCTAGTTTATTTTTTTCATCTAGTTTATATTTTTAAATGGCCATTCCCAACTCCAAATCATTATTGTTGCAGAGCTATAATTGTAGCATTTTTCATACGAAATATTGTAGATGCTAGTTGGCACATTTTGGTACTTTTCTGTCTTGAATAGGATATTATTTTTCTGGAGCTTTAGGATTCTCTTCCTTGGTAGTGACTCGAAATAGCTGCCTTGACTGGTCATTTCCAAAAAATTAGGAGGCCTATTATCAGGACCAGTAGTTTTTAGTGAATAATGTGCTCTAGAATGCTGAAAATCATTTGTGGGTATTGCCAAGAGACCTGCTACTATGAAATATTTTGGTACTTTAGTTACAAATAGAGATCAGGGGTGGAATGCTGGTCTCTGTTGATATTCTCCCACCTTTATATTCTAGTACAATTACAAGTTAAAAACTATAAAGTGGACTTGTAAAACCCAGTGGAATTGAACATCAGCTCCAGGAGGGAGTAAGGAGGAGTGGAGGGAAAGAACATGAATCATGTAACCATGGAAAAATATTCTAAATTAATTAATAAATATTTTTAGAAAACTATAGAATGGGAGATGTGGAAATTCATATATTTTCCTCAGGATGCTTTTTAAACAATTTTGCATAGATGTCCAGACCTAATAAATCATAGATCATAAAAAGGATAGGATGTTAGACTCAGAAGAAGCCTTAGACTATCTAATCCATTACTCATATATTTAATAGGTTCTTAACCTTTTTAATGTGTGTAATGGCTCCCATTGACAGTCTTGAGAAGCATATACATTCCATCTCAGAATAATGTATTTAAATAATTTAGAAAAATTCTAAATTTTAGTTTGAAGCTAGTGAAAATAAAGATGTCATTTTTCCCTATCCAACTTCATGGACTCTTAAAATTTGAAAGTTCATATACCCTAGGTTAAGAACCCTTGCTTGCAGATGAAGTCACTGATGCCTAAACAGGTGAAATGACTTTGTTACAGTTAAAAATTAGTAGCAAGGCAGGGGCTTAAACCTAGATAGACCTTATGGTTATTTAGTCTGCTGTTCCTTTTTAGATGTTCCTGGAAATTGCCAGCCTACAGAGATGTTTTCAGACTTAAAACAAAAATATAATTGGTGACAATAGCAATGAATAATTTAAGGTACCACAGTACCAAAAAGAGATTGCTCAAGTTCAGAACTTGAATTCATTTTAGAAGTAATACTAATATTTTAAATTTATAACTACGAATCTTTCCTTTGGTATCTCTTTAGAGATGTGGAACTGGGAATGGGAACAAAATGCAGGTTTTAAGGTCTTGCTCTATTTGCTGTGTAATGAAGCGAAATTTTCTGGATTGGGTCTCAAGAACTGCTACTACAATATAATATTTGGCTATAAGAATAGCACAATCTGGGCTCCTCTTAAGTCATTTTCAAGGTTGGTAGTTTATAACCAAGGAAGGTTTCTGGCAAAATCTGGCTGTTTTAAAGGTAACTACTTATGCTCTGTTTCACACACATTTATTGTTAGGCTCTGCCACCTCTTTTGTCATTCCCTTTCTTTCCCATCAGAAAAAATAGACTACTTAAGTAACACTGGAAATAACCATTCTGGGAACTTGTTGGAGGTGAGGCATATTTTGCTGGCTTTTTGGTGACCTCAGTCCTCAAAAATTCCTCAGGAAGAAGCCAGGTTAAACACTCTTCCCTCCTCCTCCACCCCCAACAGGGAAGAAGGATGCTGATGCCTACATTCTAACATTCTGCCCTCAGCAGAGACAAGCCTTTATTTAAAAAAAAAAAAAGAAAGAAAAGAAAAGAAAAAAAAGTTTTCAGTAATTTATGACAAATCTTTATAAGTTTTAAAGTAATAAAAAGTTATGAAGTTGTCTTGTATCATGAGAACTCCTGTAGGTGGTAATTGAATTAACAGTTTAGGAGAAATGGACATAGGGAAGGAGGTACATTTGGTGCCCCTTTGCTCCTAGTGAAATAAAGATTTAGGGATGGGCTCTATGTAGAAGAGGACCCACCCTTAGGAATGCAAAACCAGCTGAGAAGGAAAAGGTTGCTAGGGCCCACCCCCCCACCCCCTTTCCCTTACACAATGGCATTTGGCTTTTGTATACAACCTGCTTTTGTAGGCATTGTGCAATACTGCATCATGAGTTGGAGGCTTGCGTTGCAAAAGTAAATAATGGGAAATGATTTAGAGGACTGACAAACTGGAAAAGCTTTTCCTGGACAACCAACCAATAAACGCTTATAGGCATTTTAGACAGGTTTGGGGCTTCCCCTAAAGAAAGAGGAGAAAATGCTATTACAAAAGAAGAGGGATACTATGTAGTTATCTGGGTTTTTGTTTTGAGGGATTTTTGTTTTTGAAGCTAAGTGGTGGTACCTAGAGCAACTGAAGAATTAATAAACTGCTTTTCATTATTTCATTTTTAATCATATAAACTGCAATAGACATTTCTATGAATTGGTGTATTTCATTATACTTCACTGAACAAAAACAAAACAAAATAAAACCTGAACTGACAGCATCAAATACTGAGAAATAAGATATTCTTTGACACATCTGATATTTACATGCTATTTCTGCATGTTGTCATGATAATTTCCCTAAGAAATTTGCAGACAAACGAGCTGCATTATTATTGGACGGTTCAGACTTACAACTTGATTAAAGAAAAGTTCAAAGCAAGGAAGTCTTTTGTGTACCTCTTGATTTTCAAAGGAAACAAGTTAAAAGTTGTGTTTCATCAGTGTTATCAGCCATTAGAGAATCAAGTATATTAGAGCTGAAATGAACCTGAGAAATCAACTCTCCCTCTCATTTTATAGATGAAGAAAGAATGAGATTCAAAGAGCTAAGATTAAAAGACAAATATTTTTTACTCCTACTAAAGGTTTTTTCTTTATAACATTTTTATCTTAACGTTTGATAATTGTTTTTTAATATCACTTTCCCTTCCCATCATGTTACTTTAACCCCACAATGAGCTCTCTTTTAACAAACTATATATCTCTATATTGTATATAGCTATCTGCCCAAATATACAGTTATGTCTATACCTTTTGTCTTCCCTATTAAAGTGGAAGCTCCTTGAACTCTTTCATTGTTATCTTTGCATCCCTAGCACTTAGCATAATGCCTGAAATATGGTAAATACTTAATAAATGCTCACAAACTTAGTGATGGATATGGTTTACTAACCACCTCATTTTCTTGAACATGATGTCTCAGTGGATAGAGAGCCAGGCGGAAAGTCAGAAGGTTCTGGGCCTTAGAAACTTAACCCCACTTGCCTACCCTTGCCTCTCTGTCTTAGAGTTGTCATTAAGACAGAATGTAAAGGGGTATTTTTTTTGTTGGCGTTTTTAAAGAAAATGGTTTTCAAGAGGCAACAAAATTTGGCATACAATGATGAGGCCTATAGACAACATTAGTATATTTCTTTCAGTGCTTTAGTTTTTCATCCAGCAAGCTGTTGGTGGTTTTTTTATCCTTACCTTCTGTCTTAGAATAGATACTAAATATCAGTTCCAAGAGAAAAGAGTTAGAAGGGCTGGACAACTGAGGTTAAGTGACTTCTCAGGCTTATCAAGGTAGGAAGTGTCCAAGCCTACATCTGAAGCCAGAACCTCCCATCTCCAGGCCTAGCTGTCCATCCACTGAGCTACCTAACTGTTCTATGCTGGTCTTTATAATAATCCTTTGTGATTAAAATAATTGGAGCATAGGCCTTCTGATTCCACAGTGTAGTGTTCTTTCCACCATCCCATAGTGTCCAAAACCTTAGAGCATTATTGTAGAGATGGTACTTTAAGCATTAGTAGATGCATCATGTTAGGGATGTGCCGGAGGGATTTAAAAGTATAAATCTCTTGATTACTTCATTCCAGGATGTGGCTTTGTAAAAACAAAAGGTACCTGGTGATTGGAGACTCCATTCCCTGTTGGACTTAGGCCCTTCCATCATTGCATAACCTTTTCAGCTTGTGTTTATTTGATGTATCAAATTTGAGTTGTCCCATTCTGATCAGCAAAAAGACTCTACAAAGACCTTTGTGAAGAATGTAGTTGTACACTTGATCTTCTTTGTAATAAAAGTGAGAGTAGACAAAAGAAATAGGAGCTTCTATATTCTTTGCTATGGCGCAGGAATGTGAAGCCACAGAAATCTCTTCTACTGAGTAGCTTCCTAGCAAACACAAGTAGAGAAGCAAGAGGGAGGTGGTTAGCACAGCATTATAGAAATCTTCCAAAATGAAGGGCACTTGGGGAATAATAATAACCGACATTTTTATAGTACTTGAAAGTTTGCAGAGTGCTTTACACACGTTATCTCATTTGATCCTCCTAACTACCCTAAGAGGCAGAGACTGCTAATTATCTCTATTTTAGAAATGAGGAAATGTGGCTGAGAAAGGTTAAGTGACTTCCTCAGGCTTACACAGATAACAAGCATCTGAAGTTAGGATTCAAACTCAAATCTTCCCAATACCAAAAAGCATGACTCAGAAGGAAAAGGTTTTATTTTCCCCCAATTTCTGGTAAATTCTGTATTTAAAAAATAAGCCTTTTATTTTTATGAAATTATTTTGCATCACAGAATGATGACCGAAAAGTTAGCAACCTCACATTCCTGGGGATTTCTCCTGTTGCTTTACAGAGCAATATAAAAAGTGTTAGTTCACAGAAAATTTCATCACTACAGAAGACAATGCTCTGGCTAATTTAGATTAGGAGCTAAACACAAATGCATCCAAGGCCAGAGATATTTGTTCTATGAAGTTATAGCCTGTTAAAACACATTCTCTCTTAATCCAAGGATTTTGTTTTTCAATGATAGGAGGAGGAATATGGGAAGGAATAAAATAAATTATTGATAATTGAAAAAAAAATTTTTAAAGAACAGCCAAAGAATTTGCATTTTTAAGATACAGCTTAAAGATATGATACACACAGCTACAACCTTGCACATCCTGCCATCACTTTCTCTATATGCCTAATATCTTAAATATATTTCCTTCTCCAAGAGTTTCCTCATGTTTAACCATATTCTAATCATATGTTACTAAGTAGAGGTTTAGTACTAATGCAAGGAATGAACAGAGAAAGATGGGAAGAGTTCAAGTCAACCTTACCACTGAGAAGATAAGCAATATGATATGCATTATACATGAGAAATATATTTCCATATTAGCTATCCCCCCCAAAAAAATTATTTCAGCTAATTTTAAAGTTGATTCTCTAGAGTTCTGTAAGTATACCATTCATCTTTTTTTTTTTTAAACCCTTAACTTCTGTGTATTGGCTCCTAGGTGGAAGAGTGGTAAGGGTGGGCAATGGGGGTCAAGTGACTTGCCCAGGGTCACACAGCTGGGAAGTGTCTGAGGCCAGATTTGAACCTAGGACCTCCTGTCTCTAGGCCTGACTCTCAATCCACTGAGCTACCCAGCTGCCCTATACCATTCATATTCAAGGAACAATAGTTTTGTTTCTTCATTGCCTGTTCTTATGCCTTTTTCTTGTCTTATTGCCCTAGCAATAAATATTAAATAATATCATATGGAAATACATTTGGAACAATGATACATTTAAAACCCAGTGGAATTATTCATCAGCTCTTGGAGTGGGGGGAAAGAGGAAGGGAGGGAAAGAACATAAATAATGTAACCATGGGAAAACATTCTAAATTAATTAAATAAAAATAAAAAATAGTTGAAAAAATATTAAATAATATTTAGCAATTTAGTATAATATTAAATAATAATATGATAAAGGAAATCCTTTCTTCACCCTTGGCCTTATTGAGAAGACTTCTAATTCATCCCTATTACAGATAATATTTGCTCTTGGTTTTAGGTAGACACTAATTATCTTAAAGAAAGTACCATTTATTCCTATGATTTTTAGAATTTTCAGTAGGAATGAATGTTGTATTTTGTCAAAAGCTTTTCCTTTGTCTATTGATACCATCATATAATTTTTGTTGTTTTTGTTAACAATATGGTCAGTCTCCTTGTGCTCCTGTCCCTAACCTTGACGTCCTCTCCTTGGTGCTGCCACTTCCCTGATAGAGTGCACAGAGTCAGGGTAGACTGCTACCTGGTCTCATACCTGGGTACATCTCCCTTGCCCAAATAGTACAAACCCTGGTTCAAGCCACCAGGATTCGTCTCTGTTGATGGAGAGCAGTGGGCAAGGCTAGCCCTGCTCTTGCCAAAAATGCCCTGTCCCCTTTCTAGTATTAAAAAACAATTTTTCTAATATGGAACCAGCCCTGCATTCCTGAAATAAATCTTACCTGCTCTTGGTCTACATACATAGTCTGATATATTGCTGTACTCTCCTTGTTAGTATTTTATTTAAAATGTTTACATCAATATTCATATATCTTTGTTCTTTGACTAGGAACCATCATGTTAGTGTATTGCTCCTACTGGATTACAGACTCTTCCTCTCCTCCCTAACTTTTTTTTTTCCCAGTTCTTTCCAAGTATATGAAAATAGCTACAAAATATGCTGCCAGCTCAGGTTAAAGAAGTATGTTTGTGACACTAAAGTAAACTTTCAAAGTCAGCAGTAGCCATCTTGAAGTGGCAGTCACAGGGCCTTCTTGTGTTCAATACCACCATTTCAGAGGCTACGTCGCTTGTGTTTTTCCTATGCAGCTATGACACACCCTTCTGCCTACTTATTCTGGCTCAGAGAAGAGGCAGGGAGTAAGGTATGTCTCCAGCTGGCTAGAAAAAGAGGAAAAGCATCTTTCCTGCCTTCAGCACCAAACTGAGGTTTCTGCTTCAGTTAAATCATATTTCCCTCAATAGACACTAGTCCTTGTTTATAGAATTACACCCACTCACTTGGGATCAAATGTTTTAAGGGTAGGCAATTCAGTAAACTGGGACCTCATCATTCTATTCCTATCATTCTTATGGACTATATCTATTTTTAAATGAGTAGTAAATAAATAAAATAAATGAGAGTAAATAAAAGTCAACGAATATGTTAGATTAATACAATTGCATGGTTGCAGACAAAATTATAGCAGCACATTTAGAAAAGGCTATTAAAGAAATGATTCTTCAATTCAGTCATTTCTGATTTCAAAATAAAGAACCATTACCATGCTTTAATCAATTCTTAACTTATCAACTGAATAATCCTCACATTCAAAAGAAAACTTGGTTCACTTCTGCCTTGGGTGCCTAAGACACAAGTGGAAGTGCCTGGACACAGTGGAAACATGTGGACCATGTACTTTGAAATAGATGATGGGGGATGGCTCAGTGGATTGAGAGCCAGGCCTAGAGACAGGAGGTCCTAGGTTCAAATCTGGCCTCAGACACTTCCCAGCTGTGCGACCCTGGGCAAGTCACTTGACCCCCATTGCCTAGCCCTGTAACAAATAAAATTAATATAGATGGATTTGTGTGTGTGTGTGTGTGTGTGTAAATAAAAGATATTAGGGCTTTAAAAAATTAAAAAAAGAAATAGATGAAAAGAAACCTGTAGTTCTTCAGTCTCTTGACAAGTTAGGGTCTCTTGCTAGGTGTTTCAGGTTGGATACAGTCTTTGGATTTTTTACCCAATTATCCATGTAATTTATATAATTTTTGAAAGTTCCTATATGCTATTCTATGAACTAGCAGCATAGTTAGTTTTATTCAATACTGGAATTGAACCCATAGTGTACCAGGCATCTTAGTTGGTATGGGATTGTTGAAAATAGGCAGTGTCCTTATCTCACCCTAAGGAAATCAAATATTATAGGCAAATATGTATATGAAAAACAAAGATTATACAGTCTACTAAAACTGATTGAGATCTAGGAAACTCTAGCTGAGTTTAGTGTCTTTAGAAGTGACAAATGGAATGATTTGTAACTCTTATGCTATGCCTAGTACTGTGNGGTAAGGGTTTAAATAATAATAATGATAATAATAACAATAACAATAACAACCCTTCCTTTTCTGTCTTAGTATCAGTTCTAAGTCAGAAGAGTGACAAGGGCTGGGCAAACAGGTTTAGGTGACTTGCCCAGGGTCACTCAGCTAGGAAGTGTCTGAGGTCAGATCTGAACCCAGGTCGTCCCAATTCCAGGCTTGGCATTCTATCCACTGTGCTACTTAACTGCCCCACTTTTAGTGTGTGTGTGTGTTTTTTTTTTTTAATGCTCCCATCTTCATGGTCTGTCTTCTAAGTCCACTTATCCACAAAAATATTACTTTAGTCTTTATTCCTTTTGACTTCTGCATTTGAAGCTATTGATAACCATCTTTCTTCTTGCTTACCTCCTCCCTTTTACCTGCAATATCAAATATGTATTCTTCTCTCTCTGGCATTTAAAGGCCTTCACACATGACTCCAACCTACTTTTCTAAACTTCTTATATATTCTACTCCTTACGTTATGGTCCAGCCAAACTAATCTTGCTGTTCCTCAGAACCCAGACTCTCTCTCCCATCTCTATACCTTTGGTTTTTTGTTTTTTTTGTTTTTAAACCCTTACCTTCTGTTTTGGAGTCAATACTGTGTATTGGCTCCAAGGCAGAAGAGTGGTAAGAGTTAGGCCATGGGGGTTAAGTGACTTGCCCAGGATCACACAGCTGGGAAGTGTCTGAGGCCAGATTTGAACCTAGGACCTCCCATCTCTAGGCCTGGCTCTCAATCCACTGAGCTACCCAGCTGCCCCCTTCTATACCTTTGTCCTGACAGTTTCCATACTCTCTCTTCTCATACACCTCTTAGAATTCCTAGGTTTTTTTTTTCAAAACTCAGTTCAAGTACTTCTTTTTTTTTCTTTTCTTTTTAACCCTTACCTTCTGTCTTAAAATCAATAGTAAGTATCAGTTCTAAGGTAGAAGAACCCCACTCCCCACTCCCTACCCCCCATACAAATAACTGAAGAACTTGCCAGACAGGTCTTTTGTTCCTTCCAGCCAAGCCAAATGCTGACAATGACCCAGAGAAATGAGAGTGCATGGGTTATTTAATGATGATACTGATAAGACAATTCCAAATGACTATATTTGCATATATTTCCCAATATTTTATTTGTGTTCAACTCTCTGGATCTAGACTTTTGTCTCCTAAAAGAAACCTCACCGTCATTTCCAGCCTCTGGTACTGTCGTCACACAATCATATTCCAAACTTACTGGCCCCAAATTGAGTTCATTTGTTCTTCCCTAATTAAATTGATCCTTTAAGAGCCTCTATTAGACAAGTTCACAGATAAAGAGAAAATCTAAATGACCACAAATTAAATTCTTTTTCCACTTTTCAGAACCCAGACATCTATTTAGCCTATTTATTCAAGGATGGAAATATCCTGAGGACAAAACCCAAAAATACTCTGTAAGGACCTAAAGGAAAATGTTATCCCTGGCCCCAAACAGCTTTTGCTTTCATATGCTGTGCACAGGGAATACAGCAAAATTAAAACTGAATTTCTGCACAACTTTTTCTTTTCCCAGGTCAAGCAAAGGCAATTTTTCAAAAAAGGCACCTGATCGAGTCACATGGTGACAGTAAGAGCAATTGACTAGAAGATAATCAAAACCTTTTGAAGTAACAAGTTTCTCATTTGCCTCTATATTGGAACATTTCCTTCTTTTCCCAATTAGTACTCTACATTCTGACTATTAACATAGGAACTAATGAATTTCTGAATAGATTGCTAAATCTAGAAGATTTCTGAAGTACCTTGAACATAGTAGGTACTTAATAAATATTGTTGATTATTCCTTGGGGAAGAAGAATCAAGCCTTGTGCTTCTTTTTATTTTTCATGATACTAACAACACAGTGCTGGACATATAGTAAAATCCTCTAATGAATCTGACTGACTGTAGTCTTGAAACAAAGGGGAAAAGATCAATAAATCCCAGTTCCACTTCTCAAAACACTGAAGATGCATCAGGAGTTTGTTGGAGCCTAACATGCTTTACTTTGTGGCACAGTCTATGTAACTGATGTGCTCTACCTAGCTGTCCCTCTCAAGGACTCTCTTAGAAAATTCTAATGGCTCTCTGTTGCTTTTAGAATAAAATATAAACTCAGTTTAGCTGTGATCTCAGCCTGTTATAAGCCTCATTACACAGTATTCCTTTTGACTCACTCTAGATAAATTGACCTTCTCTCTGTTTCTTACCCATAGTACTCCCATCTCCCCTGCCATGGCATTGGTATCCCCCTTGGACTAGGATGTGCTCCACCATCACCTCTGCCTCTTGGAATCACTTTTAAGACGTGGCTTAAACAATGTTTTGCTTAGCAGTTTGCAAAGACCTTTTCAAAGAACTTCTGAAGCCAAAACTATTTTCATAATATGTTAAGATGAGGCAGCTAAGTGGCACAGTGGTTAGAGAGCCAGGCCTAGAATTTGAAGGACCTGAGTTTGAATGTGGCCTCACATACTTCCTAGCTGTGTGACGCTGGGCAAGTCACTTAATCCCAATTACCCAGCCCTTGCCAATCTAATGTCTTAGAATTGATACCAAGACAGAAAGTAAGGGCTCAAAAATAATAACAGTGCATTTTCAGTTCTAACATGTTAATATTAGTGGGTGTAATCCACACAAAGAAAAGCTCTGTGGGTCCTGAAACCAAAAGTTTGAAAACCACTGTTTTACATAATATTTTTCCCTATCTCAACTGCTAGTTCTGTGTTTCCCTAACTTAACTTTATTTCATGCATGTTACTTCTCCTGACAGAATACAAACTCCTTGAGGGTACAGATTGTTTCATTATTTAGATTTTCATTCCCGTTGTCTGGCTTATAGTAGACATTTGTTCAATAAATACTTTTTTTTTTTTTTAATTAAACCCTTACCTTCCATCTTGGAGTCAATACTATGTATTGGCTCCA